>NC_064639.1:877196482-877508704 GCF_023864345.2 Schistocerca serialis cubense
AGCTTACTATGAAACTGCTAATCAAGAGGGCAACTAATTACTTAGGAATTCCTGAAACTCACTTAACGAAATCTTATTCACGATGCAAACAAAGCGATTATTTGGACTACTGTAATATTTATTGAAATTCTGTTCACACCAAAAATCAATGTACGCATATTTGAAACCAGAAACATGTTAGGTGAGATTAGGTATGGAGTAGTATTTCTGTAATTAACAGAAATGTAATCAGCATTATTTATTTAATGCTTTTTGACATTCCCTTAAAAACAAAAGAACTGTGGTTGATTTGTATCTCTTTCTATAAATTTCATTTGTACCTACCTGATGGTGTTATTTTTCGTAACTGCCCATAACTTTTGTACTTGTAATTGCCGAGTTCGCAATTTCTGTTCTATTGTGGGAACTGCCGACAACTCTGAGAAGGCATTTCATAATAAAATGGTTCAAATGGCTCTGAGCACTATGGGACTCAACTGCTGAGGTCATTAGTCCCCTAGAACTTAGAACTAGTTAAACCTAACTAACCTAAGGACATCACAAACATCCATGCCCGAGGCAGGATTCGAACCTGCGACCGTAGCGGTCTTGCGGTTCCAGGCTGCAGCGCCTTTAACCGCACGGCCACTTCGGCCGGCCGCATTTCATAATACACTCCTGGAAATGGAAAAAAGAACACATTGACACCGGTGTGTCAGACCCACCATACTTGCTCAGGACACTGCGAGAGGGCTGTACAAGCAATGATCAAACACACGGCACAGCGGACACACCAGGAACCGCGGTGTTGGCCATCGAATGGCGCTAGCTGCGCAGCATTTGTGCACCGCCGCCGTCAGTGTCAGCCAGTTTACCGTGGCATACGGAGCTCCATCGCAGTCTTTAACACTGGTAGCATGCCGCGACAGCGTGGACGTGAACCGTATGTGCAGTTGACGGACTTTGAGCGAGGGCGTATAGTGGGCATGCGGGAGGCCGGGTGGACGTACCAAAGAATTGCTCAACACGTGGGGCGTGAGGTCTCCACAGTACATCGATGTTGTCGCCAGTGGTCGGCGGAAGGTGCACGTGCCCGTCGACCTGGGACCGGACCGCAGCGACGCACGGATGCACGCCAAGACCGTAGGATCCTACGCAGTGCCGTAGGGGACCGCACCGCCACTTCCCAGCAAATTAGGGACACTGTTGCTCCTGGGGTATCGGCGAGGACCATTCGCAACCGTCTCCATGAAGCTGGGCTACGGTCCCGCACACCGTTAGGCGGTCTTCCGCTCACGCCCCAACATCGTGCAGCCCGCCTCCAGTGGTGTCGCGACAGGCGTGAATGGAGGGACGAATGGAGACGTGTCGTCTTCAGCGATGAGAGTCGCTTCTGCCTTGGTGCCAATGATGGTCGTATGCGTGTTTGGCGCCGTGCAGGTGAGCGCCACAATCAGGACTGCATACGACCGAGGCACACAGGGCCAACCCCGGCATCATGGTGTGGGGAGCGATCTCCTACACTGGCCGTACACCACTGGTGATCGTCGAGGGGACACTGAATAGTGCACGGTACATCCAAACCGTCATCGAACCCTTCGTTCTAGCATTCCTAGATCGGCAAGGGAACTTGCTGTTCCAACAGGACAATTCACGTCCGCATGTATCCCGTGCCACCCAACGTGCTCTAGAAGGTGTAAGTCAACTACCCTGGCCAGCAAGATCTCCGGATCTGTCCCCCATTGAGCATGTTTGGGACTGGATGAAGCATCGTCTCACGCGGTCTGCACGTCCAGCACGAACGCTGGTCCAACTGAGGCGCCAGGTGGAAATGGCATGGCAAGCCGTTCCACAGGACTACATCCAGCATCTCTACGATCGTCTCCATGGGAGAATAGCAGCATGCATTGCTGCGAAAGGTGGATATACACTGTACTAGTGCCGACATTGTGCATGCTCTGTTGCCTGTGTCTATGTGCCTGTGGTTCTGTCAGTGTGATCATGTGATGTATCTGACCCCAGGAATGTGTCAATAAAGTTTCCCCTTCCTGGGACAATGAATTCACGGTGTTCTTATTTCAATTTCCAGGAGTGTATATTTAAGCATATGCGATATATGTGTCTCAGTTTTACTGCCATAGATGGATGGTACGATGTACTTGTAGTGGGTGGTCGACGTGAGGAAGATGTTCATACGTTCGTTTCCCAAACTGTAGCCTCCATCACAATACTAGTACTTAAAATAAGAAAATCAATCATTGGTTACTTATGCACTCAGCATTACCCTCTTACGAAATAGTGATTTTTTAAAAAATTAACTTAATTTGGTGACCGAAAAACAATTGAACCATTTTGCTTTTACCCCTCACAAATATCTCTTTACCCCGAAGGGGGGTAATTACCCCAGGCTGGAAAGTACTGCACTAAGGAGATGGCACTTTCGTGTGCAGTGGCAATGCAAATAGGAAACAGATATAACGATTTGAATAGTACGCGAATCGCATCTCGCGGAAATTTACTGTGTGACATCTAAGTACTACGAATGTGATGTACATAATGTAATTCTGACAAGAAAATAGTACCATTCTTTCTAACATTAGTGGCAGCGATTCGAGGTAGGAACAGGCAAAGAAAGTGGCAAAGTTCACAGAAATGGAAACAGACAAAAAGTAGGAAGTTGAACAATAAATTTCTGGACGAATTTCGTCAACGAGGTATTCTTTGTTACCTTCCGAGTCACAGAGAGACCCTGAAGCAACGTTTCGACAAATTTCCTACGTATCTTCGAGTGAATGATCGAAATGTTGCTTCAAAAGGCCATATTAGTCGGAATGTAGACCAAGACTTTGTCATTAAGCCATTATCTTGCTCAAGTGGTTGTGGTTTTAGGCCTTACTGATTAGCAGGTAGGTTCTTTTTTTCTTTTTGCAAGAGCATCGTGTTCTGAAATAATTCAGTCTTCTTGTTATTGAGGAAGAATGTGTCATTTCATGTTCACGATGTGTGAACCAGATATTCGTTTATGAGGGGTAACTGTGACTGTTGTATCCAACAGACCCACTATTGTCGTTGACATCGTATCTTGACACTCGCTTTCCAGTTTTCAGACACATCGCTAAATGTCTGTCTTACTATCAGCTACAACAGCTGGATTTCCTGTTTCCTATTGTGTATATTATGAGTTTTCTTAGGAGTAGTATGTTCGTTGACGAGTCAAAGTCGGATGTGCTGGATTTTCAGAAAGTCAGTCTGATTCAGTGTTATAGATAACTGATCAACCAACTGATACAGTAAGTGTATCAGGGGTGATTGTAGGTATACAGGTGTAACTTCAAAGGCTCTGAGCACATTTTAGTAATCCGCTTCGTTACGAAAGAATCAAGATTGCTACATAGAATAGCCAAGCTTCATAAGTTAGCGCGAGATGTCTCTGTAGTCTGGAGTAACGAGGCGAAGCAGTGACGCGAGATGTCACTGCAGTCTAAAGGCCAGAGCGGCGCAGTGTTGTTCTAGATGGCTATCAAGTCGGTGAAACCATTGTGTTTCCGATTTCACAGCTGCGAATTTCTTACAATAGTGCAGCTGCATTTCCGTCGACTATTCGGCCCTGCAACTTTTGACTACTCCTGACATTAGAAGGTGGTACAACAAATTTGACAAGAATGGATGCTCGCTTGTGGTAAAACTCTGGTCTGAGGAAACGTGAAAACTCGACAGTACGCGACTATCGATGCGACGTTCCTGGCTTTCCTTGCCAATACCGTTTGGAATATATTATAGTGACATGGCATGGAATTCAGCTTCTCCACGCACTTACTGAATGTGGTAAAGAAATTCGTTGAGTTTTGGTGAGCGAAGCAGAACGTGAAATCTTAATATTGTGTTCGGTGTTCACTGGCGACGTAAAGTTTTAGCTTTTTGGAAACGTTTTTACAGAACATATTTACAGTCTGGGAAAACTAACACAGGTATGAAACGTGAAAGAGATGCTTCCTAAATTCGTTCCATATAGTTTTGTGGAAACAGGTCAAAATTTATGTTTCATATTTTTAATTTTTACTTTATTCTAGAAGACGTAGTCGCCGGATTCCGATATTGTGAGGCTACCTTTTCTATACTTACAGAAAAATAACTGAGTTCCATTTTCCAGAGAAACAATGAGCCGCTAGTGGGTATTTATGACCAACGATATATTCCATTATCGGATTGGGCGAACGAACTAAAGTGACAAATGTCATGGCATACCTCCTAATATCGTGTCGGCATAATGGAGCAACTCGACGTGGCAAGGAGTCAGAAGGTCGTTGGAAGCTCCCTGCAGAAATATTGAGCCATGCTGCTTCTATAGTCGTCGATAACTGCGAACCGGCCACTGTGGCCGAGCGGTTCTAGGTGCTTCAGTCCGGTACCGCACTGCTGCTATGGCCGCAGGTACGAATCCTGCCTCGGGCATGGATGTGTGTGATGTCCTTAGGTTAATTAGGTTTAAGTAGTTCTAAGTCTAGGGGGCTGATGCCCTCAGATGTTAAGTCCCATAGTGCTTAGAGCCATCTGAACCATTTTTTGATAACTGCGAAACTGTTGCCGGTGCAGGATTTTGTGGACGAACTGACCTCCCGATTCTGGCCCATAAATGTTCGATGAGTGGCCAAATCTTTCGCTGGAATTGTCCTGAATTTTCTTCAAACCAGCCGCGAACTACTGTGGCCCATGACATGGCGCATGTTATCCATAAAAATTCCGTCTTTGTTTGTGAATATGAAGTCCATGAATGGCTGTAAATGATCTCCAAGTCGCCGAACAAAACCATTTCCAGTCACTGATCGGTTCTGTTGGACCAGAGGACCCAGTCCATTCCATGTAAACACAGCCCACACAATTGTGGAGCCACCACTAGCTTGGACAGTGCCTTGTTGATAACTTGGGTCCATAACTCCTTGGGTTCTGCGTCACACTCTAACCCTACCATCAGCTCTTACCAAATGAAATCGGACTCATCTGACCAGGCCACTTTTCTCCAGTCGCCTACGGTCCAACCGATACGGTCACGCGCTCATGAGAGGTGCTGCAGGCGATGTCGTGCTTTTAGCAAAAGCAGTCGCATCGGTCATCGGTTGCCACAGCCCATTTACGCCAAACTTCGCCGCACTGTCCTAACGGATACGTCCGTCGTACGTCCCACAGTGATTTCTGTGGTTATTTCACACAGTGTTGCCTATCTGTTAGCACTGACAACTCTACAGAAACGATGCTGTTCTCGTTGGTTAAGTAAAGGCCGTCGGCCACTGCGTTGTCCGTGGTGACAGGCAGTGCTTGAAATTTGGTACTCTCAGCACTCTTGACGCTGAGGATCTCGTACTATTGAATTCCCTAACGATTTCCGAAATGAAATGCCCCACGCGTTTAGCTCCAACTACCTTTCGGCGTTCAAAGTGTGTTAACAACCGACGTGCGGCTAGAATCATGTCGGACACCTTTTCACATTAATCATCTGAGTGGAAACGACAGCTTCCCTTTTATACATCGTGTACTCGATTACTCGATACTACCGGCATCTGTATAGGTCCACATCGCTGTCTCATGACTTTTGGCACCTCAGCGTATTTTTAGGTGCGTTGTTAAGAGGTTCGCTGCAGGTGCTACATTTTCCTAACACTTTGGATGACAGCAGTGGTTAAGTCAGTAACTGTAGATATGTGAAAAAGTAATATTTCTGATCGGGGGGGGAATTAAACCTTACATGATTTATTCGTGGGAAATGGCGTTCATATTTTTAATAGCAATAATTAATTACCATATCCAACAATTGTAACCATGCCTGCAAAGAATATTACTTCAAACGCGTGAGGTAGGATAATTACATTATACACACATAAAGAAAAGATTTTGCATTACCCCGGTTCCCAGAACTCCTGAAGACAGACGTTGACTGTTTATTTATTTTATTTATTTATTTACTGTTCCGTGGGGCCAAATTAAGGAGAAGTCTCCATGGTCATGGAACGAGTCAATACATGAATTTATAACACGATATTAGAAACAGATAAAATGAAATATATATTAAAAAAACATATTCAGGTGACAAGTCGTAAGTTTAAACGAAGAAAATCAACAATGTAACACTGGAATTTGCTTAATTTTTTAGCTCTTCCAGGAGCTCTTCGACAGAATAGAAGGAGTGAGCCATGAGGAAACTCTTCAATTTACACTTAAAAGAGTTTGGGCTACTGCTAAGATTCTTGAGTTCTTGTGGTAGCTTATTGAAAATGGATGCAGCAGAATACTGCACTCCTTTCTGCACAAGAGTCAAGGAAGTGCATTCTACATGCAGATTTGACTTCTGCCTAGTATTAACTGAGCGAAAGCTGCTAACTCTTGGGACTAGGCTAATATTGCTAACAACAAACGACATTAAAGAAAATATATACTGCGAGGGCAATGCCAGAATTCCCAGATTTTTGAATAGGGGTCGACAAGAGGTTCTCGAACTTACACCACATATACCTCGAACAGCCCGTTTTTGAGCCAAAAATACCCTTTTTGAATCAGAAGAACTACCCCAAAAAATAATACCATACGACATAAGCGTATGAAAATATGCGAAGTAGACTACTTTTCGTGTTGAAGTGTCACTTATTTCAGATACTGTTCTAATGGTAAATAAAGCAGCATTTAGCTTCTGAACAAGATCCTGGACATGGGCTTTCCACAACAGCTTACTATCTATCCGAACGCCTAGGAACTTGAACTGTTCCGTCTCGCTTATAATATGCCTATTCTGTCTGATCAAAATATCTGTTCTTCTTGAATTGTGAGTTAGAAACTGTAAAAACTGTCTTACTGTGATTTAGCATCAAATTATTTTCCACAAGCCACGAACTTATTTCATGAACTACATTATTTGTTACTGTTTCAATATTACACACAAGATCCTTCACTATCAAGCTGGTGTCATCAGCGAACAGAAATATTTTTGAATCACCTGTAACACTAGAAGGCATATCATTTATATAAATAAGAAACAGCAGTGGTCCCAGCACCGACCCTTGGGGAACGCCCCACTTAACAGTGCCCCATTGGGACTGAACATCACTACCACTCTCAATATTGCGGAGAATTACCCTCTGCTTTCTGTTCTTAAAGTAAGAGGTGAACCAATTGTAAGCTACTCCCCTTACTCCATAATGATCCAACTTCTGCAGTAATATTTTGTGGTCAACACAGTCAAAAGCCTTCGTTAAATCAAAGAAAACACCTAGCGTTCGCAACCTTTTATTTAATACGTCCAAAACCTCACAGAGAAAAGAGAATATAGCATTTTCAGTTGTTAAACCATTTCTAAAACCAAACTGAACATTTGACAGCAAATTATGTGAATTTAAATGCTCCAGTAACCTTGTACATACAACCTTCTCGATAACTTTAGCAAACACACATGGTATAGAAATAGGTCTAAAATTGTCAACATTATCAATGTCTCCCTTTTTATAAAGTGGCTTCACTACTGAGTACTTTAATCGGTCAGGAAACCGACCACTCCTAAAGGAAAAATTACAGATATGGCTGAGAACTGGGCTAACATACATAGAACAATACTTCAGTATTCTGCTAGATACCCCGTCATATCCATGAGAGTTCTTGGTCTTTAGTGATTTAATTATTAACTCAATCTCCCTCTTGTCAGTATCATGGATGAGCATTTCAGGTAACAGTCTCGGAACACTTTTTTCTAAGAGCGCTATATGATTCCCTGTTGGGACTAGGTTTCTATTTAGTTCACCTGCTATATTAAGAAAGTGATTATTAAATATTGTACATATATGCGACTTATCAGTGACACGGACATTCCCACTACTCACTGATTCTATATCCTCGACCTGTCTCTGCAGACCAGCAACTTCCTTTACGACTGAACATATGGTTTTAGTTTTATCCTGAGACTTAGCTATTCTATCTGCATACCACATACTTTTTGCCTTCCTAATAACATTTTTAAGCACCTTACAATACTGTTTGTAATGGGCTGCTGCATTTAGATTTTGACTGTTTCTAACGTTTTGATATAATTGCCACTTTGTTCTACAAGATATTCTTATCCCTCTAGTCAGCCACCCAGGCTGCCTGTTTGCGCTAGTACCCTGTTTTAAACGTTCTAATGGAAAGCAACTTTCAAAGAGCATGAGAAAAGTCTTGAGAAAAGCATTAAATTTATCGTCTACTGTATCAGCGCTATAAACATCTTGCCACTCTTGTTCCTTTATAAGGTTTACAAAGGTCTCTACAGCAGCTGGATCAGCTTTCCTGAACAGCTAATGACTATATTTAACACCTGTTGCAGCACAAAAATCTTTTAAAGTTAAAATTTGTGCATCATGATCTGAAAGGCCATTCACCTTTTTGCTAACAGAATGCCCATCTAGTAATGAGGAATGAACAAAAATGTTGTCTATGGTTGTTCTACTGTTCCCTTGCACTCTCGTTGGAAAGAAAACGGTTTGCATAAGATTATATGAATTAAAGAGGTCTACCAGCATCCTCTTCCTTGCACAATCACATATACAATTAATATTGAAGTCACCACATATAACTAACTTTTTGTATTTCCTATAAAGTGAACCAAGAACCTCCTCTAGCTTTAGCAAAAATGTTGTGAAATCGGAGTCTGGGGATCTATAAATAACAACAGTTAGAAGTTTAGCTCCGTTAAATTTAACCACACCTGCACAACATTCAAACACCTTTTCAGTGCAGTACTTTGAAACATCAATTGACTCAAATGGGATGCCGTTTTTCACATACATGGCTACTCCCCCACACCGCAAAGAGCTCCTCGAAAAGCTGCCAGCCAACCTGTATCCTGGTAATGGAAGCCTCTGAATTATCTCCTTATTTAAGAAGTGTTCAGATATACCAATAATTTCAGAGTCAACATCTATAAGCAGTTCACGAACTTTATCTCTAATACCTTGTATATTTTGATGAAATATACTAATTCCCTCATTACTCGGATACCTAAGCTTTGTCAAAAGTGATTCCCTTGTTAGAGAGACTTCCCTTAAGCAGGAATACCTATCAGCTGACTTCAATCTAAAAAAGGTGCAGCTCTAACACCCACTACTGCAGGAATTTTCCCATGAGTGATCCCACCAACCCCACCTATGCTGTCACCTATCAGCTTTGCCAACCTCCCTTTCCCATACCTGTTGAGGTGCAGGCCATGTCTATTGTATCACAGACACAGTCCCTTTGACTGTTCAGAGATGTCACTAACCTGCCTTAAGATGTAAACAACCATTCGTGAGCAGCGGCAATTAGACGGAGGGGGTCGACAGCCGATCAGTTCCAGTCTTTCCACGTGGAAGGAGGTACACGGCTCGTGTTGTCTGTAATTCAACCATGCCTAGACGGTCAAAACCCCGGTTCGATCGCGTCCGCATTGTTGCTTTGTGCCAAGGGCTCTTAACAAGGGAAGTGTCCAGGCGTCTCGGAGTGAACCAAAGCGACGTTGTTCAGATGTGAAGGAAATACAGAGAGACAGGAACTGTCGATGACATGCCTCGCTCAGGCCGCCCGAGGGCTACTACTGCAGTGGATGACCGCTACCTACGGATTAAAGCTCGGAGGAACCCTGACAGCAACGCCACCATGTTGAATGACCACTTTTCGTGCAGCCACAGGTAGTCGTGCTACGACTCAAACTGTGCGCAATAGGCTGCATGATGCGCAACTTCACTCTCGGTGTCCATGGCGAGGTCCATCTTTGCAACCACGACACCATGCTGCGCGGTACAAATGTGCCCAACAGAAAGCCGAATGGACCGCTCAGGATTGGCATCACATGCTCTTCACCGATGAGTGTCGCATATGTCGTCAACCAGACAATCGTCGGAGACGTGTTTGGAGGCAACCTGGTCAGGCTGAACGCCTTAGACACACTGTCCAGCGAGTGCAGCAAGGTGGAGGTTCCCTGCTGTTTTGGGGTGGCATTATGTAGGGCCGACGTTCACCGCTAGTGGCCATGGAAGGCGCCGTAACGGCTGTACGACACGAGCGATAGTGCAACCATATCGACAGAATATTGGCGAGGCATTCGTCCTCATGGACGACAATTCGCGCCCCCATCGTGCACATCTTGTGAATGACTTCCTTCAGGATACCGACATCGCTCGACTAGAGTGGCCAGCATGTTCTCCAGACATGACCCCTATAGAACTTACCTGGGACGGAATGAAAAGGGTTGTTTATGGACAACGTGACTCACCAAACACTATGAGGGATCTACGCCGAATCGCTGTTGAGCAGTGGGACAATCTGAACCAATAGTGCCTTGATGAACTCGTGGATAGTATGCCACGACGAATACAGGCATGCATCAGTGCAAGAGGGTATTAGAGGTACTGGTGTGTACAGCAGTCTTGACCACCACCTCTGAAGGTCTCGCAGTATGGTGGTACAACACGCAGAGTGTGGTTTTCATGAGCAATAAAAAGGACAGAAATGATGTTTATGTTGATGTCTATTCCAAATTTCTTTACAGGCTCCGGAACTCTCGGAACCTAGGTGATGCAAAACTTTTTTTGGTGTGTGTAGATTCGATCATCTCAGATAAGGAAAAGAAAGGAAGGGAACTACCAGCTTATCATCCTGTCGATGACGAAACCATTAGAGAGACTGCATGAGCTCAGGTAAGGGTGGGGGGAAAAATAGGCATTATTGCTGTCATAGAATTCATCCTTGCATTTGTCTTAATCGATTTATGGGAGCCACGGGAAATCCAAATCAAGATATCTCGACGTGCTCAGAAATAGGAGTCCAGCGCCTTAACCAATGCACAATCCCACTCGATCACCAATTAGTTCCGTTACCCACCCGATGTAAATTGTGCGATCCAGGAAATTACAAATTTTCTCCCTACTTTTTGGAAAAGGAAGTTCTTTAAAATACATGTAAATACAGTGCTTTGAAGACTTATGGAGACTACTTAATATAGAAGACTGAAAGGTATTTGATATTGAGATTACCTTTGGTAGCAGAAGACATCGTTCAGTATCTTGGATTAGGCCGGCGAGCAGTTCAGCGCGTTAGATCGCAGCTGCACGGGCAGTGCCGGCTCCCATTAGCTGCTAGAGCTAACGTGTGTCTGGTGCCGTTCATCCCCCCTCTATCGTGGCTGTGCACCTCAGTCGTCACGGGGCATCGTTCAATGTGGCACAACACCGGAAAAATCCAAGGTAGGATCCTCCATCAGAGCTGGATGTTGTTCGGAGGTTACGGGGAAACTGTAGAAAGCCGAGGAGTGGACGTCCAAGTAAATCCTGGCCTTGGAACGAGCACGACTGAGAAAGGCGCCGTAGCGGCGAAGGCAATGGTGGACTGGGATTCTGGCGGCGCGACGTTCAAATTCCGTCCACATATTGCGGTGTAAGTTCACTGTGGCTTTCTTATGACATTTGCAAGCGAATGCCGGTTGATTCTTCGAAAATGAACCTTATGCTATGAGCACTTGCAGACGAGCTGACAATACGCTACCGTATCTACATCTTGTACCACTACTAGTCATTTTCTTTCCTGTTCCACTGGCAAACAGAGCGAGGGAAAAGTGACTGTCTATATGTCGTCGCACAAGCCCTAATTTCTCTTATATTCGTGGTCCTTACGCGAAATGTAGCGCAGTAGAATCGTTCCAGACTTAGCTGGAAAAGCCGGTTCTCTAAATTTTATCAATAGTTGTCCTCGAGAAGAGCGCTGCCTTGCCTCCAGGGATTCCCATTTGAGTTCCCCAAGCATCTCCGCAACACTCGCGTGGTGATCCAACATGCCGGTAACGAATCTAGCAGCCCGCCTCGTAATTGTTTCGATGTCTTCCTTTAATGCAAATTGGTGGGAATCCCAAACACTCGAGGAGAGTTCTATAAGCCGTCCCCTTTACAGATGAATCACACATTCCTAAAATTCTCCCAATAAAGGGAAGCAACCATTCGCTTCCCCTACTACAGTCATTACGCATTACGTGCTAGTTTCATTTCATATCGCTTTGCAACGTTACGCTTAAATATTTAATCAGAGTGACTGTGTCAAACAATACACCACTAATACTGTATTCGAACTTTATAAAAGCTTTTTTCCTACTCATCTGAGTTAACATACATTTTCATACATACAGAGCAAGCTGCCATTCATCTCACCAAATTTTAATTTTGTCTAACTCATCCTGTGTCCTCCTACAGTGCTCAAGGACGCACCTTCCCGTACACCACAGCATCATCAGCAAACAGCCGCAGATTCCTGCTCACATTGTCCATCAGATCATTTATGTACACAGAGAATGAAAGGGGAACTATCACACTTCCCTGGGTACACCTGACGATACCCTTGTCTCTGATGAACACTCGCCGTAAGGACAACATGCTGGGTTCTATTACTTAGGAAGTCTTCGAGCCACTCACACATCTGGGAACGTATTTGTTGTGGCTTGGCAAGACAGCCAAGCCACTAGGAGGTGAAGCCGAAAGGCACGCGTTTAAGCTCACGCAAGCTGGCGTGAGGTCTGGAACAGGTAAAGGAAGTTATAGTAGCAAAGAACGTACGTAGCTGCGGGAATACTTAACTTTAATCCATAATTGGTGAACATCGGTCTGACGGTACATGCATCACAAGATAAATAGCAATTGATAATGACGCCTTGCTAGGTCGTAGCAAATGATGTAGCTGAAGGCTATGCTAACTATCGTCTCGGCAAATGAGAGCGTAATTTGTCAGTGAACCATTTCTAGCAAAGTCGGCTGTACAACTGGGGCGAGCGCTAGGAAGTCTCTCTAGACCTGCCGTGTGGCGGCGCTCGGCCTGAATCACTGACAGTGGCGACACGCAGGTCCGACGTATACTAGCGGACCGCGGCCGATTTAAAGGCTACCACCTAGCCAGTTGGTGTCTGGCGGTGACACCACAGTATTATTCCATGTGCTCGTATCTTCGTTGACAGTCCGCACCTGACGATACCCTTGTCTCTGACGAACACTCAACGTCGAGGACAACGTGCTGGGTTCTATTACTTAAGAAGTCTTGGAGCCATTCACACATCTGGGAACGTATTCCATACGCTCATATCTTCATTGATAGTCTGCAGTGAGGCACTAAGTCAAACGCTTTTCGGAAATCTAGGACTATGGAATCTGCCTGTTGACCTCCGTCCATGGTTCGCTGGACATCTTGTGAGAAAAGGGCAAGCTGAGTTTCGCAAGAGCTATGCTTTCTAAAACCTTGCAGATGCGTAGATAGAAACTTTTCCTCTGTCGGAAATTAATTATATTTGATCCGACAATATGTTCAGGAATTCTGCAGCAGGCGGATGTTAAGGATATTGGTCCGTAATTTTGCGGGTCTGTTCTTTTATCTGTCTTCTATAGGAGTCACCTGCGCATTTTTCCAGTCGCTTATGACTTTGCGCTGGGCGAGAGATTCGCGGCTTATTGGTTTCCAATTCTTTCAGTTGCTTCTCTACGCCAGGGATCCCTATTACAATGTCCTCCATACGTAAATGTTAGGCTGCCTTCCACCCGATTGTTGGTCTGAACACCACAGTGATTTACTATGTATGGTCCTTCTTCTTACCTTTGAACTGACTCAGGCAGTTACAGGGATACCAATTTTTTTAATGTCGACATCGAATCACATTGCAGCTTGGCATTTCTTACAAGAGCGTATACTGCCAGATGTGGTATAAGTGATAAGTAACAGTAAAAAGTATAGGTAATTGAACCCCAGATCTTTGGGCATAGGAAATTGAACCCCAGATCTTTGGATCCACGGCGTAGCAGTTCTGTTTCTCCTTCATAACATTTTTCAGGCCATTCCCGTTCTTTTATCCTGAGTTCGAGGATGGCTTCCATCGTAGTCAGCGTCATACAAGTCACTTAAGGAGATATTGCGGATAATAGAGTGCAGACGTTCACAGATCTCTTCGTATTACTACCACCAAGATGTGACAGTACTGCCGTTTATACTGACCTAATGTCCACGCTTTACTATCGCTCCACGTTTATTCCCTCGTCTAAAAAGACCATTGCATGAAAATACGAAGATCACAGACTCATTAGTTTTACGAGTCACCCATTATGGCTCACAATTTGGTTTTAGACAGGGGCTGGGTACAAGAAAAGCGGTGGTCCCTTCTCCAGAACCGTTGCGATAAAAGAAAATGTTATGGCTATGCTTGTTAGGTTATGAAAGAGCTATTTGATGGGATGCAACATAACTGATGCAGCTCCTCAAAATACTCGATAAGGTTCGAAAGGACATCGAAAGAAGGAACATTAGTTTTCAGGTCCCGTCGATGACGCGGTCATCAGAGACATTTTGGGTAGGAAATTGGTCTTGCCCTTTCAAAGAAATCGCCGTCATATCTACATCTAAACTCCAATCCTGCAAACCACCTTACGGTGTGCGGCGGAAAGTTCAAAGTACTTCTGATAACACTAATCAGAAAAATCAAATACGCTATGGAAAAAAATACAGAAAAGGAAAAGGTGGGTGTAGACGGTGACTTCATTAGAGACAGAGCACAAGTTCACATTTGACAAGCATTAGGAAGGGAATCAGACAACCTTTTTCAGATGAACCATCCCAGTGTTTGCTTTAAGCGGTATAATTAATACACGGGAAATATATATCTGGACAGCCAGATGGAGATTTGAAAGGTCGTTCTCCTGAACGAGTAGGGTCCATTGCCTGAAACACTGCGCCATGTTGCTCGGTCACACAGTGTGGTTTATAGCGAGTTTAATAAATTCCCCACTGGCACAATACGGTCTATTTCTACTTTAAAAGATTACACTACAGAAACAATATGGTTGTAAATAAGTTATACAGCACTGCAACCAGTCACTTTTTTGAATAATTATGTTTTATTCCATAAACCGGTTTTCGAACCTTTTCAGGTTCATCTTCAGATGGTTTCATGAAGTTACATCATTACTGCTAGCATAATGCTGGGTGCTGGCTCTATGACAAAAAGATGGGTCACATTTTAATGTATCGCCTTGACTATTGCTTATCTGTCGACATGGATGTAAATTTAGTTTTTATTTACTGTGACAGTATAGTCGGCTTTTTTCGGTTAGTGTCCATCTGTATGCCTCCATTTTGATGTCCAGTAGTTATATCAGTACACACACTTCCACACAAACTATATTAGTTTACACTCTGACAGCGAGACTTTTCCAGCATCCAGCATGCGCCTTACAACTGTTGCTTGTCACAAAGATCTTGACAGAAAGATATGGCATAGGCCTACTTTGTACAGAGATGTAATTTGTTGTTCTTTATATGTATTAAAGTCGATGTAAGGGCAAGTATTTTAATCAGAATAGCGATAACATGAGAGCACAAGATAACATAAATAAATTACTACAAGAACAAACTTCAGGTGATCTGATATCTTATTTCTATTTGTATATTGCAGGCAGTTTATAGCAATTTTTTTAATTTTTTTATCATGATTGGCATTAACATGAATACCCAGGAATCAATAATACAGAGATATTGTATCTGCAGGGAAATGCAGCTGTCTGTATGACTAGGACCTTCATATTTAAATTAATAACAAATCTTCAGATGAACTGTTGGCTTATTTCTGTTGTTATGTTAACATGATCTGGGCTATTATCAAGAGTAGATTCTGTTTATTTTAGCTAAAGGTATTTGTATAAAAGTTATAGTGATTGTAATGGACTAAAGCTGTTTGTATGGCTGTACACTTTATAATTAAAAAAATTATGAACAAAAGTTCTTTAACTGTTGACTTATTTTTCTTCTTACATTAGAGTGATCTGGAATATTGGTAAAGGCAGCTTCTGTTTGTTCCAGCTAGAATTACTATGTATATAAGTACTGATTTATGTTAGCAGTAGAAGACTTTATCATTTAGAAATATAATACAGTTTTTATTCTGTGGTAGGATATTACCTTGACACCAGTGTAGTTAGGATGTAAGGTGAGGGAGGAGGGAGGTCGTTGGAAAGGGGGGGGGGCGACGGGGAGCCGGTGTAGAGTTCGTTGGGTGGTTACTTGTTTTGAACTAGTAGATCTTCAAAGTTCTGAAGGAAAAATTTGTTTCTCAGTTCAATTTGATCATTGAGCAGGTAGTCAAGTATTGCGCCTTTGTTGGCAAAATGGAGTATTTGGAGATTCTGTTCTATGTTGTTTGCAGAATGATTGTGTTGGGCAAGATTTGAGGCAAAGATGGACTTGTTCAGGTTGTTAAGACGGAGTGCATCTATGTGTTCTTTAAATCTTGTTGTGAAGCTTCTACCAGTTTGTCCACTGTAGAAGCTTGGACATGAGTTGCAAATGAGTTTGTACACACCTGACTTTTGATACTGTTGTGTAGTGGTTTTTGTGCTGTGTATGATTTTATTTTGTATTTTGTTGTTGGTGAAGAAACTTATTTTTATGTTGTATGTCTTGAAGAGGTTGGCAATTTGGTGAGAAGTCTTCCCTAGGAAAGGCGGGCTAATAAATGTGGTCTTCTTGTTTGTGGGTGGTTGTTCAGCAGTTGGTTGATTTAATTTTGCTGTATGGATTAGTTAATCTATTATTGCAGGGTTGTACCCATTGGTGGAGGCAATTGATTTAGTAATTTCTGTTTCTTTTTGTCTTTCACTTGTGTCCGTTGGGACAGTCATGGTTCTAAAATATCCGTAATGGATAAGCAATACAATATGGTTTATTTCCACTTTTATAAACACCCCATAGGAACCATTCCACTTTGAAATTCATTGCCAAGTCCGTTTCTTCGACCTGTAACCACATCCACCTATCAGCCCCTTGATGTAAGCCACTACATGCTTTAGCAACTTGTGAATGTCTAGCATACTGCCATTTATGCAAACAGATAAACTACACATACCCTGTAAAAGGCCTCCTACATATCATTCTCCCGTTATAAGTAGGCTGTTTAGGTATTTACGTTGGTAAAGACACGTAGCGCTCTGTATGAAAATCACTGACTGTCTGCAGTCTGTGGCTGGTTGGCATTGTTGGAATATTCGCTATTGTAGTGTAGGGCAGTTGGAGGTGAACAGCGCGTAGCGTTGTGCAGTTGGGGGTGAGCCACCAGCAGTGGTGGATATGGAGAGAGAGATGCCAGAGATTTGAGAGGTTACTATAAGTAGGCTGTTTAGGTTTTTATGTTGGTACCGACACGTAGCGCTCTGTATGAAAATTACTGACTGCGCTGTGTGCAGTCTGTGGCTGGTTGGCATTGTTCGAATATTCGCTATTGTAGTGTAGGGCAGTTGGAGGTGAGCCGCCAGCAGTGGTGGATGTGGAGAGAGAGATGCCAGTTGTGAGGGGTTACTATAAGCGAACGATCTGGACGTGTGTCCACCAGAAAAAGGAAATTTGTAAAGATGGATGTCATGAATTGATATATATATATATATATAATATGTATGATGGCTTTTGAACACTATTAGCCGGTCGCGGTGGCCGAGCGGTTCTCGGCGCTTTAGTCCGGAACCGAACGACTGCTACAGTCCTGCCTCGGGCATGGATGTGTGTGATGTTCTTAGGTCAATTGGGTTTAAGTGGTTCTAAGTTCTAGGGGACTGATGACCTCAGATGTTAAGTCCTATAGTGCTCAGAGCCATTTGAACCATTTGAACACTATTAAGGAAAATACCTTGTTTGTTCCCAGAATGAGATTTTCACTCTGCAGTGGAGTGTGAGCTGATTTGAAACTTCCTGGCAGATTAAAATGGTATGGCAGACCGAGACTCGAACTCGGGATCTTTGCCTTTCGCGAACAAGTGCTCTACCATCTGAGCTACCCAAGTACGACACACGCCCCGTCCTCACAGCTTCACTTCTTCCAGTACCTCGTCTCCTATCTTCCAAATTTTACAAAGCTCTCCTGCGAACCTTGCAGAACTAGCACTCCTGAAAGAAAGGATATTGCGGAGACATGGCTTAGCCACAGCCTGGGGGATGTTTCCAGAATGAGATTTTCACTCTGCAGCGGAGTGTGCGCTGATATGAAACTTCCTGGCAGTTTAAAGCTGTGTGCCGGACCGAGACTCGAACTCGGGACCTTTGCCTTTCGCGGGCAAGTGCTCTACCATTTGAGCTTCCCAAGTATGACTCACGCCCCCTCCTCACAGCGTCACTTCTGTCAGTACCTCGTCTTCTACCTTCCAAACTTTACAGAAGGCTGTGGCTAAGCCATGTCTCCGCAATATCCTTTCTTTCAGGAGTGCTAGTTTTGCAAGGTTCGCAGGAGAGCTTCTGTGAAGTTTGGAAGGTAGGAGACGAGATACTGGCAGAAGTGATGCTGTGAGGACAGGGCCTGAGCCGTGGTTGGGTAGGTCAGATGGTAGAGCACTTGCCCGCGAAAGGCAAAGGTCCCGAGTTCGAGACTCGGTCTGGCACACAGTTTTAATCTGCCAGGAAGTTTCACATTGTTTGTTGTCTATCAAAATCTTTCATATGCTAACTATGCCTATCAGTTGTTAGTGCCTTCAGTAGTTAGAATCTTTTATTTAGCTGGCAGTATTGGCCCTCGCTGTATTGCAGTAGTTCGAGTAACGAAGATTTTTGTGAGGTAAGTGATTCATGAACGCTGTAAGTTATTGTTAGTCAGGGCCATTCTTTTGTAGGGATTACTGAAAGTCAGATTGCGTTCCGCTAAAAATATTGTGTGTCAGTTTAGTGAGTAAAGAAAGAACTGTCTGAGTATTACAGTTTTGCTCAGCTGTTTGAAAAGCAAATAATGTAGAAGTTTACCAGCGCAGTCATTAATAATTTTTCAAAGGGGACGTTTCACCATTCACATCTTCTAATTGACACTGATGTAACAAATTTAAGGGTGAAAATAACTGTGTCACTGCCAAGTAACACAGCTCGATGAAACATGGACCATGTAGAAAGAATTGTTACATTATAATACGGAAATTAACTGAAAGAAATATGCAATAAGACAAAAAGAAATGACACTTTTATTCATAGACAGTAATTACTCTGAAGTGACCGAGATTCGCGATGGCCCCCTAGATTTTATAAATGCTGGACAGTGTTGTAAATGGTGTGTGTGATCACCACGGGCAGCAATTCATGCTCTACAACGTGCTCCCATGCTCTGGTCGTTGGCGCACGTGGGTGTGCTGCAATACGTATCCCACACGTGCTCGATGGCGTTTAAGTTGGAGGAACGAGCAGCCCAATGCGTTCGCCGAATATCCTCTCTTTCGAAGACCTTGTCCATCTGCGCTGATTGATTGGTTGTGCATTGTCATCCATAAAAATGAAGGACTACAGTGTCATAATAACTATGATTGGTAAGTGTAGCGTGTTCAAAGAACTGGAGGCCAGCACGTCCATGCAACAACATGCCTCCCCACTCTATAACACCAGGACCACCAAAACTATCATGATCGACAGTGCTGAAAGTACCCTCATATGGCAAGAGGTGGGATCATGGAGTGCATCTAGAAACACTATCTAACATTATTGTTCTGTGGTCCCAGCGTTATGGGGTGGGGAGGCATAATGTTGGATGGTCATACTGAGCTCCAGATATTTGAACACGGTACACTCACAAGTCAAAGTTGTTGTGACACTGTACTCCTTCCTCATGTGAAGTCTCTTCAGCAGCGGATTCGGCCGTGTATTCATTTTTATGGGTGACAATGAGCGACCGTGTAGAAATAGCGCAGATCGACGATCTCTTGGAATGAGAGGATATTCGGCAAATGGACTGACCTGCCCATTCCCGCGACTTAAATCCCAGCGGTGTGTGATATGGTGGGAAGACGTACCGCAGCACGTTCACATGCAGAAATGACCACCTATAGGCGTCAACCGAGTTGGTGGAGGAATGGAACGCATACCACAAGAACTCCTTACCAACCTTGTGGCATGGGATCACATTGCAGAGCATGCTTTGCCGCCCATGCTGATCACACACCCTATTAAGCACCATGTACTGCTTTTTGTAGTATCCAGGGGATCATCGTGAATCTCGGCGACTTCAGTGTTATCAGGGTGAGTCAAATGAAAACCTTAAATTTGTAATAACAAATCGAGATTTCGCGCCGTTATCCTGTAAGTTGGTAAGCGTGCTACAAACAGCTTGCAGAATGGCCTGTAGGTGGCAGCATAGTGCAGAGGCACACATACCGTCGCAGTATGAGTATAGAGATGGCCGCCCCACTTGCGACTTGCACCACGGCAGAACAGCGTCCTGTTATTCGGTTTTGCGTAGTGAAGGTGTGAAACCTATTTAAATTCGGCGACGAATGAAGGTTCAGTACAGTGATGCATGTTTGTCACAGCAGCAAGTCTACGAATGGAGTAGGAAGTTCGCAAATGGTGTGACTTCAGTGGAAGATGCTCTTCGTCCAGGTCAGGCCCAACGAGTTGTGACTCCACAGAACATTGCAGCAGTTGAAGCCATAGTGAAGGAAAAGCGCCGAGTGACACTGAATGACACTGTAGCATGTCTACAGATTAGTCATGGGTCAGCACACCACATTGTGCATGATGTGCTCCAGTTTCACAAATTGTCTGCAAGATGGGTGCCACGGCAGCTGACTCCTGAAATGAGAGAACGACGTGGCGATGCATGTGAAGAACTTCTTCGGCGCTTTGAACGAGACGGTGATGGCTTCCTTGCAAGAATCGTTACTGGGGACGAAACCTGGGTTCACTTCCACTAACCGGAAACGAAGAGAGCGAGCAAGGAATGGCTCCATTCCTCATCACCAAAACCAAAAGTTTCGAACAGAACCATCAGCAGGGAAGGTTATGCTAACTCTCTTTTGGGACGAAAAAGACGTCATTTTGGAGCATTATATGCCTAGAGGGACCACTGTCACCAGTGCATCATACAAAGATCTCCTAAAAAATCATCTGCGGCCTGCAATCAAATCAAAGGGACGTGGATTGCTGTCAGCAGGTGTCCTTTTGCAACATGACAATGCAAGGCCCCACACTGCCCGTACAACAGTTGTAACAATCACAGACCTGCATTTTGAGTGTCTTCCTCATCCACCAAACTCATCAGACCTTGCCCCAAGTAATTTCCATATGTTTGGACCACTCAGAGAAGCAGTGGGAGGAAAGAAGTTCCGTTCTGATGAAGAGGTACACCACGCGGTGCATGAGTGGTTGCGCGGACTACCAAAAGAACTTTTTTCTAAAGGAATTTATGCACTTTTTAAGCGCTGGAGGACTTGCATTGAGCGTGGGGGAGATTATGTTGAAAAATGATACAACTTCGTACCACTTCTGCACAATAAATAATATTTAAAAAAATATTTAAGGTTTTCATTTGACTCGCCCTCGTATTATTGTCTTAGAATAAAAGTGGCATTTCTGTTCAGCTCCTTGTACACTTTTTGCAGTTACGTTCTGTACTATACTGCAGCAGTTCTTCCTATCAGTGGTCAAAGTTTCATCGAGCTCTTACTTGGTAGTGACGCATCATGCAAAATTTACTTTCGTCTTTAATGTTTTATGAAGCCCTTTGCGAACACTCAGCCACAATCTGAGAACGACAGTAAAGTTCATAAATACAACATTAGGAGGAGAAATGACTCACCCTACTTTCATTCAGCCTTAGAGTGGCACGGAAAGTAGTGAGGCATTCAGCCATAAAAATCTTCGACCACTTACGTAACGATGTTAAAAATTTATGAAGGTGTATTAACATAACGTGTATGCGTGTTATTGAGGGACAGAGGGAGAGAGAGAGAGAGAGAGAGAGAGAGAGAGAGAGAGAGAGGTATTGAACATAGTTAAGTATAAGTCACAGTTTCTAACAAAAATGTAGCCTAAGCAATCATGTAAATGCAGGTATATTTACAAATGTGAGACTGACGTGAAAACGACATCGTAGCGTGATATCGTAAGTGTTATGGTGAATGGAACATGCAAATAACTAAACTAAACCAAACTATTCAAAACACCAGTTGTCATACTCTGTCGACCCAAATAAGGAACGGATGGTCGTCAGAGACAATGAGAGGCTTACTGGCACCTAGCGACTTGTCACGTGACTGCGCTTGTTGTGATGCCATTCGATTAATTACACGAAACCGAAAGGCAATGCAGACTAAATTTTATCAAAAGAAATTAAGCTTCTTTCAATACCAGACTGGACCGCAGTCCTGGTAATATCAGGGATAGAAACAGAACGGGAGAAAAAGGCCTCTTCGCCCCCTTTTATCTCTTCCGGCAGCGAGAAAACACAAGACAATTGAAAAATTCATTGTTTTCGCGTGATAAATGTACTTGGACTGTACCTGAGGAACATCGCCCCTCCAATGGCTCACCACCATGTGTTAAACGGGAAGAATTCATGGGGGAAAAAGTGGGATATGATATCTGTTACTGCAATATATTGGCTGCTAAGCAGAGCTCAAGTAGCCGTATTGGACGTTGTCTTTCACAATCTTGTAGCGCGGCTTCTGGGAGACTAATTTGTGATTTATAGAGCAGAGTGTCGGGCTTAAATGACTGGGCAGCGACTTATCGCCCTCGCGCCAAAGGACAGCGATCAGCGGTAATCCGCCCCTGCTGGCGGCTAATCCCAGGCACTTTAACGCGTCTGATAAACTGTCACATGGCCGCGGACGCTGACCGAATAGCCGAGGGCCGCGCCGGCTGCGGGCGCCGGATGGCCGTCACGTGACCGCGTCACGTCGCCCAGGCAGCGGCGTTCTCTGGTTGTGTGCAGAGCTGCCACATTCTTTCTGCGTCCGCATTGGCGCTCCCCAGGAAACGATGCTCTGCGGTAAACAAAACCAGTGATGAACGCCGGTTGCGCGTCTTCGTGTACTATACACGACGCAACATGGAAAAAGATACTTATAACCTGGAAAATTGTTTTCCAGTTACAGTAGCACAAAACGACGAGACAACTGAGTATGTTCTTTGAGACAACTGAGTATGTTCTTACCGTGGTAATTGTCTAAAAACTTTATGGAAGTTTGGGGCGCTGTATTCGTGCCTCATTTGCACACAGGAGATAACTGGATTTTTGGGAGCGTTTTTTTTACCGGATATTGTTACACTTTGTCCGCTGTTAAACCATACAGTCAGCGTCTTTAGCTACTCCTGCGTCAGAAAACATAAAATATGATAATGTAAGAATATAGAGCACCGAGCGAGCAGATACAGTAACTAAGACACAGTGTGAATGAACCAAACTGTAGAGGGCAACTTCCTTGTAAGATGGAAATTCTTTGGGCTTCTCGTGCTGAAAAGACGAGTTTTTCGATTCGAGTGCATATGCGTTTTCAGTCAGTAGAAATGGGACCGTGGCGTGTCAGTGGTGGAGCCAATAGGTCGCGTCACGTGCAGAGACAGGCAGAATTAAGGTTATACAGAAGACTGGTGAATATTAAAAGTCAGAGAAATGTCACTGACATGTAGGATGTGGAAGTGCGAGAAAAAAAAAGAAAATTAATTAAAGAATTCAGGGGAAAGCAGAGTAATACTTCTAAGAAATCATTAAGAAAGCTGCATGTGGATTTAAGTGTCTCAAGTGTTTCAGATTTACAGCCACGTATGCACAGCAAAGATAGACACGAAGTCCACACCTACCACAGTAGTATAAGTTTATATACCAACTTGCTCCACAGATGAATAAGAGATTGAAGAAATGTATGATGAGATAAAGGAAATTATTCAGAAATTGAAGGGAGACGAAAATGTAATTGTCATGGGGGACTGGAATTCGATAGTAGCAAAAGGAAGACAAGGAAAAATAGTAGGTGAATATGGGATGGGGGTAAGGAATGAAAGAGGAAGCCGCATGGTAGAATTCTGCACAGAGCATAACTTAATCATAGCTAACACTTGGTTTAAGAATCATGAAAGAAGGTTGTATACGTGGAAGAGGCCTGGAGACACTGGAAGGTTTCAGATAGACTATATAATGGTAAGACAGATATTTAGGAACCAGGTTTTAAACTGTAATACATTTCCAGGGACTGATGTGGACTCTGATCACAATCTGTTCGTTATGAGCTGTAGATTGAAACTGAATGAAGAAACTGCAAAAAGGAAGAAATTTAAGGAGATGGGACCTGGATAAACTGAAAGAACCAAAGGTTGTAGAGAGTTTCAGAGAGAGCATTGGGGAACGATTGACAAGAAATACAGTAGGAGATGAATGGGTAGCTTTGAGAGATGAAATATTGAAGGCAGCAGAGGATCAAGTAAGTAAAAAGACGATGGTTAGTAGATATCCTTGGGTAACAGAAGAGATACTGAATTTAATTGATGAAAGGAGAAAATAAAAAAATGTAGTAAATGAAGCAGCAAAAAAGAATACAAACATCTAAAAAATGAGATGGACAGGAAGTGCAAAATGGCTAAGCAGGGATAGCTAGAGGACACATGTAAGGATTTAGAGGCCTATATCACTGAGGGTAAGATAGATACTGCCTATAGGAAAATTACAGAGACCTTTGGAGAAAAGAGAACCACTTCTATGAATATAAAGAGCTCAGATGGAAAACCAGTTCTAAGCAAAGAAGGGAAGGCAGAAAGGTTGAAGGAGTATATAGAGGGTCTATACAAGGGCGATGAAGTTGAGCGCAATATTATGGAAATGGAAACGGATGTAGATGAAGATGAAATGGCAGATATGATACTGCGTGAAGAGTTTGACACAGCACTGAAACATCTAAGTCGAAAAAAGGCCCCAGGAGTAGACAACATTCCATTGGAACTACTGACGGCCTTAGGAGAGCCAGCCATGACAATACTGTATCATCTGGTGAGCAAGATGTATGAGACAGGCGAAATACCCTCAGGCTTCAAGAAGAGTGTAATAATTCCATTCCCAAAGAAAGCAAGTGTTGACAGCTGTGAAAATTACCGAACTATCAGTTTAATAAGTCACAGCTGCAAAATACTAACGCGAATTCTTTACACACGAATGGAAAAGTTGGTAGAAGCGGACCTCGGGGATGTTCAGTTTGGATTCCGTAGAAATGTTGGAATACGTGAGGTAATACTGACCTTACGACTTATCTTAGAGGATAGATTAAGGAAAGACAGACCTACGTTTCTAGCATTTGTAGACTTAGAGAAAGATTTTGACAATGTAGACTGGAATACCCTCTTTCAAATTCTGAAGGCGACAGGGGACAAATACAGGGAGCGAAAGGGTATTTACAATTTGTACAGAAACCAGATGGCAGTTATAATAGTCGAGGGGCACGAACGGGAAGCAGTGGTTGGGAAGGGAGTGAGACAGGATTGTAGCCTACCTCCATCGTTTTTTAATCTGTATATTGAGCAAGCAGTAAAGGAAACAAAAGAAAAATCTGGAGTAGGAATTAAAACCATGGAGAAGGAATAAAAACTTTGAGGTTTGCCGACGGCATTGCAATTCTGTCAGAGACAGCAAAGGACCTGGAAGAGCAGTTGAATGGAATGGACCATGTCTTGAAAGGAGGATATAAGATGAACGTCAACAAAAGCAAAACGAGGATAATGGAATGTAGTCGAATTATTTCAGGTGATGCTGAGGGAACTAGATTAGGAAATGAGACACTTTAAGTAGTAAAGGAGTTTTGCTATTTGGGGAGTAAAATAACTGATGATGGTCGAAGTAGAGAGGATATAAAATGTAGATTGGCAATGGCAAGGAAAGCGTTTCTGAAGAAGAGAAATTTGTTAACATCGAGTATAGATTTAAGTGTCAGGAAGTCGTTTCTCAAAGTATTTGTATGGAGTGTAGCCATGTATGGAAGTGAAACGTGGACGATAAATAGTTTAGACAAAAAGAGAATAGAAGCTATCGAAATGTGGTGCTACGGAAGAATGCTGAAGATTAGATGGGTAGATCATGTAACTAATGAGAAGATACTGAATAGAATTGGGGAGAAGAGGAATTTGTGGCACAACTTGATTAGAAGAAGGGATCAGTTGGTAGGGCATGTTCTGAGGCATCAAGGGATCATCAGTTTAGTATTGGAGGGAAGTGCAGAGGGGAAAAATCGTAGAGGGAGTCCAAGGTATGAGTACACTAAACAGATGCAGAAGGATGTTACTCGGAGATGAAGAAGGTTGCACAGGATAAAGTAGCATGGAGCGCTACATCAACCAGTCTGTAGACTGAAGACCACAACAATGACATGCACAGTTAAAAATTGTAATTTTCCTTTATCGGGATTCATTAAACTTTAATAATTTTATGGTGAATTTTCGAGAATAGCACTAATCCGAATGAAAAATTGCTGTAGAAGGAATTATATAAAGGGGTTTGTGACATGCGACTCTTACAGATGCAGGTTGATGAAGTGTAGAGTGCAGTGGCGAGGGCCTTCCAGGTTCCCTAGGGTGCTAATGAGACAAAATTGGCGGTTTACACATTGATTGTTTTTAGTTTTCTAATTGAATCATCTCCTCCGCAGCAGCAATGACAAAAGCGGGGGTTGGAACACAGTAATGCGTCCACCACAGTAGTCCCAATGGTGCGGTCGCAGTAAGGGCCGCCAGCAGAAGTGGTGCCATGCAAGGTAGTCATCCCAGCTGGTGGCTGGCATTGCCTGTTCAGCAGTGACGTCCAACAGCGTGACGATACTGTTTACTAGGACCTATTCTTGGATATTGAAATAGCACCCCAGTAAGCTCCCTGAAACTCTGCAAGGGATGGTGGTGGCTGTGCAGAGTTATGTCGAGTTATGTCATGGCCTCTTTAACAGAGGAACGCCGTGGACGCTGGTATCCTTTCACAGATGCTAGTCAGGAGCAGCAGCAGCTAGCATGCCTCCCCAAAACAGTGGCAGTTTGACAGAGAGCCAAACACTATCAGTTTCACTCCAAGTCTTCACATTAGGAGAGGAGGGGATGGCAGCTCAGAATGGCTAAGTCCAACAGGCTGGGGTGGCCGTTGTGTCGAAGATAGGAGTCATCGTGCTAGAAGACTCCAAGTCTTCACATTAGGAGAGGAGGGGATGGCAACTCAGAATGGCTAAGTCCAACAGGCTGGCGTGGCCGTTGTGTCGAAGATAGGAGTCATCTAGCGATTGGCAGTCAATATATCACTGGTCCTGCCTCTGAACTGGCTAACTGCAGCTGAGTAGAGGAAGGGCTTGGAAACCCTAGTGTTTGTAGCTGTCTGTTGGGGGAAATTACGTTATCTAATGGTTCTAATGGCTCTTAGCACTATGGGACTTAACTGCTGTGGTCATCAGTCCCCTAGAACTTAGAACTACTTAAACCTAACTAACCTAAGGACATCACACACATCCATGCCCGAGGCAGAATTCGAACCTGCAACCGTAGCGGTTGCGCGGTTCCAGACTATAGCGCCTAGAACCGCTCGGCCACTCTGGCCGGCGATATGACGTTATCCCTTGACAACGATGACCGAATCTGACCTAGTTTTCTCAGCCCATCAGTGTGCTTCGCTGTGCCAAGCCATCGCAAACTCTCGTTTGTGGCTTTCAGCTTGTTACTTTCTGCAATGTCAATGTGCTGAAAGTCGTTCTTGGAAATGATTTACGAGTTGTTACTCCACTGTGCATGACTGATGGAATGACATCACGCTCCGTTCACAGTGAGGCCATACTGCTGATCGGCAATTCAGGTACCGCGCTCAAGCAACACCTTCTAACATACACGCCTCCCAGCCAAGACGAGTAGGCCATGTGACGTCACTTTCACTAGGCCAGTGGTGGAAAGACAGATTTTGCTACAACTAGCGCTGCTGGTGGCCAAAACTGGATCTAATAGCCATACCAACCATGCAACAAAAGGCACCGGTAGAATACATTGTTCGTTTAATTGAAAATGAGTATATGAAGCACTGCAAGAAAAAGTAGCACCGTTTACAAAGCAATATGCGATAAGAAATCTGCACCGTGAGATGCTGTGCTTAATTTGTATGGATTTACCTTTATAAGCAATTCGAAATTCTGTGTTTATTTTGGCTAACCTACCCGGGAAACAAAACTTGTGTTCTGTTTACTTTCAAAGTATAGTGGTTGATTCGTCGAAATTACATCTCTGTTTAACTCTGAGATTTGATTTAAGCGTTCGAAATGGTGTATAAGTGTTGTGTTCCACGCTGCAGAGGAAATTACGAAAATGGGCCACGAGTAGCGGTGTTTTCTTTTCCTAAAAGCACTGAACTACAGCAGAAATGGACACCTCCAATACATCGTGAAAATTTCCAGGTTACACAGAATTCGAAGGTAAGCTCAGGTTCTTTACAATTCAGTTAGATTGTCTCAGGGTGTGTGTTCTCTAATTTAGAGAGCGGGAGCAACTAATCACATATTTAAGTAGCACGCTCTTTAGATGTTTATTAACAGCTGAATTCGATTGACTTGATGCCCTTCTCTACCCCCCAGGGGCTCAGCATTCATTTGCTGAGTACGGGCTTGGCGACCCCGGGGTCCTGAGCTGGGGACTGGTCAGCGCCACCAGTCTCCTGTCACCGTAACCCCCGGACATGCTTCAGCGACCACCGCATGGCGCGGCGGTGGAATGTTGTGTGCTTCGGGGAATGGTAATCTTGACTTGACCGCCTGGATTGCGAGGAAGGTAAACCTCTATAGAAACCCCTCAATCTTACGGTGTGCTGCGCGCCTATAAGATGCATGGCTGTTGGGATAGAACAGTCGCAAGCGGGCAACCTCTGGGGCACCTGCCGCGCCCCAGTTGTATAAGGCTTACCTAGGCACACGGGGCTCTGTCTAAGTGGACTTCTAGTTCCCTAGCTGCTCGTGGGACTGAGATGGAACCTTTCGAACTTTTATTCTTCTCCTGCCAGCGGAAAGGGTAGACCGCTGGTGGGTTCTAACACCCAATCGAACAAGAGGGCTCGTGTAGCCAGTCCTCCTGATTCAGTTACTCGTAACAGAATGCAAACTGCTTCGCAGAATGTGTTTCTCATAATTAAAAGAAAAGATGGGAGTTTTGAAAAAGTACCGCCATTTTATATAGAGAAGGGCTTAGAAGGTATTGCTGGCACATTAAAATCTGTAAAGCGCTTGCGAAATGGCACCTTGTTGGTTGAAACATCTAGCTTCCAGCAAGTCCAGAACCTTCAGAAGGCACAATTTCTTGGGGAGTTTGCGATAGAGACTGAATTTCACAACACCTTGAACTACAGCAAGGGTGTTGTGACTTGCAGAGATCTCGTTGACATTCCCCAAGACGAACTGAAGGCTGAATGGTCCTGGGAAGGAATTGTCGACGTGCAACACATTATGAAACGGGTGGATGGTGCTCTCATAAAGACTGACTCATTTATCCTTACATTTAACAGCACCAAACTGCCAGAGCATGTGAAGGCAGGTTTCCTACGTCTCATTGTACGGCCTTATTACCCCAAGCCCATGCGGTGTTTTAAATGCCAACACTTTGGACACACTACTCTCGGCTGTAGAGGGGAAGCCACTTGCGGGAATTGTGGTAAAGCCGCCCATGAGGGAGTTGGTTGCTCCTCTCCTCCCAAGTGTGTCAACTGCTCTGGGGATCACCCTGTGTGGAGTAGGGAATGCAGAGTTTTCCTTGAGGAACGGAAGATCCAGGAACTAAAAACTACAAAACGCATCCCGTATGGTGAGGCGAAGAAAATCTACAAGTCCATGCAGCCGCCCACGTTCGCTGCTTCCTTTTCTTCCGTTCTCAAACAACCAGTCTTGAAAACCGATGCCGCTACACAAACGGAGGTTGCTACTGTCAGCACTAGCACCTGCGCTTGTCAATGTACGTGTGCTGCTGCCATTCCTGTGAAGCCTGCTGGTCCCCCCCCCCCCCCCGACCTTCTGACCAGGCCGTGGTAGCTGACATCATGGAACTTCCTGTCCCTTCCCGGGTCCAGTCTTGTGCACCGCCCAGCACTGCTACACCCCCTACTGCTTCTGAGGTTTTGGCTCCAATGCCACCTCAGGCCAGAACATCGAAGCCAAAGACAAAGGTGAAGACTCGCCCACTAAAGGAGACTGCAGTTATACAGTCTCCTGATGTGGATGTCATTCTCTCTGACGTCTCTCTCGACTCCTCTTCTGCGGCGATGCAGGTTGATGTCAGACTGGGGCAATCATCTCGCCCCAAAACTGAGCCTCCACCTGTTGTGGGCTCTCCTCCCCAACAGAAAGTGAGAATGAAGGTACTCCCACCCTGATAGATGGCTCCCATTATACAGTGGAACATGAATGGATTCCGGGCACATGTGGAGGAACTGAACCTCCTAGCACGGCAACGCCCCCTGTGCTTGTGTTTACAGGAAACGCATTTAAAACCATCTGATGCTCCTGTGCTAAGGGGCTATACGTCATATCGCAAAGATGACCTGACTGGAGAAAGGGCCAAAGGCGGAGTCGCTGTGTTTGTCAATAATGACCACCACTCCTCTGCCCTCCCCCTCGATACCGACCTGCAAGCAGTTGCAGTTGAAATTTATTCACCTCGGAGGCTTACCGTTTGCTCCCTTTATTTACCCCCTCTGGATGCAATGACCTTAGACGCTCTCACAGATCTTATCGACCAACTCCCCCGCCCATTTCTTCTCCTGGGAGACTTCAATGCCCATCATGTCCTGTGGGGCTCCACTTCTCTTTGCGCTCGAGGTCGAATTTTGGAGAGCCTCCTAACATTTCAAGTGTTGTGCATCCTCAACACAGGTACTCCGACTCATTTCTCTACTGCTACAGGGTCATTCTCAGCCATTGACCTATCTTCCTGCTCTCCAACCCTCACCGACTCTGTTAACTGGGAGGTCATTGACGACCTTCATTCCAGCGATCACTTCCCTATCCGCATTCATCTCCTGGATGGTGTATTGCTCGAGCCGCGGCCACCATCGTGGATGATTGGCAGGGCTAACTGGCCACTGTTCACTCGGTTGGCTGTCTTTGACCGCCACAATAACGTACAGGAATGGGTGGATCACATCACGCTTGTGGTCCATCATGCTGCTGACCTGTCCATACCACAGTCTTCTGGCACTCCTAAGCGGCGCCTTGTGCCTTGGTGGACAGAAGAGTGCCGTTCAGCCATCCAGGACAGGCGTGCGGCTCTTCGCCGATTTTAATGCCGCCCAACAGCGGTCAATCTTACCGCTTTTCGAATCGCGAGAGCCAGAGCACGGCGTGTCATTAAAGAGAGCAAGAAAAGGTCATAGCAGGAGTTCCTGGACTCCATCAACCGTTCCACGTATTCCACAAGAGTATGGGAAGCCATCCGGAGGATTTCCGGTAAACATAGCCGTTTACCAATAGCAGCAGTCCTGAACCAGGGATGCCTCCAAACGACATCCAGAGCCATTGCTCAGACGCTGGCAGAGCATTTTGCACAAAGTACTGCCACTGCAAATCAGGATCCAGCGTTTCGTCGCTACCGTGCGACTGTCGAAGAGCGACCTTGGACTTTCGGTCGAACAGTTCTGAGGCCTACAATTCCCCTTTCTCCATGTGGGAACTTGAATCGGCACTTACTGAGACTTCTGACACTGCACCAGGTTACGACCGCATCCGGTACTCCATGCTTCGACATCTGCCAGCGGCGTCAAAGGAAATCCTCCTCGAATGTTTTAATCTCATATGGCAGACAGGAGTGTTCCCCACCTCGTGGAGGGAGGCAATTCTCATCCCTCTCCTCAAACCAGGAAAGGACCGCACATGTCCCGGTAGTTATCGTAGTATCGCCTTGACAAGCTGTGTCGGAAAGACCCTGGAACGGATGGTTAACCGGCGTCTGGTCTGGCTGATAGAGACCAGACAGCTCCATAGCCGCTTTCAGTGTGGATTCCGAAAATTTCGGTCCACGGTCGACAACCTGACCCTCCTAGAGGCGGCTATTCAGCAGGCTTTTCTCCGTCAGCATCACTGTATCGATATCTTCTTTGATATCAGTAAGGCATATGATACTACATGGAGACACTGTATTCTGGCACAAATGCATCAATGGGGCTTTCGTGGCCGCCTCCCCATTTTCATTCGGTCTTTCCTGTTTCAGCGGTTTTTTCGGACCCGCGTTGGTAACACACTGTCTGATCGCTTTGAGCAAGAGAACGGTGTCCCCCAGGGCAGTGTTTTAAGCGTTACCCTCTTTGCCATAGCCATCAACAGTATAACGTCTACAGTGAGGAGTCTAGTACAGTGCTCCTTATTTGTGGACGACTTTGCTGTTTTCTGTTCCTCCTCCCATGTTGCAACCGTGAGTCGTCAGTTGCAGCTAACAGTGCGGCGGTTAGAGGAGTGGGCTGCAAAGACGGGTTTTCGGTTTTCTGCCGAAAAGTGTGTTTGTGTTCATTTTAATCGTTCTCGTCATCTTTCTACTTTGCCTGCCTTGCATATGGGGGATACTGTACTACATTTTAGAGACACAGTGCAGTTTCTGGGCCTAATTTTTGACTCCAGGTTGTCATGGCTGCCACACCTACTTGACTTGAGAGCCAGAACGCTGAAGGCACTGAACATCCTCAAGTGCCTCAGCCACAGGTCTTGGGGCGCGGACAGGGCGCGTCTCCTACAGTTTTATGGAGCTTTTGTGCGTTCTCGGCTGGACTATGGGTGCACAGTATATGGGTCAGCGAGGCCATCTTATTTGCGGATCCTTGACGCTGTTCACCATGCTGGGATCCGACTGGCCACGGGTGCTTATCGGACCAGTCCCGTACCCAGCCGCTGTGCTGAGTCTGGCGAACCGCCACTTACCATCCGGCGGCAGCTCCTGCTGGTGCGCCAGGCTTGTAAGTTTCTTGCAGCTCCCATCTCGCCTGCTCACCATCTTGTTGCCCATCCACCTCTGGACCGCCTTTTTTCCCGCCGTCCCCGGGCTACGTTGCCGTTTGGGATCCGTGTGCAACGTGTACTAGAGTCCCTTGGTGTGGAGTCTGTACAACCCCAAATCCAAGGTTTTAACCGCCTGCCACCCTGGTTACTGAAGAGGCCCGGAGTGATTTTAGAATTATTGCAGTACAAGAGAGATTGCACTCCTGCCACCGTTTTTAATGCAGCATTTTCTGCCATTTTATCTGAGCACCACGACTATGTAGCTGTTTTTACGGATGGGTCGAAACAAGGAGATTCTGTTGGTTGCTCAGTTGTTTTTCCATATCGTGTCCTCAAGGTCCGACTGCCTCAGACTTTTACTGTCTTTGATGCAGAATTGTTTGCGATCTTGCGGGCACTGGAGCACATGAGACATTCTTCCTCTCCTAAATTTCTTGTCTGTTCCGATTCACTCAGTGCCCTTCACTCATTGCAACGTTTGTATCCGGCAGACAAAATTGTCCAGACCATCGCCGGCCAAAGTGGCCGTGCGGTTAAAGGCACTGCAGTCTGGAACCGCAAGACCGCTACGGTCGCAGGTTCGAATCCTGCCTCGGGCATGGATGTTTGTGATGTCCTTAGGTTAGTTAGGTTTAACTAGTTCTAAGTTCTAGGGGACTAATGACCTCAGCCGTTGAGTCCCATAGTGCTCAGAGCCATTTGTCCAGACCATCCAGGATGCCCTCCTCCGACTACAGCGACTGGGGAACGTTGTAGCTTTCTGCTGGGTTCCGGGGCATGTTGGCATTGCTGGGAATGAAAGGGCAGATCTCGCAGCCAAGGAGGCGTGTCTCGCCCCACAAGTATCTCAGTGTGCTATCCCCTTGCACGCACTCACCTCGCTGTTGAGCTCACGGGCCATGCGTCGGTGGGAGGATGAGTGGCTGGAAGTGACTGACAATAAGCTCCGTATAGTCAAGCCCACAACGCGTGTGTGGTGTACTTCCTTTCAGCCCCATCGACGGGACGAGGTTCTCCTCACTCGACTTCGAATAGGCCACAGCCCTATGACGCATGGCTTCCTTCTCCGGCGAGAGGACCCTCCAATGTGTGGTGCTTGCGGCGTCCAGGTCACTGTGCGCCACGTTTTATTGGTTTGCGTTTTATTTTCTGACCAGCGGGTCGCGGCTGACTTGCCAGCGGACCTGCCATCTCTTTTAGGCAACACTCGGACGAATGTGGTTAAAGTTTTAAAGTTCTGTGCCCTGTCAAATGTTTTTACAAAGATTTTAGGGAGAGGATTTTAATTTTCTCACTTTGTGACAAGTTCGCCCATATTTTATGTAAATGGCCAGCCAATAACAATTTCCTGTGACATTCTTGTTGCTATGTTTCCCCTTTCCTTAGGTTTTACTTTCTTATGTAGCATTTTCCTTCTTTTCCTGCTTTCTTTGAGTGTGTGCTTTAGTTTTCTTAGGTCTGTCCACATTCGTTCCTTTTAATGTGTGTCAGGGCGCTGATGACCTCGATGTTGAGCGCCCATAAGCCCCAACACACCACCACACCACCACCACAGCCCTTCTCTAGAACATCAACTGCATTACATACATTACTGAGTCACTGGAAAACTGTGATTTACTTATGCAAGAATAGCTTTAGCCTCTTAACCTGAAATACCGAGTGAACAATAATCGATTTAATCTGAAGGTAACTGACACTAATCCCATGTGTTAGCATTAGTACCCCTCGGGATTATTACATGTAGCTGATAAAAGATTTTCTCATTATTTCAAGGTCTGCGAGCTCCACTTCACTGAAGACGTCATTCTGAAACATAGTGAATATTTCGGCAGTTCCACAGGGAAGAAATATTCTGTGCCACTTCCAAAACCTCGCCTTAAAACAGGAGCCATACCATCCATTCTGCCTAACTGTCCGAAGTATCTTTCGTCAGCTTCTTGTTCGAGGGAAAGTGGAGATGAGAGACGAAAGCGTCTAGAAAATAGAGACTTAGAAATAGCTATTGCAGCGAGTGTAGCAACTCATGCTCAGTATGAACAGGAAAGACATTTTGTGGACTTTAATGGTTTTGTTAAGTGTTTAGAGGGTATCAAGCTGCCTAATGACTGGCATCTGATAAAGTCAGAAAGTTCCATAACTTTTGTTCTAATAGACGTCAAAGGTATTCCTACACTTTTGTGTTCTGTTGTGGTGACTACTGACCTGAGCATGTCTTTATATGAGGGTAAAAGTGTAATCTCAAAACTTGGAACAAGAAAGTTCCCTTTAACTATAAACCATTTAAATGACTTAATTAACACTATTGATAACTTGGAGAACTTTACTAGGAAAAACAATGGTAGCACTGGAAAAGACCACTTGCTATTCATTACTGATTATTTGAAAGATATGGCAAAACATTTTGATGAGAGTGAAAGTAACAAAATAAATTTTTTATGTGAGCAATTGAATCTAATGGGAGTCCACAAGAGCCATTACAGATACTCAACAGACTGTATTATATTTTGTAGTATTCTATTTTCAATATCACCACATGCTTATAAGTTTATAAGAAGTACACAGTATCTTGTGCTACCTCATCCTAATACCCTGCATAAAATCTGTTCACATTTTCAAACAAACCCAGCAGCTGAGCAGCTAGGTGGCAATTTTCTGATGTATATAAAACAGAAATTCCAGTTTCTTTGTGAATCAGATCATGTTGTTTCACTAATGTTAGATGAAATACACTTGAAACCTTATTTAGACTTCACAGGAGGTAACATTTTGGGTGCTGCATTCAATTCTAAAAATGTGGCAACTAGTGCTCAGGTTTTTGTGATACAGAGTTTGTTGTCTTCATATAAAGATGTAGTCCACATTCTTCCAGTAAAAAATATAAATGGTGAAGGACTTTTCACTGTAATAAAGAAAACAATTTCCGGACTGCATGCAATAGGTTTTAAGGTAGTCTGTGTTGTTAGTGATAACAATTCAGTTAACAGAAGGGCAATGTCATTCTTTGCTTCCCCTCCTCAACTGTCAATTGTGTACAAACACCCCTGTGAAGACACCGATCCTCTTTTTTATGTTTTAGATTCTGTTCACATTTTAAAATGTGTCAGAAACAATTGGATTAATAAAAAAGATCCTGATCAGACAATTATGTACCCCCAGTTTGAAACAGATTCAGAAAATACACAGCTGTATATGGCCAGATTCTCTTCAGTTAAAAAACTTCATGACATAGAGTGTACACAGATAGTAAAATTTGCCAATAAGCTTAATTTAAAGTCTCTTTTTCCAAGTAACCTGGAGCGACAAAATGTCAAACTTGTACTTAATGTTTTCAATGAGATGACTGTCCAAGGTTTGCTAGCCTTGGGGGAACATCATCATATTGAAAGTTTTGAGAGCACTGCTAAATTCATTAAATTAATTTGTACATGGTGGAACATAGTTAATGTTAGCTCACCTGGTAAAGATATCCGTTTCAAGGATGCAATGCTGAAACCACTCTCGAGCACAAGTAATGAAAATATCAGATATTTAGAAAGATTTCTATCATGGCTGGATAAATGGAAGCATATTTCTGATAGTACATTTGGATTATCGAGTGATACACATTTGGCCATATCACATACCACTCATGCCCTTCTAGAACTGACCAAGTATTGCACTGAGGAGCTGAATTTTAAATATCTTTTGCCAGGTAAGGTTCAGACAGATGCTCTAGAAGCAAGATTTGGAAAATATCGAACAATGGCAGGATCTCAGTATTTGGTATCTTTGAGACAGGTATTTGAAATTGAATCCAAGCTAAGAATTCAGACTCTGCTTTCCTTGAAAATTTCATCCTATGTTCTTGGTGAAGTTGGCATAGATTTAGATTCTTTTGAAAGTGATTGTGTAGATAATATTACCTTACCACCACCATCAAACTTTCAGAGCATAATGGATTTCAGTGAAGAACAAGTTCAGTCTGTTCAGGAATACTTGCCTGTTTTCACATACTTGTCAGAATACTGTGCCAGAGCTGTTCTTAAGAAGCTGAGGTGTGAAACATGTAAAACATACTTAGTGCTTGATAAAACATTTTCAGTAATAGAAAGTGATGAAAGCCATGGACTTCTAAGAAACGTAGACAGAGGTGGATTGTATTGCCCTAATAATGAGGTCATTAATGCTGTTATTTTCACTTATTTGATTGTTAAAAACTTGTTGTCTGGAGAACATGAGCTCTCCTTCATGAGATGTACATCCCAGAGAAATCTAGTTATAAGATTAGCTGTTGATGTAATTAAAAGGGAAGACTTTTTCCTAAGGGAGTTTTCTTGTAGTCAGGTAGATCACACTGATGACAAAATTCTTCAGTTTGTAGTTAAAGTAGCATGTAATATATTTCTCAATAATTATGTTTAAAAAATTTATGACAGCCATATTGGCAGTAAAATGAAAAAGAGAAAACTGTCAACTGTAAAGTAGTTTAGAATAAATTTTGTGACAGGTTAACAAACATTTACATTTGTCATTCTCTCCTAATTCCTACTTTTCTCTACTTGATGTGTGTAGCTGCATTGCTTAAAATGAATGTGCATAAAATTAGGCCTATATTCTATTTACAATGATGTCATATCATTATCAAGAATATTCTGTTAACTATTTGAGAGTTTTGATGAGAGAGACAGACAAAGGTGTCAAACTTAGAAAATCCCTGATTTTGCTTTGTGGGTTAAAGGTTAGAGTAGATTCATTTTTTGTACTGTAGACTCAAAAATGATATGAGTCTCATGGGTGTGGGACATGTCAGAAGATATAACATAAAAACATAGGACACTTTAATATAATACTCACTTCCCTGATCATTTTGCCAGTAGATTGTCAAGATATCCAGATACTTTACAGTAAACTGAAACTGCTAATATCCACAAAATGCTACGGCCGTAGGTTCGAATACTGCCTCAGGCATGGATGTGTGTGATGTCCTTAGTTTAGTTAGGTTTAAGTAGTTCTAAGTTCTAGGGGACTGATGACCTCAGAAGTTAAGTCCCATAGTGCTCAGAGCCATTTGAATCATTTTCTGCAGAATATACACAGTCAAAACGAAACATAATTATACACTTTTACTAAATATCTCATACACAAATTACCTAATCTTGACTGTTGTGGCCAAGTGCTGTCAGAGCTTAAATCTAACAGACATTTTTACTTCAGCTGTTCTAACAGTCCCTGTTAAAAAATTCATCTATAGAGTACAAAAGGAGTTACCTACCAAGAAGCTTTTCAACCTGTGCTTTATCTTAAATCAAGTTTTTAATGGTTGCTGGTAATTTATTGAAAATGTGTATTCCTGAATATTGGACAAAGGTAAGTGATTTTAGGTCTTTATGTAGATTGTTCTTATTCCTAGTATTGGTACTACGTATTGAGCTATTGGTTGGAAGTAGAAACATATTGTTTGCAACAAATTGCATTAAGGAATAAATATACTGAGAAGCAGTGGTTAAAGTAACCAGTTCTTTGACTAGGTTTATACATTATGTTCTTGAATGTACACCACAAATGAGTCTTATTTCACGCTTTTGCATAGGTTAAATGAGCGTTTGTAATTAAACTTCTCACTGTGACAATATCTCCAATATCTATGCGATCTTTGATGAGCCATTCATGCCGCAGTGAATTACATTTTTGCCCCAGTAATAAACTTATGATCACTACAATAATTTCGTCATCCTGTCTGTTAACTGTTACGAAGTATCTCCGTTAGTGTCATTTACTGACTAATGGATATAGGTTTCTGTAGCGACGTTTTTCTTAACGAGTAAGTCAGATTTTGCATACGATTTTAAACACAACAGAAGGAGATCACACTGTGTTGTGATCAGTGTGCCACATTGCGCGCGATATCATTCAAGGGCGGCACAATTTCTCTGTAAAGGGCAAATTTAACGATCAGTGAATTTGTTATGGTTTCACGAAAGAAATACACGTTCATCGGCTCTAGCAAACAGGCTGTCTTGCAGCGGCAGAAGGTGTTAGCCTAGCGCTGATGGCGTCATAGTTCCGCCGTGAGGCCTGTGTATCAGAAGGTGTTGGCTCAAGCGATATGTAACAATGACGTTGGTTGTATGCCACACCATTTGCAATATCGGCTCTACTGGCTGTTTGACCTTCCAGCGCAGATATCGTGCACGAGCGTACCTTGGCTTGGCTCGTTGCTGGCCAGAGCGAGACTCCAAAATACACTCCTGGAAATTGAAATAAGAACACCGTGAATTCATTGTCCCAGGAAGGGGAAACTTTATTGTCACATTCCTGGGGTCAGATACATCACATGATCACACTGACAGAACCACAGGCACATAGACACAGGCAACAGAGCATGCACAATGTCGGCACTAGTACAGTGTATATCCACCTTTCGCAGCAATGCAGGCTGCTATTCTCCCATGGAGACGATCGTAGAGATGCTGGATGTAGTCCTGTGGAACGGCTTGCCATGTCATTTCCACCTGGCGCCTCAGTTGGACCAGCGTTCGTGCTGGACGTGCAGACCGCGTGAGACGACGCTTCATCCAGTCCCAAACATGCTCAATGGGGGACAGATCCGGAGATCTTGCTGGCCAGGGTAGTTGACTTACACCTTCTAGAGCACGTTGGGTGGCACGGGATACATGCGGACGTGCATTGTCCTGTTGGAACAGCAAGTTCCCTTGCCGGTCTAGGAATGGGAGAACGATGGGTTCGATGACGGTTTGGATGTACCGTGCACTATTCAGTGTCCCCTCGACGATCACCAGTGGTGTACGGCCAGTGTAGGAGATCGCTCCCCACACCATGATGCCGGGTGTTGGCCCTGTGTGCCTTGGTCGTATGCAGTCCTGATTGTGGCGCTCACCTGCACGGCGCCAAACACGCATACGACCATCATTGGCACCAAGGCAGAAGCGACTCTCATCGCTGAAGACGACACGTCTCCATTCGTCCCTCCATTCACGCCTGTCGCGACACCACTGGAGGCGGGCTGCACGATGTTGGGGCATGAGCGGAAGACGGCCTAACGGTGTGCGGGACCGTAGCCCAGCTTCATGGAGACGGTTGCGAATGGTCCTCGCCGATACCCCAGGAGCAACAGTGTCCCTAATTTGCTGGGAAATGGCGGTGCGGTCCCCTACGGCACTGCGTAGGATCCTACGGTGTTGGCGTGCATCCGTGCGTCGCTGCGGTCCGGTCCCAGGTCGACGGGCACGTGCACCTTCCGCCGACCACTGGCGACAACATCGATGTACTGTGGAGACCTCACGCCCCACGTGTTGAGCAATTCGGCGGTACGTCCACCCGGCCTCCCGCATGCCCACTATACGCCCTCGCTCAAAGTCCGTCAACTGCACATACGGTTCACGTCCACGTTGTCGCGGCATGCTACCAGTGTTAAAGACTGCGATGGAGCTCCGTATGCCACGGCAAACTGGCTGACACTGACGGCGGCGGTGCACAAATGCTGCGCAGCTAGCGCCATTCGACGGCCAACACCGCGGTTCCTGGTGTGTCCGCTGTGCCGTGCGTGTGATCATTGCTTGTACAGCCCTCTCGCAGTGTCCGGAGCAAGTATGGTGGGTCTGACACACCGGTGTCAATGTGTTCTTTTTTCCATTTCCAGGAGTGTATTTTACATTCACTCACGATATCTTTCTGCTGCACAACACACGAGTGCAATACTATTAAGTTGAAAATGTCGTCCAATAATCAGTTTCTGGATGTAGCAATATACAGAACATCTGACGGAAAACTAGGACAGAAAGTGTTTGGGAAACCAGACATTTGCATGCGGATTCAGACGACAATCCAGCACAGAAGAAAGCTCTGCTACATACGCTGACAGCCCAAGCTCACCGAATTAGCGAGTCTGACAACCTGCAATATGAACTGAACAAGCTCTGGACAATATTCTGTGCAAACGGATATAGTAACAACAATATATGAACTTTGAGGTACAGTGAAGATGAAACAGACAAATAAACAGAAGAATCTCTTCCTGTTACTCGCTTGTCTTACGTGAGAGAAGTAAGCGAGCATGGAGGCAAAGTGCTGCCCCATGGAAGAATTAGACCTATATTCCAGAGTGGCTGCAAGATACGAAATCTGATGAGGCTCACGAAAGATTCCATAGATGCGTTCCACACTGCAGGCATCTATCTCCTACAACGTGAATGTGGCGAAGTCGGGAGACCGATTAGTTCTTACTTGTCGGAGCACAAATGCTAAGTGCGATTGGGGCAACAGATCGAATCAGCTATAGCCGATCACCACCAGGACTGTGGCTGACCTACTAATGTACAAAAACCTCATGTGCATGCTCAGAAGCAATGAATGTAGCCGTGAAAAATGAGAGGCCATTGAAATAATTAAATACCCCAATATCACGAACAGGGAGGATGGCTACAAGTTGCCGCTGGCCTCATAGCCGGCGGCCCCAGTTGATCAGAAAAAAAGGTTCAAATGGCTCTAAGCACCATGGGACTTAACATCTGAGGTCATCAGTCCCCTAGACTTAGAACTACTTAAACCTAACTAACCCAAGGACATCACACACATCCATGCCCGAAGCAGGATTCGAACCGCGGCTGTAGCAGCAGCGCGGTTACGGACTGAAGCGTCTAGAGCCGCTCGTCCACAGCGGGCGGCTGGTCGATCAGACAGCTTGTATTCGCCAGCCAGCTGCTCCACATCAGTTAGGTTCTACGAGAGAACTGCCGTGTAGCACCAACGTCTCGCTACAGGGAAACGCTACCCCCAGGTACTGTCTGCTGACTCACTATTGCCTACCAGTCACCTGCCAGAGTAGCACTGGAAATATCCATCTCTCCATAGCAATCTTTACTTCGAACTATCCAATGGAATTCTAGAACGCGATGTCGGTAGCCACCTGACAACTGCAATAAAGCAGTATATAGAGGAAAACAATCATCAAAATCCATCAGTTAGTCGCCTTGAAAAGGACCTCTGTAAAGACGGTTGAAACATCGAAGATTTAGTTGGTATTTTGTTATTTTAGTGCTCCATAATGACTAATACCTAAAAGGATTTCACTGAAAACGACTGGTTTATCTCTCAGCTGAACCGCTGGGACTACATGCCTGCGATGAACAATGATGCCACACTCTCCTACATCGCTCATCATATGACAGAGCAAGTGGATTCTTTCGATCATGTTTTTTCTACTCTCAAAAATAACCAATCTTTTTCGCAGAGTTTTATCTTATTTCCGAGACATTTATCTGTAGACATGTGGTAGTTACCAAAAAACATAAAAATATTATTTACACCCAATTTTACTTCAATTTATTACTCAGATTATTATGTAAAATGTTCTGCTTCCATCTGTGTAATTAATTTTGAGTAGGGCATTCTAAATTAAAAGTTACACTTCATTAAAGTTAACACAGTAATTCGCTAGATGCAAAAACCTACGACCTCATACTTATATTTGAAGAAAGTGACCTATACCATTTGAAAGTTAAGCATTCCCACTTCTGTAAAGTATTTTAAATTACCTATCACTAGTTACCGGCAAGGAAAGCGTTTCTGAAGCAGAAGAATTTGTTACTATCGAGTATAGATGAGAGTGTCAGGCAGTCTTTTCAGAAAGTATTTGTATAGAGTGTAGCATGTATGGAAGTGAAACATGGAGGTTAAATAGTATACACAGGAAGAAAATAGAAGCTTTCGAAATGTGGTGCTACAGTGAATGCTGAACATTAGGTGGGTAGATCACGTAACTAATGAGGAGGTACTGAATAGAATTTGGAAGAAGAGGAATTTGTGGCACAATTTGAGTAGAAGAAGGGATCGGTTGGTAGGACACGTTCTGAAGTATCAAGCGTGGAGGGTAAAAGTTGTAGAGGGAGACCAAGAGATGAATACACTAAGCAGATTCAGAAGGATGTCAGTTGCGGTAGTTACTCGGAGATGAAGAGGCTTGCACAGGATAGAGTAGCATGGAGAGCTGCATAAAACCAATCTTGGACTGGAGATGACAACAACAACATCACTATTTACTATCCACAATAATTACATTTGAAGTTCTGAACCACTAAATTTTTCGATTGCAGATTTCGTCAAAACAATTGTTAAATTCTGGACTTTGTCTGCATACTTTTGTTACTTAAATTTTTCCATTCGGTAGGAATACAGAATTGATTTATTAACTTCCTAATCAATTTCATGTAATTTACTGTGTTTTGCAAAATGGCACTCATTCATATAAACAATGGGATTCACAACGGTGTAAGGATAATAGCTTCCTGCATTTTCCTAAGTTTCTGACTTCCAACATTTTCTATAAATAAAAATCTTATTAGTTCTTATATTTCATGAGATACAGTAAATTCCGATATTGACATATTTTAAAGCTTTCTGGTGTTTTCAGCGTAACAGATTTTTCCTATGTCAGTCCTTATAAGATCATCCTAGTCATGAAATTGTCAGTTTGCAGTTACAGAGCAAACGATAAACACCTATACCGGACGTCCTCTTGTTATTGAATCAGATTTTTATTATGTATATTTTGCTCGCGGGAGCACGAGCATCGGAAGGTGCAAAAGTCACGAATTTTAATGGTTAGTTACTTTTGAGCGAATTCTGTACGGTATGCAAAATTAATGACTATTCTGCCTGAACGGTGGTGTGATTATCACAATGTATATAGCTATTGTCATCGAAGTGAGTGATTGCTAAACTGGGTGTATCTCATTAGGGACCAGCTTAACTGAACTACTACACTGTGATCTTCTTCGTTAAGAACCTAGAACCTACTGTAGGACAGTGTTAGCTGTTAATTGTGTCGATTTTATGTAAAAGTGAACTGATTATTTTCTGCCACAATTGAATAGTTCACCACTGTAATTGCGTGTGCTGGCCTGGAGAATCGTGCTAATAATTTGTTTGTAATGTAGAAACTGGTCACTGTAATTAATAATCAAAATTTATGAGGAATAAAGTGTGTAATAATGTCCATTAAACTGTTGGTGTTGTGTACATTTTTTCAAGCCACCATTCCACACTTATGTGAACTATCAGCTTCAAGATGATCAGGAGTAGGTGCTACGACGACGAAATTCTGGTTAGTTCTGTCGCAGTCATTACTATTGTCCCATTTACTGTTGCAGACGTGGGACATTCTGCTGAACTGTACAGATTTCTCAAGTGGTTTTTGGGGTCATATGAGTATTGAGGAACATGTTACCAATTTAAAAAAAGAACGCAAACTTTGCAAGTGTCACAAAACTTTTTTATCATTTTATATGTAAAATATGAACAGTAGAGGGCACACAAGATTACTTGGCTCCTAGTTGTGAAGACAGTGCGGTAAGGGAGTGGACAAAACAGTAGTGGTGGGGGTTTTCGTGTGGATGGGCAGAGCACAGTAGGGGAGGTGTAGCTCTACTGCTGAAGCCTTCACACAAACGTCTGTCCCGCAGAGCTTGTAAGCTGCAGCTAGTGAGTTTGCAAACGAGCATATTAACGTGTTATGCCAGTACAACCAATAAATCGACAACTCAAATGTTTGTTATTAAATACAAAATGGGTTACAAGATTATGCTGAAACTGCAACAGAAGGGGTGATCATTTTCGCCTGACCTGTAACCCTTTTTTTCTTTCTCTTGTTAAAATTAGCTTTTGTGCGAAAAGAAAGCGGTGTTTTAAACAATTTTACTTCACTAACGTGCTAATGTAGTTGAAATTGCGACAGAATCCTGAAACAGCTTGTTATTAAATAAACAACAGAGGAAAAGTCATTTCAACAGCATATGAAAAGAGCATAGCTTAAAAATAAACATATATTTTTTTCACTTGTGTTGTTCCAAATCAATAATAATTCTCACGACAACAGCTATCAATGGCCATTAAAATAATTACACTGCTTCAATAAAAAAATCTGTAGTTAGTCATGCGTCACAGCACATAAAAACTTGTTTCGATACGTCGAACCCTTTACGAGCTATGAGGGATGTTAATGAAAAAAAAACGGTTCAAATGGTTCTAAGCACTATGGCACTTAACATCTGAGGTCATCAGTCCCCTGGACTTAGAACTACTTAAACCTAACTAACCTAAGGACATCACACACATCCATGCCCGAGGCAGGATTCGAACCTGTGACAGTAGCAGCAGCGCGATTCCAGACTGAAGCGCCTAGAACCGCTCGGTCACAGCGGCCGGCGTGCAGTAGCTTTAATGAATTGCACGCACGTATTGACATTTGCTGCGTCGTCGTACCCATATGGAGGACCTGTGATGTGAGTTAAAAGGCAAGGAGAGATACTTTATCCACTGATAAGTGTCTATTTCCTGTATATATTGTAGTTTCATCTTCTGGAACCCCAGAGGTACTTAAAATAACCCTGTATAGCAATGGAACTGAGCAAAAAATTAAACTTTTTTTAAATAATGAATGTGAAGCTGAATCAGTGTTTTAAACGTGAATCGAGTGGCAATCTTTCGCCTTTAATTGAACTAGAAGATAACAGATTCTGTAACGTCAGTCTCCTATCCCTGAAAATTAATTCGTATAAAAAGGGGCCAGACGTAAATCACGAAGTAAATGAATTAGGGAGGTGTCTGGAACATTATTATCTCCTCCCAGGACATGGATTACGGAAACAAGACCCAACCTTTTCTCACACGACATCCTGAAAGCTATCCTTCAAGGCAGTCAGGTGCTTTTAGTATTCGTCGACTGACGAAAAGCATTTGACGGGTGCCAAACCAACGCTTATTCAGTATATCAAAAAAATTTTTGATTGAATTCATGATTTCTTGGTAGGGAGGATGCAACACGTTATCTTGGGTAGAGAGTCGTCAAAGGACGCAACTTCAGGTGTGCCCCAGGGAAATATGTTGTGTCAGTTCTTGTTCACGTATTTATTAATGACACAGCAGACCATATTAATTGTAAATTCGGACATTTTGTATGTGATGCAATTGTCTGTAATAAAGTACTGTCGAGAGATTCAGTCAGCTGACAAGATTTAATAGACTGGCAGTACCCTTTAAATGTCAAAAATGTAAAATTTTGCTCCTGAAAGAAAAAGGTGTGAGTGGTTTGAATTTAGTCAACCCCTACAGATAAGTGGGTATAACAATTTATAAGGATATGAGATGACTGGCTCAGTCATACGTCCTGTGATAAACAGAGCTATGTTCTCACCAAAACTGAAAACTTGTAGGTCGCTTATCTGCTAGATAACGAATTGAAGGGAAAAAAGGGGAATGTCTCCGTCCTCCCTGATTCCTGCGACTTCTCTTCGGACAGCAGAGAGAGAGAGAGAGGGAGAGAGAGAGAGAACAGGCAGGTGTTGGTGCCAAGTCTAAGAAACCGTTGCGCGGCAGAACACCGCACTGAATGTGCGAGGTCAGCGAACCTGGCATTACGACTTCCGTGGTGGATTGGATTCGGCCCTGCCCTACGGAACCTGTTTGCTGAGGCGACCCACGTGTTTGCATAACGTAACGTCATGCTTTCAGCACGTGGGAGTGGCGGGTAACCTTAATGGCATTCCGTCGCCCAGGGATCAGTGTCTCCGCTCTGTCAGTCTGCCGCGAAACATAACTACAGTCACCGTTTCCTCCTCAGCGTATCTACTTTGGGTCTGGAAATGCATTCCTGTTTCTGGGAACAAGTGGTGAGACTGGCAAGAGAGAAGATGATTTACGTTAACCTCAGGAAGTACAATGAGAAGATTGTAAGACAGGCAGACGAGAACACTAATCTACAAGTGCATCTACAACTATACTGTACGAACCTCTGCAGAGTGAATGCAGGGGATACGGCCCATTGTACCAGTTATTAGGCTGTCTTCAAAAATGGTTGATATGGCTCTAAGCACTATGGGACTTAACATCTGAGGTCATCGGTCCCCTAGACTTAGAACTACTTAAACCTAACTAACCTAAGGACATCACACACATCCATGTCCGAGGCAGGATTCGAACCTGCGACCTTAGCAGCAGCGAGGTTCCGGACTGAAGCGCCTAGAACCACTCGGCCACAGCGGCCGGCGTAGCGTTTCTTACCGTCCCAGTCACGAGTGGAACGCGGGAAAAATGATAGTTTAAACGCCTGTGTGCGTCATGTAATTACTCTAATCCTACGTTCACAATTGTTATGGGAGCGATATGTAGGGGGCTATAGTCTACTCATAGACTTCGTTAGGAGGCTTTCTCGGGATATTTTCCCTCTGTCTTCAACAGTCTTCCAGTTCAGTTCTTTCCCAGTGACTCTCCAGCGGGCGAAACAAACCTGTGACCACAATTTGAAACATGAAAAATGGTAGTCAGCATATTACATCATTTCAGCGAAAGATGGTGCTGTTACGATCAACGATTTAAGTAACGCCCAGAGATGCTGATTAAATAAACCTTCATTTGCTGTCAGTTTCAGCCACACGAGCATCATCACGTAACAAAGTTGTGTACGTTGGTCTGTATTGCATCGTTCTTAGAGTGGCGGCAAAACATAAAATAAAAAGCTATCATGTGTCACTGGAAACTGCCGTCACAGTAAACTGTGAAAGGAATTAATATAGCTGATAATCTTATTTTACTGTCTGTTTTCCATCTTCGTGTTTGGAGCGCTCTCTCCATATTGACCAACGGTGTTGTTGTCGTGGTCTTCAGTCCGAAGACTGGCTTCATGCAGCTCTTCACGCTACTCTATCCCGGGCAAGCCTCTTCATCTGCGACTAACTACCACTCCTTCCGTCCTGAACCTGCATCTCTTGGTCTCCCTATACAGTTTTTACCTCCCTCTCCTCTCTTCACATTTCCCTCAAACACTGAATTGACGATTCCATCATCTCTCATAATGTTCCCTGGTAACCAGTCCATTCTTTTAGTCAGCTTTTACCACAAATTTGTTTCTCCCCAGTTCTGTTCAATACCTCCTCATTAGTCACATGATCCACCAATCTAATGTTCAGCATTCTTCTGTAGCACCACATTTCGAAAGCTTCTGTTCTCTTCTTGTCCAAACTATTTATCGTCCATGTTTCACTTCCATACATGACTACACTCCATACAAATACTTTCAGAAACGATTTTCTGAGACTTAAATCTATACTCGATGTTAACAAATTTGTCTTCTTTGGAACGCTTTCCTTGCCATAGCCAGTCTACATTTTATATTCTGTATAGTTCACCATCATCAGTTATTTTGCTCTCCAGATAGCAAAACTCATCTACTACTTTAGGTGTCTAATTTCCTAATCTAATTCCCTTTTGTTGATGTTCATCTTATATCCTCCTTTAAAGACACTGTCCATTCTGTTCAACTGCTCTTCCAAGACCTTTGCTATCTCTGACAGAATTACAATGTCAACGGCAAACCTCAAACCTTTTATTTCTTCTCGCTGGATTTCAATTCTCACTCCAAATTTTTCTTTGGTTCCCTTTACTTCTTGCCCAATGTACCTACCAAATAACATCGAGGATAGGCCACACCCGTGTCTCCAACCCTTCTCAAACACTACTTCCCTTTCGTGCTCTTCGGCTCTCTTAACTGCCGTATGGTTTCTGTACAAGTTGTACATAGCCTTTCGCTCCCTGTTTTAATCCCTGTTATCTTCAGAATTTGCAAAAATGTATTCCAGTCGACATAGACAAAAGCTAAGTTTACGAATGCTATAGGCGTCGGTTAGCCTTTCGTTAACCTGTGTTCTAAGACTAGTTGTAGGGGCGGTACTGCCTCGCGTGTTCCAACTTTTCTCCGGAACTCTGTCATTCTTCTGTAAATTCGTGTCAGTATTTTCCAGCCATGACCTATTGAACTGATAGTTCGGTAATATTTACACTTGTCAGCATCTGCGTTCCACCGAACTGGAATTATTACACTCTTGCTGAAACCTGGGAATATCTCACCTATCTCATACAGTGACGAAAAAGAATCGCAACATCATCAAGTTCCAGTCAACGCTGCAGTATGTCAACGCGATTATTTTTTAGAGGTACACAAGAGGCCTCAAGATGGATAATGAATTGCCGAAACTGGTAACGAAAAGAAAATAAAATAACTTCTGAATTGCACGGCTGCTTGGCGAATTTCATTGTTAAATATTTGACCACCCGCTGTCCCATGTCCACAGTGGATCAACAGAGACCATCAAGAAGTTGTGCAACACAAACGAAAGTTGGTAAGCGTGTTTCTACATCTGAAAGATGATGTCTATTCAAATTTCGCGCCAGTCGCATAAGAGTGGCGCTAGTAGCACCACTACGAGGACGCAAATCAGGTTTGCTTTAAATACACACTGTGACGGTCGTGAGCGTTAGTTACCTTTGAGGTCGGACGTGGTGAACTGATGTTGGTCAAGAACGTCTTTAAAGCGACAAAGACTCTGTTACCAACACCTCACTGACTTTGAATGGGGTCGCGTAATACGACTACGAAAAGCTGGAAGTTGCTTCTCCGGCAGTGCAAAAAGACTTGGCAGGAATGTAGCCATTGTACATGATTGCTGACAGTGGTGGTCACGAGAATGCACCGTCGCGAGAAGACCGGACTCCGAAAGACCACATGGCACTGCCGAAAGGAAAGACTATCGTGTTCAGCGTATAGCTCTGGCAAATCGTACTACTGTAGCAGCAACTTGAGCAGCAATTGGCATCACAGTGACGCAACGAACAGTTGCAAATAGGTTACTTCAGGGACAGCTCCGAGTCAGAAGTCCTGTAGCGTGCATTCTATTTACCCTAAACCAGCAACATTTGCGATTCAGTAGTGTCAAGCCAGAGTTCGCTGAAAGGAAGGGTGGAATTCTGTTGTATTTTCTGATGAAAGCTGGTTCTGCCTTGGTGCCTGTTATGGCCGTGTATAGGTTAGGAGGCTAGTCGAGGGCCTGCGACAAATCTGCCTGCGTGCTAGATACGCTGGACCTAAACTTGGAGTTATGGTTAGGGGTGAGATGTCATATCACAGCAGGAGCACTCTCATGGTTATCCGACGCATCCTGACCGCAAAATTGTACTTAAATCTGGTAATTCGACCAGTAGTGATACCATTCTTGAGCAGCGTTCCAGGGGGTATTTTTCAACAGGATAACGCTCACCTATCGCTGATATAACCCAATACAGAGTGTTGCATGCTACATTGGCCTGTTCGGTCACCAGATCTGTGTCAAATGGAGCACATATGGGCTATCAACGGAAGATAACTCCAGCGTCATCCATAAACAGCGTTAACCACCCCAGTATTGACTAAGTGCGAAATACATGGAACTCCATCCCACACGCTGACATCCGACATCTGTACAACAAAATGAATGCACGTCTGCGTGCGTGAATTCAACATTCTGGCGGTTACACTGTTTATAAATGTACCAGTATTACACGTTTGCAATGACTTCTCTCGCGCATGCATTAACCTATGATCTTGCATTGTTAATCACATAAATATGTGACCTAGACAAATGTATTTCCAAAATTTGGTTATCCTATATAAATTATTTTTTTGGTGTTGCGATTTTTTTCCGTCAGTGTAAATCTTGCGCACTAGGTGGAAGACTATCGTCATGGCCAGCTCTCCCTAGAATTTCAGTGGTTCTGAGAAATTTCCGTCCTCTCCACGAGCTTTGTTTGGACTTAGGTCTTTCAGCGCTTTGTCAATTCTTCTCACAGTGTAATATCTTCCGTCTCATCCTCATCTATTACCTGCCCCTTTTCTATAATATTTCCCTCAAGTTCAGTTGCAGAAATCAGTTGTGTCTTTCGTGAGAAAGTAGCGTTGTTCTTCCACTTTTCAGGCTAATGAGTGTAGCGGCGGGTGGCCATATCACAGGCGCTTTCCGAGATACCATGTTCCATAGACGGGGCCTGCCGATGAAGCCTATTTATCGCGTTGAACACTTGCCAGGAACATGAGAAGCAAGAGAGGTGAGTAGTGTCACGCAGGTGGCCGCGATCGGTCGCCCAGCAGTCGGGCAGACGTCGCTGGGGTTGGTTGGGACCCCTGCCGCTGTCAGTGTCGCTGTCCCTCCCTTGTGGACACGGCACAGATAAAGGCTCTCCTCTTGCCGTGATAACGCGGCCGCCAGCGCCCAGCGACTGGCAGCCCTTGTCACGTGCTTGACAGGCGCCATTTCCCCTTAATCACTCCGTACAATTGATAGCCCTCTATTTTCACCCTTTCAGCACAAGGTTGTTTTGATGCAGCGCTGTATTGCTGTCGCTTGCCAGCATCCTCTTCGTCTCAGCACAGGTGCTGATTGCCATACGGTTCTCCACATGCCTCACGTACTCATACGCAGGCATATTTCTGCAGTTCTATCCCTTCTACAGTTGTAAAACAGGAGTAGGCTATCGTAGACTATCATAAGTAAGCGTAGACTACGGTAGTTCACCTTGTAGCAGTGCTCAGTTAAGATCATAACCGCATTACCTCTATGTTAAGTGTGTTGCATACCTATCAGGCGTTACCTCATTTCAATCGGTTTGTTTGCGCACACAATCAATGTCTTACTAGATTCCTCTAGGAAACGGAAGCCATGGACCTTCTAAAAATAGAGTAGGATGTTAAAAAGCCTTTTGACCTACAGAACACTTTTGTTCTGCATTGTTATCCTCCTGTCTGTTTCTTAAAAATAAACAACATTTGCAGCAAAATTTAAATTGTCAATATTTAATTCAGGTCTTATTCAAAAATTGATGATTAGCAATGTGAAACAGAGGGATGTTGAAGTAAAAATAAAAAACAATTCAGATTTATCATATAGCGCTAGAAAATGCAGTTTTCTGAAAAAAAGGTAAAATCAAAGAAAAAGAAATGCAGAAGAAAAACATGTCATACATCGCTTCAATACTTCACTGAGATTATATAAAAGTTTCTTTTATTCATAATCAGTTTTCACAGAGACGTCTGATTTCTTTCATCCAGCAACCACTGTGAACTGACACAAACAAATTACAAACATTGGCTGCGAGTGGACATTGATTTAAATCGCGTGAAACCCAGGTCACTCTCTTCGTCCACAAATTACAAACATTGGCTGCGAGTGGACATTGATTTAAATCGCGTGAAACCCAGGTCACTCTCTTCGTCCACGAGACCCAGAAAGCAGTGGACACAGGTGACCATGTAGATGCCGTGTTCCTTGACTTCCTGAAGGCGCTCGATACAGTTCCGCACAGCCGTCTGCTGAGTAAATTACGAGCGCACCGAGAATAGGACCAGATTTGTGACTGGACTGAAGACTTCCTAGCAGATGGAACTGAACGTGTTGTCCTTAACGAGACAAAATCGACAGATCTAAAGGTAATTTAGAGAGCATCGCTAAGGAGTTTTATAGCACGATGAAGCTTACGATACATATTAATGATGTAACGGAAAACACTGGAAGCTGCGTAGGGCTATTGGCAGACAATGCTGTAATCTACAAGACCGTTGCAGTGTCAGAACACCGTAGAGTAATCCATAATGACCTGCAGAGAACCGATGACTATTGCAAGGAGTAGCAGCTCAACCTGACCGCAGATACACTGAAGCGTCAAAGAAACTCGTATAAACATGTGTATTCAAATAGAGAGATATGTAATCAGGCTGAATAGGCGCTGCGGTCGGAAACGCCTATATAAGACAACAAGTGTCTGGCGCAGTTCTTAGATCTGTTATTACTGCAACAATGGCAGGTTATCAAGATTTAAATGGGTTTGGACGTGGTGTTACAGTCGGCGCACGAGCGGTGGGACTGTTCAAGCTGCTGGAGGACCTGTTATTGTGTTGGGCATATGAAGTTGGAGTCATCAGGGATCCCTGATACGTCTGGATACCACTCTGGCAGGTGATACGTACGCAAGCATCCTGTCTGATCACCTGCATCCATTCACCTGCATTCCAACGGACTATAACAATTTCAGCAGGACAATGCGACATCCCGCACGTCCAGGATTGGTACAGAGTGGCTCCAGGAACACTCTTCTGAATTTAAACACTTCCGCTGGCCTCCAAACTCCCCAGACATGAACATTACCGAGCATATCTGGGATGCCTTGCAACGTGATGTTCAGAAGAGATCTCAAGCCCCTCATACTCTTACAGAGTTATGGACAGGCCTGCAGGATTCATGGTGTCGAGTCCATGCCACGTCATGTTGTGGCACTTCTGCGTACTCGCGGGGGCCCTACACGATATTAGGCAGCTCTACATTGGTTTCTTGCGCATGTCAGTGAGCTCGCGATGATGTCTTGGCCACGAGTTGCACTTGATGGGACGCTGTCAGCGCTAGCTCCGCGGCAACGCACAACACTGGCCCGCGTTTTGCGTGATTCTAGGCGTAGACGTCTGCAGCCAGATACCTCCGGAAACCTACTACAGACATGGCGAATCCGTGTTACACGGGAGCGCTTCTGCACTGCGTTGCAAAGGTGGCCCACACGCTACTCAGCTGATGGTGATAAGTTTTTGGCTCGTGGGTGTGGGTCTCTCCGGACTCTCGCTCCTACGTATTTTGGTGATGTTGCTGTTGCCAGTGGTTTATGGCCAATAGCGTTATCGAACAGTATTGGACATTTTTGCTTATGTATTCGCCATTCGTTACATTTACACTGAAGAGCCAAAGGAACTGGTACTGCTGCATAATATCATGTAGGGCCTCTGTGATCACGCAAAAGTGTCGCGACACGACGTGGCATGGACTCGACTAATGTCTGAAGCAGTGCTGGAGAGAACTGACATAATGAATTCTGCGGGGCTGACCATAAATCCGTAAGAGTACAAGGGGGTGGAGATCTCTTCTGAACAGCTCTTTGCAAGGCATCCCAAGTATGCTCACTACTGTACATGTCTGGGGAGTTTGGCGGCCAGCGGAAGCGTTTAAACTCAGGAGGGTGTACCAGGAGCCACTCTGTAGCAATTCTGGAAGTGTGGGATGTCCTATTGTCCTTCAGTAATTGCCCAGGTCCGTCGAAATGCACAATGGACATGAATGGATGCAGTTGATCAGACAGGATGCTTACGTCCGTGTCACCTGTCAGAGTCGTATCTAGACGTATCAAGGCTCACATATCACTTCAACTGCACACGCCCCACACTATTACAGAGCCTCCACCAAATTGAGCAGCCCCCTGCTGACATGCATGGTCCGTACATTCACGAGGTTGTCTCCATACCCGTTCACGTCCATCCACTCGATGCAGTTTTAAACGAGACTCTTCCAACCGGGCAACATGTTTCCAGTCATCAACAGTCTACTGTGGGTGTTGACGGGCTCAGGCGAGGCGTAAAGCTTTGTGTCCTGCAGTTATCGAGGGTACACGAGTGGGCTTCGCCTCCGAAAGCCCATATCGATGATGTTCATTGAATGGTTTGTACGCTGACACTTGTTGATGCCCCAGCATTGAAATCTGCACCAGTTTGAAGAAGGGTTGCACTTGTGTCACACTGAACGCTCCTCTTCAGTCGTCGTTGGTCCCGTTCTTGCAGGATCTTTTTCAGGCCGCAGCGATGTCGGAGATTTGATGTTTCACCGGATTTCTGATATTCACAGTACACTCGTGAAATGGTCGTACGGGAAAATCCCCACTTCATCGGTACCTCGGAGACGCTGTGTCCCACCGCTCGTGCGCCGACTGTAACACCACGTCCAAACCCATTTAAATCTTGATAACCTGCCATTGTTGCAGTAATAACAGATCTAAGAACTGCGCCAGACACTTGTTGTCTTATATAGGCGTTTCCGACCGCAGCGCCTATTCAGCCTGATTACATATCTCTCTATTTGAATACACATGTTTATACGAGTTTCTTTGACGCTTCAGTGTATCTGCGGTCAGGTTGAGCTGCTACTCCTTGCAATAGTCATCGGTTCTCTGCAGGTCATTATGGATTACTCTACGGTGTTCTGACACTGCAACGGTCTTGTAGATAGCAGCATTGTATGCCAATAGCCCTACGCAGCTTCCAGTGATTTCCGTTACATCGTTAATATGTATCGTAAGCTTCATCGTGCTATAAAACTCCTTAGGGATGCTCTCTAAATTACCTTTAGATCTGTCGATTTTGTCTCGTTAAGGACAACACGTTCAGTTCCATCTGCTAGGAAGTCTTCAGTCCAGTCACAAATCTGGTCCTATTCTCGGTGCGCTCGTAATTTACTCAGCAGACGGCTGTGGGGAACTATCGAGCGCCTTCAGGAAGTCAAGGAACACGGCATCGACATGGTCACCTGTGTCTACTGCTTTCTCGTGGACGAAGAGAGCGACCTGGGTTTCACGCGATAGTTAGTTTCGGAACCCTTGTTGATTCCTACAGAGGAGTCTGCCGGGCACCAGAAATGTCGCAATACGCGAGCGTAAAACATGTTCCGAACTTGTGCAACAGACCGTCAGAGACATAGTCCTATAGTTTTGTGCGTCGGTTGGACGACTCTTCCTGAAGACGGAAATGTCTTTTTCCATTGATGAGTGGATATAACGCCTTAGCGTCACCCTTCATAACCGAATCAGTGTTAGCGTCCAGAACAGATGGGGTGCAGCGTCATACTTCTAAGTGGGCTCCTACTGCCATGTTCCTTGTAATTTGACAGTATTTTGTAATCACTGAAATAACATCACAATCGTTCTCAATTCGTGAAGTATCATTTCGTCTCCTCCTACCTTCTGGGTGTTCTACTTTTTTTTGTGAGCCAGTGTATATTTCAACATTCTCTATGACCAAGTGTTTCCTTTCTCCAAGACCTCCGTAACAGGTACGCTGTCGAAACTCAAATCTCCATGATGACAACAGGTGTCTTCACAGGATACTGAGTGCACTATCCGAAAATTACCTCGAGTAATTAAACAGAGAACCGACTCGTGGAGATAACATCTTGGACCTACTGATAACAAACAGACCCGAACTTTTCGACTCTGTATGTACAGAACAGGGAATCAGTGATCATAAGGCCGTTGCAGCATCTCTGAATATGGAAGTTAGTAGGAATATAAAAAAAGGGAGGAAGGTTTATCTGTTTAGCAAGAGTAATAGAAGGCAGATTTCAGACTACCTAACAGATCAAAACGAACATTTCTGTTCCGACACTAACAATGTTGAGTGTTTATGGAAAAAGTTCAAGGCAATCGTGAAATGCGTTTTAGACAGGTACGTGCCGAGTAAAACTGTGAGGGACGGGAAAAACCCACCGTGGTTCAACAACAAAGTTAGGAACCTACTGCGAAAGCAAAGAGAGCTTCACTCCAAGTGTAAACGCAGCCAAAACCTCTCAGACAAACAGAAGCTAAACGATGTCAAAGTTAGCGTAAGGAGGGCTATGCGTGAAGCGTTCAGTGAATTCGAAAGTAAATTTCTATGTACCGACTTGACAGAAAATCCTAGGAAGTTCTGGTCTTACGTTAAATCAGTAAGTGGCTCGAAACAGCATATCCAGACACTCCGGGATTATGATAGCATTGAAACAGAGGATGACACGCGTAAAGCTGAAATACTAAACACCTTTTTCCAAAGCTGTTTCACAGAGGAAGACCGCACTGCAGTTCCTTCTCTAAATCCTCGCACAAACGAAAAAATGGCTGACATCGAAATAAGTGTCCAGGGAATAGAAAAGCAACTGGAATCACTCAACAGAGGAAAGTCCACTGGACCTGACGGGATACCAATCCGATTCTACATAGAATACGCGAAAGAACTTGCCCCCTTCTAACAGCTGTGTACCGCAAGTCTCTAGAGGAACGGAAGGTTCCAAATGATTGGAAAAGAGCACAGGTAGTCCCAGTCTTCAAGAAGGGTCGTCGAGCAGATGCGCAAAACTATAGACCTATATCTCTGACGTCGATCTGTTGTAGAATTTTAGAACATGTTTTTTGCTCGCGTATCATGTCGTTTTTGGAAACCCAGAATCTATTATGTAGGAATCAACATGGATTCCGGAAACAGCGATCGTGTGAGACCCAACTCGCTTTATTTGTTCATGAGACCCAGAAAATATTAGATACAGGCTCCCAGGTAGATTCTATTTTTCTTGACTTCCGGAAGGCGTTCGATACAGTTCCGCACTGTCGCCTGATAAACAAAGTAAGAGCCTACGGGATATCAGACCAGCTGTGTGGCTGGATTGAAGAGTTTTTAGCAAACAGAACATAGCATGTTGTTATCAATGGAGAGACGTCTACAGACGTTAAAGTAACCTCTGGCGTGCCACAGGGGAGTGTTATGGGACCATTGCTTTTCACAATATATATAAATGACCTAGTAGATAGTGTCGGAAGTCCCATACGGCTTTTCGCGGATGATGCTGTAGTATACAGAGAAGTTGCAGCATTAGAAAATTGTAGCGAAATGCAGGAAGATCTGCAGCGGATAGGCACTTGGTGCAGGGAGTGGCAACTGATCCTTAACTTAGAGAAATGTAATGTATTGCGAATACATAGAAAGAAGGATCCTTTATTGTATGATTATACGATAGCGGAACAAACACTGGTAGCAGTTACTTCTGTAAAATATCTGGGAGTATGCGTGCGGAACGATTTGAAGTGGAACGATCATATAAAATTAATTGTTGGTAAGGCGGGTACCAGGTTGAGATTCATTGGGAGAGTCCTTAGAAAATGTAGTCCATCAACAAAGGAGGTGGCTTACAAAACACTCGTTCGACCTATACTTGAGTATTGCTCATCAGTGTGGGATCCGTACCAGATCGGGTTGACGGAGGAGATAGAGAAGATCCAAAGAAGAGCCGCGCGTTTCGTCACAGGGTTATTTGGTAACCGTGATAGCGTTACGGAGATGTTTAACAAACTCAAGTGGCAGACTCTGGAAGAGAGGCGCTCTGCATCGCGGTGTAGCTTGCTCGCCAGGTTTCGAGAGGGTGCGTTTCTGGATGAGGTATCGAATATATTGCTTCCCCCTACTTATACCTCCCGAGGAGATCACGAATGTAAAATTAGAGAGATTCGAGCGCGCACGGAGGCTTTCAGACAGTCGTTCTTCCCGCGAACCATACGCGACTGGAACAGGAAAGGGAGGTAATGACTGGCACGTAAAGTGCCCTCCGCCACACACCGTTGGGTGGCTTGCGGAGTATAAATGTAGATGTAGATGTAGATGCAGACGTTATTGGTTTGACGAATTCGCAGTCACCCTACGGCACGTGGACGCGTCAGCTAAATCACACCACCTCGGTCCCGTATAAAATATCTGAGAGTATTTGGGACAGCCGGTGACACGTAACAAACAACATTCCCATTTTTTGGCAGCTGTGTGGGATCTAATCATCAAGGATGTGCGACTATATCTGTAACTGTGCACCTCAAGTCACGGTGTGGATGACGCACATAGCCCATTAGTATCGTTTTCCCTCCGTACGAACCCGAATTTCTCTAATATTAAGACGTAGTCATTAAACGAGGAAGAATTAGTACTTTACTTGACTCGTTTTGGACGGTGGGTCATTAGAATTTTGTGAGTTAGCGTCTCCGCGATGGTAAACCTCTTCCTTGTACTGTGTTCCACTGCAGGTGGGAGCATTCCTGTGGCATTCTCGCACTTGCAAAGCAAATCCGTGACTGATCGCGCAGTTCTTCTTTGAATCTTTTCTACGTCTTCCGCTAATTCAACTTGATTAAATGTCCCAGCGTGACGAACGGAACTTAAGAATTGGTGAAACGATGGTATTGTACGTGACTTTCTTCGTGCGTTAATTACACATTGTTAGGAATTTTGCAACCGAACTTTTGCCTAGGTTGCACCTTAAATTAAATGGCTCTGGATAAAAACCCGCGCTAAAGAGTTAGTAATCGCCGCTGGCGTAGACAGACAATGTCGTGGCTTTGAGTCTGTTCACACATATTACTTATTATACTCGCATGTAAGGCGGACAAAACAAAACTGGCCCAGAAAATATTTACAATAAGATTAACGTGGGATTGGACCCTTGTTACTGAACATCACAGAAGATGCAGGAGATGGTCACTGTTGACGCTGATGCGGCGCTGTGCTAGATTTATTTAACTCTGACCAAGTGTAACAACTCTGCCTGAGAGATTGCAGCAATACAGTTTTCAGTTTTCTGCTTTATCTAAATGGTTCAAATGGCTCTGAGCACTATGGGACTTAACTGCTGTGGTCATCAATCCCCTAGAACTTAGAACTACTTAAACCTAACTAACCTAAGGACATCAGACACATCCATGCCCGAGGCAGGATTCGAACCTGCGACCGTAGCGGTCGCGCGGTTCTAGACTGTAGCGCCCAGAAACGCTCGGCCACTCCGGCCGGCCTGCTTTATCTCTTCCAGTGTGTGAAGTCTGTTTCAGTGACCTGACCCTCAATTTTCCTGACAGGTAAAACTTCACAAGCAGAGAGATCAGGCGATCGAGTTGGCCAGGAGATTGCACTGCTCTGCTGACTGTCCTCTATCGACAGACCACCTCACGCACTCGTGACGAGTTTGTCAAGCCGGTGTGTGCTGCTGCTCCACCTTGCTGAAAACATCGATACAGCCGTTCTTCTTTGCGAGTTGATTCATGTGTATATTAAACACCTTCTGATAATATAGATAAGCATTAACACTTTGGTGAAAGAATCGTCTTACGATGCGGACACCAGACACTACGTACCAATCACTGACCATGAGACTATGCAGCGGCTGTTCAAAGTACCGATGGGATTTTTCTGATGCATAGTGACGCATTTTTGTGAGTTGAAATACCCTCACAGGCTCAACCAGATCTCATCTGAAGAAATAGAAAACTGAGGACTGATGGTTCAAATGGCTCTGAGCACTATAGGACTTAACATCTGAGGTCATCAGTCTCCTAGGACTTAGAACTACTTAAACCTAACTAACCTAAGGACATCACACACATCCAGACTGAAGCGCCTAGAACCACTCGGCCACCACGGCCGGCACTGAGGACTGAAAAGTCGTAATTCCACTTTACTCAGAAGCAACTGACAGAACCCAACACGCGGAAGTTCTTCTGGACTCTTTAACTCATGAACAGCAGTAAATACGTAAGGATACAGATGTTTCGACACTACGATTTGTTAACTCCCACTGGCACAGATAAACGGCGTTGAGATTTAGTAGGACTTTGTTCCAGGCTTTCCTTTGCTTGAGCAATATTTTCTGGCGTTCCGAGCCTTTTCGGATAATTACAGTTCTTATTCCTGAAAGAGCCAGTTTCGCGCCATTTTGTCTCTAAATTTTGCTTTTCAAACTTTGCTGAAGGTTTTTCTTAAACACTTCCAGTGTTGACTTCTTGCACCAACAATTCCGCAAACGCTTTCCACGAATTGTGCTTCGCATAACACTCGACAGTGATCAAGTGTTGTTTCATCGTGAGCACTACTGTGCGTTTTGCATTCAGCTGCTCACTAAACGCGTCTGCTCCTCTCACTTACTCAAACGTAATGACACAGCGAAGTAGTCGGGATAGATCAAGCGGGAGATGCACATGTGCAGAAATGTGAACCCTGCCGACTGGTGCTCCGAAATCACAGCTTCCAGCATTTTCTGTAATGGGAATTTCTGTTCTTTAACAAAGGTAAATTCCACGTCAATCTTTCAAATATTCTCCACGTCAGTTTTATTTTATCTACCACGGGTATACACTCTAAGAGAAGAAAAGAACAAAAAAGACGCACCACGAAGGAATTAACCGAATTGAATGAAAATCTGTACATGTGATGTCCATTTGCAGAGAAACAAATTGTAACAGTTCCAGAAAAACTGTATAATTTATTCAAGAGAAAGAGCTTCAGAAATTGGCCAAGTCAATAGCGCGATGGTCCACCTCTGTTCAGTATGCAACCAATTACTCTGCTTGGCATTGATTGATAGCGTTTTTGTATATCCTTCTGAGGAATAACGTGCCATAATCTGACTGCCGTGTTAGATCGTCAGAATCCCGAGACGGTCATCGGGGCTCAGTTCTAAGCGGGACCCATCACTGAAGGCAATTTTACTCTAATCAATGAGATTCCAGGCCAAAGACGTGTCTGGAAATGCTCCGGACAGTGGTCGGATACCAAGCTGACTGTCGCCACTACACGGCCCGACAGCCAGGGGTGATGGTCTGGGGCACCCTTACAGCACAGCGGTACGCTGACGGCATTCTAAGCCCTGTTTTGTTGCCCTTCATGGCAAGCAATGCTGGGCTTATATTTCAGCAAGACAATGCTCGCCCGCACATGGCGAGAGTTTCTGTTGTTTGTCTTCTTGCTTGCCAAACACTACCTTGGACAGATAGGTCGCCAGGTGTCTCCCCAGTTTGGAGCATTATGGTGAACAGCATCATCCAGCCAGCTCGAGTTTTTACGATCTGATGTGCCACTTGGACAGAATTTGGCATGATGTGACTCAGGAGGACATCCAACAACTGTATCAATGCGAAGCTGAATAGCTGCTTGCATAAGAGACAAAGGTGGACCAACCATTATAGACTTGCTCTATTTGTGAAGCTCTTTGTCTTGAATAAATCATCCAATTTCGTGTAAATTGTTATCGTTTGTTTATCTGCACATGTACATCATATCTGCTGATTTCCGTTCCTTTCTGACAATTCTTACGTGGTGTGACGCTTTTTTGTCTTAGAGTGTACCGGTGAAAAAAATACGTTCACAGTTCCTTTTGTTTAGAGGCTCTTCAGCCCAAATGCACGTCTGTTCACATATTCATTGTGGACGTATGTTGTTTTATGTAACGCTACGGAACTGTACCGACGGCTTTCCGGAGATCAAGAAATTCCCCATCCATACGAGCCGCGCTCATTTAGTCGCTGAATTGTTGTTGCGTAGCCCGGTGTGTAACGAGTTTTTGAGGACAAAATAGTTTGGGCAAGGACCGTTCCGTGACAGAAACCTCCAGTGTTTACAAAACACAATCGCATCTGGTAGGTTTGTACTCTCATTCCTCAATGCGACTGCTGGTAGGAGGCTGGGAGATGGTATTCTCTGCACACTTGTTTCTTGTTGTTCGAACATCACCAGCTAAACGAACCAACAGACAAAAGAGGCTGTTTATACTTGCGTTTGACAGCGAATGAATATCAAAGCGGTAAAGGCATAGAACTTCCTCTCAACCTGGCAGCTCTCAAAGCATACATATGTATGGCGAAGCTTGACGACTTTGTTTGTGCGTGCTGTGCAGTATTCTCTATTCTAGTATCTGAGCCACTTTTCTGCCAGTAATGAAAGACCGGATACCACTTATACAGGTAACGGGGAAAACAAGCTGTACTGGAGTCGTCGAGACTTGCCGCCTGCTACGACCGACGCAAACGCGCACGTCATTGTCTTGTAAAAGTATTGAAGAAGACAGTTTACGTGGTAGCACTCCGTACACGAATGGGAAGAAAGCCTGATACGTGGTACACGGAAGTACCCTCTGCCGTGCACTTCGCAGAGGTTTCCAGTGTATGGATGTAAATGTAGATGTGGATATCAAAGTATACCTCGGTGTCCAACGAACACACCGCAGACCTCAAGGAACTCGGAAAGTTTGTCGTAACTCGAGGACAAAATATCGCACAGATCCGTCTTTAATTTTCTTTTCCTTTCTTTTTATGTAATTATCTCTCCACTCACAGCCGAGGATGGGATGCCTATCGCACAAATATCTGTTCTTCAGCCAAAGTACTCTGTCTGGCAAAAACTGAAGCACCCAGATGCCAATGTAACTTCGTACGTGTACTCCCCATCGGCGGTTATGTAAATCAACAGAGCTGCAATTCTCTGTGACAGATAGAACAGATAGCAGATTGCGTTAGTGGAGATCGTTTTTATTCTTGTTACCAGTACTGGTAGAGTATATAAGGAGCGTGAACAGCGTCAGACGTTGAGTAGTCAATGGGCTCAGAGATGCCGCATACTCGTCAGAGACAGCGTTATCAGCATCTGGTGGAGTTTGAAAGGGACCTCATTTCGGGTCTCTACGTTCAAATCGTGCAACATCCAGATTTGTGGAACATTCGGATGCAGCAGTGGTCTGATGTCTTATTTTATGAGAACGTGATGCTAGGCGTACTATTCGAGGTTCTGTCGACCATGTCCCACCAACTGAACGAAATAACGCCCAAATGCATAACCACTTTAAATGTCCGCCTGTCATCCAACATCAAGAAATGGATTCCCCGTCACAATCTGTGTCACTCCGCGCCGTTGGTCGGAGACTACAGTTGGAGTCACGAACGATGGCCGTCGCGTTTAGGCTTGTTCTGCGCACCTACGTGACGTATTCTCCGACAGCCAGTGGGCGTACAGCATGTCCTGAGCGCTCCGCTGCGAATGCCGTAGCTAATGCGAGCATTAAACGTGATCTTATTGAGTTGTGTAGTGAATTTCGATTCCATTTGTTGCTAGTTGTGGTGATAAGTGATAAATCCTAAGTAAGCAAGTGAGATCCGTAATTTGCAGGATATACGCTTTCTTCAAGTGGAAAGCACGCGCATGCGCCAACCGCAACTGTCGCTTGGAATCGTCAACACTGCAGTCCACGCCCGTGCAAACCGCATATAAAGTACCATTTACAGCTCGATTCAGAAGAGGATACAACGACTTTATGACACTTTTCCCAACCGAATTAGTGTAGGCATCCAAGAGATAAATGGGGCAACGTCCAAATGATAAGTGAGCTTCATACTGCCAAGTTTTTCGTACGGGCTGACAATTATTGAACTATATGAAATAAAATCAACTTCTGACCGGTTTGCGTTAGGACGTTCAAATTGCACGGCTGGCCGCGGAGCATTATGGGAATTAGTAGGCGCATGCACGGCTTGGTTCAGCGATGAAGCCCACTTTCACTTGGACGGGTTCGACAATAAGCAAAATTGGCGGATTTGGGGACTGAGAAGCCGCAATTCGGGATCGAGAAGTCACTTCACCCTCAACCGGTGACTATGCTGTGCAGTGTCCAGTCACGGAATAATCGGTGCGATATTCCATGATGGCACGGTGACTACCGAAGGGTACGTGAATTTTTTGGAACATGATTTCATTCTATTATCCAAAGTGACCCTGATTTCGAAAAGATGTGTTTCAAGCGAGACGGAACTCAACCCCATCGAAGCAGAAGAGTGTCCGATGTCCTGGAGGAGCATTTTCGGGACCGCACTCTGGCTGTGGGGTACCCAGACGCCACTGGCATGGGCCTGGATTGACTGCCATATTCTGAACACATGCGACTCCTTTTTGTGGGGCTATTTAAAGACAAGGTGTACACCAATAACCCCAAAACCACTCCTGAGCTGAAAGCAGCCATTCAGGAGTTGATCAACAACATCAATGTTATGACACTTCAGCGGGTCATGCAGAATTTCACTATTCGTCTGCGCCACATCAACGCCAATAATGACAGGCATATCGAACATGTCATAATCTAAATCCGAATATCTGCAGTGACGTTTACATGTTGAATAAAGTGTGTGCATGCGCCGTAGTTTGTAGCTAATTTACGTTTTCTTTCACATAGTTCAATAATGTCACCCTGTAAATGTGACCAGCTTTTGTATTCACTGAAATAAAATCGCGTACCCTCGCAATCTGTGAAGTTTTATTTCGTTTTGTCCTCCCACTCTCGGAGCCTCACTTTTTTTGGTCAGGCAGTACTTTTAAAATACAATCATTTGGAACCTTCCGCTCCTCTAGAGACTTGCGGTACACGGCTGTTAGAAGGGGGCAAGTTCTTTCGCGTATTCTATGTAGAATCGGATTGGTATCCCGTCAGGTCCAGTGGACTTTCCTCTGTTGAGTAATTCCAGTTGCTTTTCTATTCCTTGGACACTTATTTCGATGTCAGCCATTTTTTTGTTTGTGCGAGGATTTAGAGAAGGAACTGCAGTGCGGTCTTCCTCTGTGAAACAGCTTTGGAAAAAGGTGTTTAGTATTTCAGCTTTACGCGTGTCAACCTCTGTTTCAATTCCATCATCATCCCGGAGTGTCTGGATATGCTGTTTCGAGCCACTTACTGATTTAACGTAAGACCAGAACTTCCTAGGATTTTCTGTCAAGTCGGTACATAGAATTTTACTTTCGAATTCACTGAACGCTTCACCAATAGCCCTCCTTACGCTAACTTTGACATCGTTTAGCTTCTGTTTGTCTGAGAGGTTTTGGCTGCGTTTACACTTGGAGTGAAGCTCTCTTTGCTTTCGCAGTAATTTCCCAACTTTGTTGTTGAACCACGGTGGGGTTTTCCCGTCCCTCACAGTTTTACTCGGCACGTACCTGTCTAAAACGCATTTTACGATTGCCTTGAACTTTTTCCATAAACACTCAACATTGTCAGTGTCGGAACAGAAATTTTTGTTTTGATCTGTTAGGTAGTCTGAAATCTGCCTTCTATTACTCTTGCTAAACAGATAAACCTTCCTCCCTTTTTTATATTCCTATTAACTTCCATATTCAGAGATGCTGCAACGGCCTTATGATCACTGATTCCCTGTTTTGCACTTATAGAGTCGAAAAGTTCGGGTCTGTTTGTTATCAGTAGGTCCAAGATGTTATCTCTACGAGTCGGTTCTCTGTTTAATTGCTCGAGGCAATTTGCGGATAGTGCACTCAGTATAATGTCACTCGGTGCTCTGTCCCTACCACCCGCCCTAAACATCTGAGTGTCCCAGTCTATATCTGGTAAATTGAAATCTCCACCTAAGACTATAACATGCTGAGAAAATTTATGTGAAATGTATTCCAAATTTTCTCTCAGTTGTTCTGCCACTAATACTGATGAGACGGGAGGTCGGTAAAAGGAGCCAATTATTAACCTAGCTCGGTTGTTGAGTGTAACCTCCACCCATAATAATTCACAGGAACTATCCACTTCTACTTCACTACAGGATAAACTACTACTAACAGCGACAAACACGCCACCACCGGTCGCATGCAATCTATCCTTTCTAAACACCGTCTGTACCTTTGTAAAGATTTCGGCAGAATTTATCTCTGGATTCAGCCAGCTTTCTGTACCTATAACGATATCAGCTTCGCTGCTTTCTATCAGCGCTTGAAGTTCCGGTACTTTACCAATGCAGCTTCGACAGTTTACAATTACAATACCGATTGCTACTTGCTCCCCGCATGTCCTGACTTTGCCCCGCACCCTTTGAGGCTGTTGCCCTTTCTGTACTTTCCCGAGGCCATCTAACCTAAAAAACAGCCCAGTCCACGCCACACAACCTCTGCTACCCGTGTAGCCGCTTGCTGCGTGTAGTGGACTCCTGGCCTATCCAGCGGAACCCGAAACCCCACCACCCTATGGCGCAAGTCGAGGAATCTGCAGCCCACACGTTCGCAGGACCGTCTCAGTCTCTGATTCAGACCCTCCACTCGGCTCTGTACCAAAGGTCCGCAGTCAGTCTTGTCGACGATGCTGCAGATGGTGAGCTCTGCTTTCATCCCGCTAGCGAGACTGGCAGTCTTCACCAAATCAGATAGCCGCCGGAAGCCAGAGAGGATTTCCTCCGATCCATAGCGACACACATCATTGGTGCCGACATGAGCGACCACCTGCAGATGGGTGCACCCTGTACCCTTCATGGCATCCGGAAGGACCCTTTCCACATCTGGAATGACTCCCCCCGGTATGCACATGGAGTGCACATTGGTTTTCTTCCCCTCTCGTGCTGCCATATCCCTAAGGGGCCCCATTACGCGCCTGACGTTGGAGCTCCCAACTACCAGTAAGCCCACTCTCTGCGACCGCCCGGATCTTGCAGACTGAGGGGCAACCTCTGGAACAGGACAAGCAGCCATGTCCGGCCGAAGATCAGTATCAGCCTGAGACAGCGCCTGAAACCGGTTCGTCAGACAAACTGGAGAGGCCTTCCGTTCAGCCCTCCGGAATGTCTTTCGCCCCCTGCCACATCTCGAGACGACCTCCCACTCTACCACAGGTGAGGGATCAGCCTCAATGCGGGCAGTATCCCGGGCAACCACAGTCTTAGTCCGATCGGGGGATGCGTGGGATGAGCTGGCCGTCCCCGACAAACCCCCATCCGGACCCCCACAGTGATGCCCATTGGCAACAGCCTCAAACTGTGTGATCGAAGCCAACACTGCCTGAAGCTGGGAGCGAAGGGATGCCAACTCAGCCTGCATCCGAACACAGCAGTTGCAGTCCCTATCCATGCTAAAAACTGTTGTGCAAAGAACGTCTGAACTAATCTACAGAGAGCACAAACAAATCGACACAAAATTTAAACGGTTATTGAAATACAAGATTGCCTAGTATATGCAGTAATGCTGCTACTTGCGCACTGCTGACACACTGATCAGCGGCGGAAGGAGACTACGCGATTTTACACTATTCAGGTACTAAAACGCGATGCTACAACTCTCAAATACTATAATAAGCCCGAAATTTATGAATTAAACAATGCAAGTAGCAAAAACACGCAAAGAAATTAAGAATTAAACTATGTAACAAGTAACTGAGCTAGGAGTATACGACTTTCTGCTGGCAGCTGCTCATCTAACTGCGGCAGGGAAAGGATACGGAGAGTGTGTAGGTGTAGGGTCGGTGGCATTTGTTGGTATAGATATGGCAGTATGTTGGGATTACTAAGATAATGGAGGAATTATTCAAGTAAAACTCGCGGGACGTGTAGGATATGTGGACGTGTTCAGTGAGGGCGAAAATAGACTGGAATTCGATGAGCTGATAAAGCATTCAAGTAGGTAAAGACTGAGGGCATGTCGTTGAAGGGTTGGGAGCGACTTACAAATTTTGGAGGAGCCACTGCCCAGGCCGCGTCGGCATATGTGAGAATAGGTCGGATCATAGCTTTGTAGGAGAGGAAGATGGCGGAATGGTGGAATGTCGAAGTTCGTTAATAGTTATACTCTGTTGGATGACATCTGTTGGACGGTTAGCTTGTGAAGTTTTCATGTTAATTGATGGTCAAGGAGTAGTCCAAAATATTTTAATGTAGTAGTTTATTTGATAAGATCTTAGTGATCATGCAAATTCGTTAAGACAGTACTGAGTAGGTTCATCTTGGAAGGGTTTATCTTGAGGAGTTGCCGGTTGCTGGGGGTGGATGGATCACAATAATGTCTTACGTAATAATTTGTTGCGTTTGCTCATGACTTAGAAAGAAATTATTGATTGCACAAAAGCGAGTAGAAATAAAAATATGTAGCGCTCACCGGCGGTCGTCATGTATGCACCTCATCAAGGATTTGGGCGTTTTAACTGCACCATCGCAATACACATATTCGTTAATGAAATTCGTCATAAATAATCCCTGACGATTTGAGAAGAACAGTGACGTCCATACATACAATAGTAGAGGGAAAAGTGAGCTTTGTTACCCATTGATAAAACAGTAAGTGCCTCAGAAAGGAGTTCAATATGCAACAACAAAAATTTTTGATCATTTGGCCAATAACATTAAATGTCTGATTGGTAGCGAAACAAATTTTAAATCTTATTTCAAACCTTTTTTCTTGGACAACTCCTTCCATTCCAATGATGAATTTCTACTTAAAAACTGGTAGCCTGAAAGAAGCCTTGCTTTTAGGTGTAGTTGCATGAGTAGAACTAAAATGTAATGTGCTTACTAATATTAAAATTAATCATGTATATATGATCTGTAAAGTTTCTACATCTTTTCGATAAAAGAATCGTTCAAATGATCTGTGGAACATCTAACTAACTAACTAATCACAGGAAGATGGACAGGAGAAGGGGATCAGGTATACCAACATTGTAGAAGATATACAGCGTCCAGTCACATTAATGTGACAACTTGTCAAAAGCCTGAATAACCACCTTTTGCAGCGCGGAACGCTGCGAGACGTGCAGGAACAGAGTCAGTGAACTTCTGGAAGGAACCGACAGGGACGTGGAGCCGTGTCGACTCCAGTTCTATGGCCAACTGCGCTAGGTTTCGCGGTTGAAGACCCATGGTGCGTAAGCCCGATCGACGGTTTCCCAGATTCTCGAACGGGTTTAAATCCGGAGAGTTTGGGACCCAGGGGAGTACGATAAACTTATCCTGGTGCTCTTCGAACCTTGCATGTACGCTGAGAGCTGTTTTACGCTTTGTAATGTCCTGCTGGTAGATGCCTTAGTGCCGAGGAAAAAGCAGCATGCCCAAGGATAGATGCACACTTGTGTTGAGCCATTGTGCTTTCCAGAGTGATAATATCACCCAGGGAGTGCCATGAAATCTCATCGGACCGAAAGGCTCCTTCCTCCAGTCTGGACCGTTGTGACGATTGTTGCAGGCTGCTTGTTTCAGTTGTTTCACGGCGTGCACGCCAACAGCCATCTGTCCGATGGAGCACAAAACATGATTCATCTGTGCAGTGGACATCCAGTTGCGGTACCGGCGTGCGAATTCCAGCCTTCCTCGTCAATGAACAGCAGTCAGCATGGGTGCATGAACCAGGTGCGTGCTAGTGAAGGCCATACGCAACAACGCTCGCCGAACGGTCGTGGAGGAGGCACTGTTGGTAGCCGTGTGGTTCGTCTGGGCGGTCAGTCGCTCGACAGTTGCACGTATATTTGCCCGAACACATCTCAGCAGCCGCCGTTCATTCTGTCACCTATGGCCCATGGTGCACGAGAGTCACTTCGGCGCCGGTTTTGAATTTTGCCACGCACAGTGTACTTTAACTACTGTGGCACGCGAATAGTCTAGAAACTTAGTCGTTTCGGAAATGCTTCCACCTTTGGCCTGAAAGTCAATGATATGTTCTTTTGGACGTAACGCTCCGTTTCCGCATTACGACAACGACTGCACTGTTGGCCGCGACCTCCCCCCGACCCCCTATCCCCGACACACTTTATACAGGGTGAGTGAAGAGGAACGGTACATGCTTTGAAGAGTGATAGTATTAGTGATTCTCAACATAAACCTTCATGTCGACATATGCCATATTCCGACAGGTTTCTGAGATGGTGTAAGTAGGCTGTTTAGGTTTTTATGTTGGTAACGACACGTAGCGCTCTGTATGAAAATCACTGACTGTGCTGTGTGCAGTCTGTGGCTGGTTTGCATTGTTGGAATATTTGCTATTGTAGTGTGGGCAGTTGGATGTGAACAGCGCGTATCTTTGCGCAGTTGGAGGCGAGCCGCCAGCAGTGGTGGGTGTGGGGAGGGAGATGGCAGAATTCTGAGAGCGGACGATCTGGACGTAAGAAAGAGTAAATTTGTAATATATATATATATATATATATATATATATATATATATATATATATATATATATAGGGTGAGTCACCTAACGTTACCGCTGGATATATTTCGTAAGCCACATCAAATACTGACGAACCGATTCCACAGACCGAACGTGAGGAGAGGGGCTAGTGTAATTGTTTAATACAAACCATACAAAAATGCACGGAAGTATGTTTTTTAACACAAACCTACGTTTTTTAAAATGGAATCCCGTTAGTTTTGCTAGCACATCCGAACATATAAATAAATATGTAATCAGTGCCGTTTGTTGCATTGTAAAATGTTAATTACATCCGGAGATATTGTAACCTAAAGTTAACGCTTGAGTGCCACTCCTCCGCTGTTCGATCGTGTGTATCGGAGAGCACTGCAACATACATCGCGTTTCTACAGAATGATCTGCCAACGTTGTTTCAAAATGTCCCACTGGAAACGTGTCGACGAATGTGGTATCAGCATGATGGTGCACCTGCACATTCCACAATTAACACTAGGCTGACCGTAGACAGAAGTTTTTTGTGAGGTAAGTGATTCATGAAAGGTATACGTTATTGTTAGTCAGGGCCTTTCTTTTGTAGGGATTATTGAAAGTCAGATTGCGTTGCTCTAAAAATATTGTGTGCCAGTTCAGTGAATGTATGAGTACGTTCAGTTTAGCTCAGCTGTTTGAAAATCAAATAACGTAGAGGTTTACCAGCACAGTCATTCATAAAATTTTTCTAAGGGGATGTTTCAGTGGTACGTATCTAATATCACTTTTGTACATTTTTCTTGAATAACCCGAAAACGGCACCATCCAGAGAAAACGCGTCGCAGTTCAAAATTAGATTACATTAAATTTGCTGCAAAAAAAGAGTGCTATTAATTTTTGTCTAGAAGTAATGTTGGCGCAAAGAGAGCGCGAGAATATCGAAAATTTCGAGTGACGCACTGTTACTGTAGCTTAGGTAGTTTTTGTAGACCAATTTGAGGTAGTTTCCCCACATGAAAGACGATATATCTCCTCTATCAAACTGTTCATCTCAGCTTTCTCTACGCTACTGTGGTGCGTTGTAAACAATGACAGTGTTTGAATAATACAGAAAATAAATAACAGTGTACTGTACATTAAATGTGTTCTACCTCGGAAATCATTCGGGATATGGCGTACGTCCATATGAAATGTTTTGTTCAGAATCACTACAGTTGGAGTCGCGAACGTTGGCGGTCGAGTTTAGGCTTGTTCTGCGCACCTACATCACCCATTCCCCGACAGCCAATGAGCGCTCAGGAGTGTTCTGAACGATCTACTGCGAATGCTGTAGCTGATGCGAGCATTAAATGTGATCGCAGCTAGTTATTTAGTGAATTTCTATTCCATTTGTTGAGAGTTGTCACCGCTGACGATGGTGGTAAGTGACACATTCTGCATAAGGAAGCGAGAGACATAATTTGCTTGATATACGCTTTCTTCAGGCTCAAAGAACGCGCATGCGCATGCCGCAACTGTCGCTTAGAATCTGCAACAATGCAATGCCCGTCTGTGCCTTAACATACGCGAACCGCTAACGTTCGTGGGTCGGACTATAATACTATCACCTCTTAAAGCATGTAACTTTCCTGCTGATTCTCCTTGTATACCCTCCACTATTGCTCTTGCACAATGACGTCGAACCTAGGCGGTGGTCTCATTAACGTGTAGTCTCGGGTCTCACTTACAGTGGGATCCCTTGCCAGTCTCTCTTACCTATATACGTTCGTTAGAAACATTCCGACGCGGATTCTTAGGAAAACAACGCTTGCGCTGTGTTGTTTACAGTGCCCCTGCTCCAGGAAATCACTGTTAACGGCATTGCTATTCATGTACGTTCTTGTTGCTGCTGTTGTCCGCTGAACTGGCGAGTGAACTGCTGCGATGTGGACCGGTTGTCCGCCGTTAAAATGCGAGCTACGCGACTCGGCAGAGACCTCTTGGGACCACTCGTTGTCGACGTGGACGGCAATTGATCCTAGGGACGTCTACTTCATGAGACCCAGGGTACTACTCGTACATTCGCGACAGTGCGCTCCTTGGAAACCCAATTTCAGGACGACTTCGGCATGTGGAGTGTCGCATAGTTCTGAAGCCAATGATTTGACTGCCGTCAAATGTTCAAGTCTCTGGGTTGTCTGTTACAGTGCGCTGCTGTAATTGAGACAGCCAGTACAAAGTATGATAGTACTATGAACTAATGCCACATCCAACTAAAACATTCCTCGAAGCAAGAAAGATAGAACAGCAGTACTCGAGAATTCAGCTGCTCATCTGTGGTTCCGCGAGTGCATAATGCAGCATTAATGCCGTATGCCTGGCACAGTCCGACATAAGACTCCTATAACCTGAGCTGCACAGTCCGCCATGTTTTCTCCAAAGTGTAGGATATTCATACAGGTTTACATACGAAATACGATGCGAATGGAGATTTATAATTAAATGTACCGAAGTATTCGTCGTAAATATGGGTTTTATACAACTGCGTTCCTTCCCCAATTCAAAAACTGTACCGAAGCAGTTCGACTCAAAATTTTTCGATTCCTGACAAGTTTTCGCAATTGACAAAGTGGAAACAAATATTTATTGTGATTTGTTGATTCGTCGTTATCCTGAACATACATACGCAAACTGAATATTACTTAACCCTATATCTTACATAGGCAACGGCCTTGCTGCAGTGAATACACCAGTTCCCGTCAGATCACCGAAGTTAAGCGCTGACGGGCGTGGTCGGCACTTGGATGGGTGACCATCTGGGCCGCCATGCGCTGTTGCCATTTTTTCGGGGTGCACTCAGCCTTGCGATGCCAATTGAGGAGCTACTCGACCGAATAGTAGCGGCTCCGGTCAAAGAAAACCATCGTTACGACCGGGAGAGCGGTGTGCTGACCACACGCCCCTCCTATCCGCATCCTTATCTGAGGATGACACGGCGGTCGGATGGTCGCGGTCGACCACTTGTGGCCTGAAGGGGGAGTGCTATTTCTTACATAGTTACGGTAGAACAAAAGATAAGATATTTTTATAACGAATTAGTCACTGTGGGGGAACCTGCCCAAGTAACATAGCATTCAAACAACAAAGTTTTGACCGCAAGTCAACAGGCATCAAATTTTCTGTCTTATTTTTGTGTTCATGATAAGGACATTTAATGACAACGTGAATTCCAGATGCACAAAAATTTAGTGTTGGTGTTTGGTAATATTTTTAAGTATCTCTCAAGTTCCGAGTCTTCATTCCCAGAGGCGTGTAATAGTACACTTCAAATTTTCTGTTATATGAAAGGAACATTCTGAATATCTCTATACACATTAATTACCGTTTGATACAGTTCATACATGCAATGTGAAATGTTTTATAAGAAATATTGCAGAAAGTTACATAAATAAGTTAATCACCCACACGGTAAGCAATGCCGAATCCTCATAGTTGGGGAAAACATGGTGGACAATTCAGTCTATTATATAGGGGCTCTAGTCCGGCATGTGATGTCAGTCTGCAGCTTGTGCGGGCAGCTAGTCCTCTCCGTAATGAAATATCCCTCTGCAAAGCAATGCAGATGTATGGCAGAGTGGATTTATCACGGTACCACATGTGAAGGTTTCTTTCTATTCCATTTTCATAGAGGCAATTAATGCACGCGCTGCAGTTAGTCTGCTCTTGTATGCAGCTGTAGTTAATTCCTAGATCCTGGATCTTGAAACTTTCTTTTCCATTCCCCATCCAAATTGTTACTGTCAACTATTTCTATGAATCCAACCGTGTCTGCATCACCTGCATAATGTCTAAGGTTACTATCAATATTGACTATCACCTCATTAATAAACATCTTCAACAGTAAGCGTCCCGACACACTTCCCTGAGACATTCGTGCTTTTACTCGTACATCTGTGAGTGATTCTCAGCTCGGTATAACGTTCTGCGTCCTCGCTACCAAGCTGCAGCAGTCTCATATTTCGTTTATCACCCCATACGATCGCACTTTCTTTGATAAGCGTTGTTGTGGTACCGAGTCGATAGATTTCCGAAAGTCACGAAATTCTGCATGCACCCGTTTGTCGTTACCCGTGGCTTTCAACATGTCATTCGAGAAAACCGCGAGTTGGACTTCGCATGGCCGCGTGTTTTAGCAACCGCACTGACTCACATGGAGGAACTCATTCTGTTGGAGATGCCTCATTGCGTTAAGCTCACATCCGACGCCTGATCAAAAGTATGGGACATCTATTAGTAGATGTTGACACTGAGTGGGTCCACCCTTCGCCTTAATGACAGCTTCATCTCTATCAGTGAGGTGTCTGAATTCCTGTGGAGGAATGGAAGTCCATTCATCCTCAAGAGCCGAAACCGTAGAAGGTAGTGATCTTGGACGCTGGGGTCTAGAGCGAAGTCGACGTTTAACTCATCCCAAAGGTGTTCCATTTGGTTCAGGTCGGGACTCTGTGCAAGCCAATCCATTTTAGGAGTGTAATTGGCCACAAACCGTTGCCTCACACATGCTGACCATTGTCTCACAGATGCATTGTCATGCTGTTACAATCCACTGTACACGATGTTGTAAAATGCGTTTATAACCTGCCACGTTTAGCGTATGGTGCGCAGATCCTAAACCCGAAAAACTACCCAATAGCCTAACATCACTTCGACCGTACTTCACTGGTGGCAACGTTCTCCAGCCACTCGCCAGTCCCAGATAGCTCCATCGGATTAACACAGACCATAGTATGATTCATTACTCCAAGTCACTTGTTTCCAGTCATTCACTGTCCACTATTTACTTCACCTCAAGGTCGTTTAGCGTTGACGACAAAAATGTTTGGCTTACTATGAACTGCGCGAACATTGTACCCATTTCTTTATAAATATCTATGCAAATTCATTGTGCTAGGTCGACTGTTCCTGGCACATTGAAACTCACCATGATTCCTTCCGCTTATTTCATACATTTTTTTTACAGCCACCGTCCGCAATGCTTGGACGGTCACTGTCCTCCAGTACATGAGGACCTCCTGGTCTTTGTTCAGCTGCCTTTGTTCCTTCGCGATTATCGCTTCACAATGACATCGGCACTAGTCGACTTGGGTAACTTTACAAGGGCTGAAAGGTCTCTCATGAATTTGTTACTCAGATGATATCAAAATACACTACTGGCCATTAAAGTTGCTACACCACGAAGATGACGTGCTACTGACGCGTAATTTAACCGACAGGAAGAAGATGCTGTGATATGCAAATGATTAGCGTTTCAGAGCATTCACACAAGGTTGGCGCCGGTGGCGACACCCATAACGTGCTCACACGAGGAAAGTTTCCAACCGATTTCCCATACACAAACAGCAGTTGACCGGCGTTACCTGGTGAAACGTTGTTGTGATGCCTCGTGTAAGGAGGAGAAATGCGTACCATCACGTTTCCGACTTTGATAAAGGTCGGATTGTAGCCTATTGCGATTGCGGTTTAGCGTATCGCGACATTGCTGCTCGCGTTGATCGAAATCCAATGACTGTTAGCAGAATATGGAATCGGTGGGTTCAGGAGGGTAATACGGAACGCCGTGCTGGATCCCAACGGCCTCGTATCACTAGCAGTCGATATGACAGGCATCTTATCCGCATGGCTGTAACGGATCGTGCAGCCACGTCTCGATCCCTGAGTCAACAGATGGGGACGTTTGCAAGACAATAACCATCTGCACGAACAGTTGGACGACGTTTGCAGCAGCATGGACTATCAGCTCGGGGACCATGGCTGCGGTTACCCGTGACCCTGAATCACAGACAGGAGCACCTGCGATGGTGTACTCAATGACGAACCTGGGTGCACGAATGGCAAAACGTCATTTTTTCGGATAAATCCAGGTTGTGTTTACAGCATCATGATCGTTACACGTCTCGGTCACCTCTTGTTCGCATTGACGGCACTTTGAACAGTGAACGTTACAATTCAGATGTGTTACGACGCGTGGCTCTACGCTTCATTCGATTCCTGCGAAACCCTACATTTCAGCAGGATAATGCACGACCGCATGTTGCAGGTCCTGTACGGGCCTTTCTGGATACAGAAAATGTCCGACTGCTGCCCTGGCTAGCACATTCTCCAGGTCTCTCACCAATTGAAAATGTCTGGTCAATGGTGGCTGAGCAACTGGCTCGTCACAATACGCCAGTCACTACTCTTGATGAACTGTGGTATCGTGTTGAAGCTGCATGGGCAGCTGTCCCTGTATACGCCATCCAAGCTCTGTTTGATTCAATGCCCAGGCGTATCAAGGCCGTTATTACGGCTAGAGATGGTTGCTCTGGGTACTGATTTCTCAGGATCTATTCACCCAAATTGCGTGAAAATGTATTCACATGTCAGTTCTAGTATAATATACACTCCTGGAAATTGAAATAAGAACACCGTGAATTCATTGTCCCAGGAAGGGGAAACTTTATTGACACATTCCTGGGGTCAGATACATCACATGATCACACTGACAAAACCACAGGCACATAGACACAGGCAACAGAGCATGCACAATGTCGGCACTAGTACAGTGTATATCCACCTTTCGCAGCAATGCAGGCTGCTGTTCTCCCATGGAGACGATCGTAGAGATGCTGGATGTAGTCCTGTGGAACGGCTTGCCATGCCATTTCCACCTGGCGCCTCAGTTGGACCAGCGTTCGTGCTGGACGTGCAGACCGCGTGAGACGACGCTTCATCCAGTCCCAAACATGCTCAATGGGGGACAGATCCGGAGATCTTGCTGGCCAGGGTAGTTGACTTACACCTTCTAGAGCACGTTGGGTGGCACGGGATACATGCGGACGTGCATTGTCCTGTTGGAACAGGAAGTTCCCTTGCCAGTCTAGGAATGGTAGAACGATGGGTTCGATGACGGTTTGGATGTACCGTGCACTATTCAGTGTCCCCTCGACGATCACCAGTGGTGTACGGCCAGTGTAGGAGATCGCTCCCCACACCATGATGCCGGGTGTTGGCCCTGTGTGCCTCGGTCGTATGCAGTCCTGATTGTGGCGCTCACCTGCACGGCGCCAAACACGCATACGACCATCATTGGCACCAAGGCAGAAGCGACTCTCATCGCTGAAGACGACACGTCTCCATTCGTCCCTCCATTCACGCCTGTCGCGACACCACTGGAGGCGGGCTGCACGATGTTGGGGCGTGAGCGGAAGACGGCCTAACGGTGTGCGGGACCGTAGCCCAGCTTCATGGAGACGGTTGCGAATGGTCCTCGCCGATACCCCAGGAGCAACAGTGTCCCTAATTTGCTGGGAAGTGGCGGTGCGGTCCCCTACGGCACTGCGTAGGATCCTACGGTCTTGGCGTGCATCCGTGCGTCGCTGCGGTCCGGTCCCAGGTCGACGGGCACGTGCACCTTCCGCCGACCACTGGCGACAACATCGATGTACTGTGGAGACCTCACGCCCCACGTGTTGAGCAATTCGGCGGTACGTCCACCCGGCCTCCCGCATGCCCACTATACGCCCTCGCTCAAGGTCCGTCAACTGCACATACGGTTCACGTCCACGCTGTCGCGGCATGCTACCAGTGTTAAAGACTGCGATGGAGCTCCGTATGCCACGGCAAACTGGCTGACACTGACGGCGGCGGTGCACAAATGCTGCGCAGCTAATGCCATTCGACGGCCAACACCACGGTTCCTTGTGTGTCCGCTGTGCCGTGCGTGTGATCATTGCTTGTACAGCCCTCTCGCAGTGTCCGGAGCAAGTATGGTGGGTCTGACACACCGGTGTCAATGTGTTCTTTTTTCCATTTCCAGGAGTGTATTTGTCCAATGAGTACCCGTTTATCATCTGCATTTCTTCTTGGTGTAGCAATTTTAATGGCCAGTAGTGTACTAGTCCACGACCGAGCGAGGTGGCGCAGTGGCTAGCACACTGGACTCGCATTCGGGAGGATTACGGTTCAATCCCGCGTCCGGCCATCTTGATTTAGGTTTTCCGTGATTTCCCTAAATTGCTCCAGGTAAATGCTAGGATCGTTCCTTTGAAATGGCACGGTCGACTTTCTTCCCCATCCTTCCCTAATCCGATGAGACCGATGACCTTGCTGTCTGGTCTCCTCCCCCACAACAACCCAACTAGTCCACGTTCGTCACTTTTTTATATACTGACAACACGGTATATTGCAGTTAAGAGAGGGGGTTAACTCAGCTGAACATCCTATACAGGGTGTTACAAAAAGGTACGGCTAAACTTTCAGGAAACATTCGTCACACACAAAGAAAGAAAATATGTTATGTGGACATGTGTCCGGAAATGCTTACTTTCCATGTTAGAGCTCATTTTATTACTTCTCTTCAAATCACATTAATCATGGAATGGAAACACACAGCAACCGAACGTACCAGCGTGACTTCAAACACTTTGTTACAGGAGATGTTCAAAATGTCCTCCGTTAGCGAAGATACATGCATCCACCCTCCGTCGCATGGAATCCCTGATGCGCTGATGCAGCCCTGGAGAATGGCGTATTGTATATCACAGCCGTCCACAAAACGAGCACGAAGAGTCTCTACATTTGGTACCGGGGTTGCGTAGACAAGAGCTTTCAAATGCCCCCATAAATGAAAGTCAAGAGAGTTGAGGTCAGGAGAGCGTGGAGGCCATGGAATTGGTCCGCCTCTACCAATCCGTCGGTCACCGAATCTGTTGTTGAGAAGCGTACGAACACTTCGACTGAAATGTGCAGGAGCTTCATCGTGCATGAACCACATGTTGTGTCGTACTTGTAAAGGCACATGTTCTAGCAGCACAGGTAGAGTATCCCGTATGAAATCATGATAACGTGCTCCATTGAGCGTAGGTGGAAGAACATGGGGCCCAATCAAGACATCACCAACAATGCCTGCCCAAACGTTCACAGAAAATCTGTGTTGATGACGTGATTGCAAAATTGCGTGCGGATTCTCGTCAGCCCACACATGTTGATTGTGAAAATTTACAATTTGATCACGTTGGAATGAAGCCTCATCCGTAAAGAGAACATTTCCACTGAAATGAGGATTGACACATTGTTGGATGAACTGTTCGCAGAAGTGTACCCGTGGAGGCCAATTTGTACATGGTACGGAAACAACTGGTTCTCCCGTAGCACTCTCCATATAGCGACGTGGCCAACGTTACCTTGTACAGCAGCAACTCCTCTGGCGCTGACATTAAGGTTATCGTCAACTGCACGAAGAATTGCCTCGTCCATTGCAGATGTCCTCGTCGTTCTAGGTCTTCCCCGGTCGCTAGTCATAGGCTGGAATGTTCCGTGCTCCATAAGACGCCGATCAATTGCTTCGAACTTCTTCCTGTCGGGACACCTTCGTTCTGGAAATCTGTCTCGATACAAACGTACCGCGCCACGGCTATTGCCCCGTGCTAATCCACACATCAAATGGGCATCTGCCAACTCCGCATTTGTAAACATTGCACTGACTGCAAAACCACGTTCGTGATGAACACTAACCTGTTGATGCTACGTACTGATGTGCTTGATGCTAGTACTATAGAGCAATGAGTCGTATGTCAACACAAGCACCGAAGTCAATATTACCTTCCTTCAATTGGGCCAACTGGCGGTGAATCGAAGAAGTACAGTACATACTGACGAAACTAAAAGAGCTCTAACATGAAAATTAAGCGTTTCCGGACACATGTCCACATAACATCCTTTCTTTATTTGTGTGTGAGGAATGTTTCCTGAAAGTTTGGCCGTATCTTTTTGTAACACCCTGTGTATAATCTGACAGTGTTTCCATTGAGCTTGGGGCCTTGTTCAGTTTTAGCGATTCCAGATGTTGCTGAACACTACTGATATTAATATCTATATTGCACATATTTGCAGTGATGTCAGAATTAAATTGGAACAGTACTCTTGGATCCTCCTTTATAAAGTAAAATTTGACACTGGAGTTAACCATTTAAGCTTTTGGTTTAAATATCTCAGTATTGGCTGACCTTGACCACTGACAATGTAAAATACAAAAATGTCAACGTATATACCCTATGACAGGTCTCGTGATGACGTGATGTCACTGCTCTCTCAACATTTTCATAATTACTGCACTGTTCTGTTCTGCCCGTCATACGAGTGGACTCTCTTTAGTCAATCATACTATGAGTCGAATTGATGACACTCTGTCATCGACCAGTGTTACGAGATCTCCCTTCGTAGGAGCATCTGGTGGTTGCCCCGGCCTATGATTTCTCAAAATGAGTACATGCCGTCATTGGCTAGTCATATGGGACGCCTCTTCGTGAGAGCCCATTATAGTTAGTCAATCTTATCATGGGACTCATACTGAGTACGCACGATTATTGATGCTCGAAGTGATGTTTGATAAAACTGGCAGGCTTGATTAAGTTTAGCTGAAACAAGTAAACTGCATTTGTTTCCACGTAAACTAGCAGTGTGGTGTTTTTGTGTCGATTTTACTTGTTGACTTTCAGGAGAAGGAAGAGATCAATTTTTAACGTCCTGTCGACAACGAGGTCATTAGAGACGGAACACAAGCTCGAATTAGGGAAGGATGGGGAATGAAAGCGGCCGTGCCCTTTCGAAGGAACCATTCCGGCATTTGTCTGAAGCGATTTCGGGAAATCACGGAAAACTTAAATCAGGATGGCCGGACGGTGGTTTGAGCCGTCGTCCTCCCGAATGCGAGTCCAGCCTGAGAGCCCTTGAACTGCTTCCTCTTTGGTTGCTATGGAGATCATCAATGCAAATTTCTATAGACCAGCTTGAGGTAGCAGATTGCTCTGTTACCGGTGTGCATTTTGCAGTACAGCGGCCAAATCTCGGAGTCTTCCCGAAAGTGGTTGTGTAGCTACAAGGCTTTAATTATTGACTCTGTAGCAGTTTGGATTCCAGAAGGGTTGCTCGACTGAGAATGCTATTTATACATACACTCACCAAATATTACAAGCCTTAAAAAGTAAAATATCGGCAACTGATATTACTTATGATCTTTCAAGGCGTCTGATTGTGTACATCAAGTTACACTCTTCGAAGAACTCAAGTTTCGTAGAATTGACGGCTTTGAACAGTTGGTTCGTGTCATACTTAACAAATAGTACGAAAAATGTGCTAAATAATGCAGACAACAACGGAAAAGGAGAAAATTTTAGTGGCTGGAGAGATACCGCGAAGGGAGTCCCATAGGGTTCGTTTTGGGTCCACTCCTATTCGTTGTATATGTGAATGACCTTCCACTTAACACTAAACGAGCAGAATTGGTATATGTGCAGACGAAACTAGTGTTATGATAAATCCCATCACAGAGAAAGCCACAAAAGAGTTTTTCAGAAAGCACGCTAATTCATTTATGTAAAAGTGATGTAACACCTGAACAAGAATCAGTAAATAGGGCAGAGTGCTAAAAATTATTGTGTGTTCATGTTAATTAAAACTCGAACAGAAAGAATCATATTACTGAGCTCAAATAATTAATTAGATATGCACCACTTAGGAAGTACTGATTGCAAAAAAGCCACCAGTAAGAATAATATGTGGTGTACACCCACGGTCGGCATGTAGGTACCTTTTCAACAAGTCAGGCAGTTTAATTGCAACGTCACAATACATACATGTGCTAAAGAAATTCGCACAAATAATTCCTGACAGTTTGAGATCAGTGATGTCCATACCAGCAACACTAGAGGAAAATATGTCCTTTAAGACCCATTATTAAAGCTGTAAGTGACACAGAAAAATGTTCAATACACAGCAAAGAAAGGTTTTTAATTATTTGACAAATAAGATAATATGTCTGCCAGGTAGCAAAGCAAACTTAATATAAATCTGTCCTAAAATCATTTTTCCTCAACAAACCCTACTATGCCATGGACGAATTTATATTAAAAACTTGTAGCCTGTAAAGTAAAAGAAACCTAGTTTTTAAATAAAGTTGCATGAGTAGAACTAAAAAACAATGTGTCCGTAAATGTTAATACTTAATCAAGTATACATATCCTGTAAACTGAGTCGTTCCACATCATTTCGGTAAAAGAATCGTTCAAATGATGTATGGAATATGTAACTAACTGAGAGGTTTCAGCCCATCTCATGGATGAATGCAAGGCTGGCGACCTAGGTTTAGATTAATTTGAAAGCGTAGCACTGTCGAGGATTAATTCAGATCCGCCGGTAAATCCTTATGAGTAATCTACGTAGCAACAAGTCACGTAATTTCTGTTGCGGTCCGCACATCGCCGAGACTGTACGAATTTTCATCGTGAGTGCGAATGAAATTTCGAGCGCCGACTACAGAGCTACGAGGACGGACGGAGTGGATGTTTCAACTTGTAGTATGCAGGTTCCGAGGCGATTTTACACTATCACTGGCTATTATACAATGAGTCTCGAGCTTAAAGCGCCAAATGACAACAAAAATAAAAACTATCCGTCTACTAATCTAGAAAATAAAGAAAATCGTGATTAATACTGAAGGGCGCCTGTTACGTTTAGAAATAGTTTGTTTAATTCGGGAGACCTTCGCAACATTGTCCTAGAGTGCACAATTAATTGCACACAGTTGCGCAATCGGATGTGTGTGTGTGATAGATGGTGGGCAGCAACACGCGGTCACGTTGATTTCGCTAGCTGTTAGAATATATACAACAGTATGAAACGCCAGAGAATTCTATTCATGTCTGGACCCTCGTATACAGTCATCTGCCAGTCCGCTGATCAACTGTGATCAGATGCATTTATCACCACATACGTAAGCGCTCTCGTCGTCCATCGGATAAGATTACATTAATCCTTTTCTGATTTCCTGGCAACCGTCAGCTTAAACTCAAACAAAGGAAAGAGATATTTTGTTTGGTTCGAGTGATCGACCTGCTGTTGCGCAGTTCTTTTTCTGCTGGTATCGTGATTGCAATGACAATCTTTGGCTGAATTAAAAAAAAATGGCTTTGAGCACTATGGGACTTAACTTCTAAGGTCACCAGTCCCCTAGAAATTAGAACTACTTAAACCTAACTAACCTAAGGACATCACACACCTCCATGCCCAAGGCAGGATTCGAACCTGCGACCGTAGCAGTCACGCGGTTCCAGACTGTAGCGCCTAGAACCGCTAGGCCACCACGGCCCGCTGGCTGAATTTGCTGTGACGCCTAGCTTCCGAAGTTCGTCTCGCGACAAAAAGTAACAAAATCACACTTACTCTTTCGCTGGAAGTTACTGTTTGAAATATTTTCGAGCAGTTTAAAACCAGTACCAAACATTCAAATTTAAAATTGAAATGAGAGCATCTATTACACACGAAGGAGTGATTCTAACGAATTTATGTCACGTGAAAGCAAGAACGGTAACTAAAAACAGAAATACTGAAAACCGTCACTTATTTTCGTTGTTGCTTTTCCTAAATCTATTTTAGGTTCAACAACAATGATATGACTAAATAAATAATGTCTTGATTGGATGCGGTTTCGAACCAAAGCAAACGTAAATTATTTTTATCCATGATGGACTTAAACGTGGCTGCGGATTAAATGTTAAGTACTCATGTAACGTTACATCCAGTTACTTCAGTTTTAAGTGTTCCATATCACAATCGGTAAAAACGGAAAGCTTATAGGATCGTCTTGTTGCCCGTCTGTCTGACTGTCTGTCAGTCCGACTGTTAAGAACCCTTTTTCTGAGGGAGGATAGACGTATCAAGTTGATATTTATGTCACATACTAAAGTCTACGGTGTAAAAACACTGAAGCTACTGAGTCAACCAAATCTTGGTACGGCCATCTATGTCACTCTTTGACACTCGAAATCTCAATCATCAATACCTACAGTGTACTTCTCGTTGACCCAGAATCATAATATTTATCACGAAGCAAAGTTTCACAGTACAACTACATGAAAAAATCCGAAAATATTGTTAATTTGTAATTATATTACACGAAACATTTTTTTTGTCATTTTTTATCTGTCTGTCTGCCTGACTATCAAAAACCCCCGCATTAAAATACTTCTGTGACACACCCACTAGAATACTGTGCAAGTGATTGGGGTCGTCATGACAGAGGACATCGTATACAGAGAATGGTTTTCCGATTGGCTCTAGAGCGTAACGAAAGTGTTGAAAACTCTTAACTGGGCACTGCAAGGAAGCCGCCGTACACCTCACCGTGGCCTATTTAGAAACTTTCAATAACTGTCTTTGTGGTGTAAACTACAAATAGGAGGCTATCCTTCAACCCTCTGCGTACGCATTCCACACACATCATAAACATATGATTAAGAAAATTAATAGCTAGCACACAGAAATATAAACAGCCATTCTTTCCACGCTTCCTATGTAGTGGAATGGGGAAGCTTAATAGCCACTCTGGTCTGTTGGAGACAGAGCAAGCCTGAAAAGAATAATTTGGTGAGTCACTTAAGTCATGTCGTCAGACTTTTATGGTGGCCGTTGATGAGACAACGACGCAATACTGGGGAAGACACTGCTATCAGCGCAACCGATCAATGCCAGATTTAGATTGCCCGGCGAATGGGACAGTCTCATCTCAGGGACTGCGCAGGCACTGGGCTTTCCGTGTGCCACGGTGTCAAAGGCGACACAAGTGTACATCAGTTCAGATCGAAGTGTGGTCGCCATCAGTTACCGCTGATTGCGACTCGCATGCCCGCCAGTGGTGCCCAACGGGCACAGTGGTTATAAGGATGTGCAAAAGGCTGACCTATGGGCAGCGAGGCCGGCGCCTATGCTAAGTTCTGCACGGTCGGCCGCACGCGGTCAGGGTTGGCGTTGCGTTTAGCGGTTGCGCGCAGGGCCGTAAGACGAGTAGCCTATACTGCCGGAGCCTACCCGCGAGCGAGCTGATATGTGGACGCCTGGCAGTGCCTGGTGTGTCCTATGGGGCAGAGTTGGAACAGCCTACGCCCTACTGTTTCGTGCAGGAGTCAACACAGATGCACACGTCACACGTCGTAAGAAGTTCGCAGTCGTTAACTGCGGGTGGCAGTGTAAATATGGGATTCCTATTCAGCGAGTGTTCATGAGAGACAAGGGTTTCGTCAGGAGTGTCCCAGGGAAGAACGATAGGACCGCTATGGTCTCGATATACGTAAATGATTTGGCGGACGGGGTGGGCAACAATCTGCGGTTATTTGCTGATGCCATAGTGTACGGTAAGGTGTCGGAGCCGGCCGGAGTGGCCGAGCGGTTCTAGGCGCTACAGTCTGGAACCGCGCGGCCGCTACGGTCGCAGGTTCGAATCCTGCCTCGGGCATGGATGTGTGTGATGTCCTTAGGTTAGTTAGGTTTAAGTAGTTCGAAGTTCTAGGGGACTGATGCCCACAGCAGTTAAGGCCCATAGTGCTCAGAGCCATTTTCAGGTGTCGGAGTTGAGTGACTGCAAGAAGATACAAGACGACTTAGACAAAATTTCCAGTTGGTGACATGAGTGGCAGCTAGCCTTAAATGTGGAAAAATGTAAATTAATGCGGATGAGTAGGAAGAGCAAACCTGTAATGTTCGGGATACAGTATTACTAGTATCTTGCTTGTCCGCCCCGGTAGCTGAGTGATCATGCCAAAGGGCCTGGGTTTGATTTTCGGCTGGGTCGGAGATTTTCTCCGCTCAGGGACTGGGTGTTGTGTTGTCCTAATCATCATTATCTTATCCTCATCGACACGGAAGTCGCCGAAGTGGCGTCACCTCAAAAGACTTGCACCAGGCGACCAGTCTACCCACCGGGGGGCCCTAGCCACACGACATTTCATTTCAGTGTCTTGCTTGCACAATAATGTCGTTTACATATTTGGGCGTAACTCTGCAAAGCGACATGAGATGGAACGAGCATGTGAGAACTGTGGTAGGGAAGGCGAATGGTTGTCTTCGGTTTATTGGGAGAAATCTTAGGAAAGAGTGGTTCACCTGTAAAGGACAGGACGCTGGTGCTCAAGTGTTTGGGATCCGTACCAGGTCGGATTGAAGGAAGACATCGAAGCAATTCAGAGGCGGGCTGCTAGATTTGTTACCGTTAGGTTTGAACAACACGTAAGTATTACGGAGATGCTTCGGGAACCCCTAGAGGGAAGGCGACATTCTTTTCGAGAAACATAGTTGAGAAAGTTTTGGAAACTGGCATCTGAAGCTGAATGCCGAACGATTCAACATAGGATCACGACAGGTAAGGTACGAGAAATTAGGGCTCATACGGAGGCATACAGACAGTCGTTTTTCCCCTGCTCCTTTTGTGAGTGGAACAAGAAAGGAAATGACTACTAATGGTATAGGGCTACAGCTTGCCTAGAGGCGCCCAGTGAAGACCGGTGTGAATGCAGTCACTCGCACGTACATGTTGAGGAAGAGGCGTGCACCTACACCCGTGCCTCTACTTGAGAGTGGGGCAAGCAGAGTCGCACGGCGCACAGGTGTAAACCTGTGTCTGCACCGAGAGCACGAGTGAGCGCGATTTGTTGTCTCACTTAATGTTGGAAGAAGTTGAAGATGAGGAAATTCAATGAATGCTATGCGAGGGAAATACTGAAACAGCCGGTTTGCTTTGAACAATTCATCAATCGCCAGAAATTTCGAGAGTATTTCAACTTGAACATAGTCCAGTTCAACTATGTCCTCGATAACGTCAAACAAGATATCAATAAAAACACGATAAACATGTGCGAATTTTTTCTCCTGCGCAACCTGGCTCGTTGTGTTACAATTACAAATACTTTTTTTGTATCGTCGTTCTTGCTGTTGTTGACGTGAACTACAAATTCATTTTCATTGATGTCCGGTCATACGGGAAGGAAGGCGACAATGCAATTTTTTACAAAATTAATGTCGGGAAATTATTTGCAAGTGGTGTAATGTTTCCTGCGCCTACTAAACTGCTGAATTTGGACATAGTAGCATCACACATTTTTACAGGCGACGAGGCATTTTGATTAGATCAAAAGACGACGAAATCTTTCTATCGTCGAAATGCTACCACTAACAAAACACGCTGCATTTAACAACCGTCTTTCAAGATGTCGTAGGGTTTCTGAAAATGCCTTCGCTCTGTTGACTAAAATATTTCGCATATTCTATTCGCCGAACAGTCTAAAGCCATAGACGACTGATAAATTGGTTGCTTGCTGTTTCTACAGATTACTTAGAGATGAATTCTTAGGGAAAAATAATGAGCCTTATTTTGAATTAAACAGAAATGAGCCACTAACTACTGAAAACCTTAGACACTTACCAAGGAGGGGCTGTCATGCACATGCTGATCGATTTTCTGTGCGAGATTCATTTACAGACAATTTCCGCAGCCGTGCACGTGAAGGGATAATACACTGGTAAAGCAAATAAGATTAAGTAGGCTTCGGACTTCCGAGTGTTTCTGAATATCTTTTTAATATGTACGCATATTATTATAAATTGTATAATATACGTCAGGTTGTGATATTCACTCTGTGGACTCTTCATTATTATAACAATAACAGAATAATAAGTGGAACAATGTTAGAAATAAACTTACTTTTGTTTGTTGTAACAAACATTATTTGCCTGAAAATAAACTAATAAACATTACTCTTATACTGATCATTTATAGTACTTTTCTAACTCGTTCTCCCCGCGAATTCTGCTATTTCTCTCCGAGAATTGCCCTTCATGGAGTGTCTGAAATTGAGCAAAAAGGGATGCGTCAGGCTTCCCAACAAGGCAACGTTCAGGCAATGAAATGATAATTAAATCAAGACCCTAAGCTGTCGACAGGCGCTGATATACATCAACGGGGACAGTTGAATGAAAATGTGTGCCCCGGCCGGGACTCCAACCCGGAATCTCTTGCTTACATGGTAAATGCTCTATCCATCTTATATTTATTTTTTTTTAATCTCATTTTGTTCGATATTGGTCGTTGCCTTTGTTCGGGGTTGACGTCCCATGACAACCGTTCAAGTTCAGTGTTGAGCCGTTCAATCAGTTTTTTTTATTTTTTATTTTTTTATTATTACAGAGGGCAGCTAACCCTCTTACCCAACACGCTGAGCTACCGAGCCGGCAAATTTGTACCATAATCAGGAACTGAACCCATTTTAAAATGGTTCAAATGACTAAGCACTATGGGACTTAACATCTGAGGTCATCAGTCCCCTAGACTTAGGACTACTTAAACCTAACTAACCTAAGGACATCACACACACATCCATGCCCGAGGCAGGATTCGAAGCTGCGACCGTAGCAGCAGCACGGTTTCGGACTGAAGCGCCTACAACCGCTCGGCCACAGCGGCCGGCATCCATCTGAGCCACCGAGGGCACAGAGGATAATGCGACGGCAGGGATTTATCCCTTGCACGCTCCCCGTGAGACCCACATTTCCAGTTTAATGTCCACACACTACATTCGTAGTGCCCCTGCCCATTACACTCATTACTCGCGGCAATCTTACCGACTCCCGTAAGAGTTCGGGCAATGCGTGTGCATCCAGCACAGAAGAAGAAGGTCAATGGCCGGTTAGCCTTAGCTATATGAAGATAGTATCTGTTCTTCCGGAGACGTCAGACTGAGCAGATACCATCTTCATATACTGTTCAGACAGGTGGCTGAGGCATTCTCGCGTGTGAGGACTGTTTAAATGGTGTGAAACGGACCAGTGTCTCTCAATAGCGAATTACACTGATCACCCAGAACATTAAGACCACCGACCTATTTTCGATATAAACCGGTCCAGACGATAGCAGCGTCACCTGGCGAGGAATGAGTGCTTGTCAGATACACGCACAGTGCGTGTAGTATCAATGAGCGTGCTGTCCGTGTGTAGAATGGGGAAGGCGCGATATATTTGAGTTTGACCGAGGGCAGATTGTGATGGCACAGAGACTCGGCACGAGTATGTTGGAAACTGCACACCTTGTCGAGTGTTCGAGAGTTGCTGTGATTGGTGTCTTTAACAGGTGGCTAAACCAGTGTGAAACAACGTCCAGAAGTCGTGGCATTGGGCAGCCACCCCTCATTACTGATGTCGGACGAAGTAGACTGGGCAGACGGGTAAAACAGGACAGGCGGCAAACTGTGGCGGAACTAACATCAGGTTTTAATGCTGGGCAGAGTACAAGTGCGTCTGAACACACGGTGCACCTAAGAATCTTAACAATGGGCTCCGCAGCCGATGACCCATGCATGTGCCAATGTTAACACCACGACATTGGCAACTACGACTGAAATGAGAGGTTGGCCATCGTTATTGGACGTTGGCGCATTGGCAGAGAGTCGCATGGTGCGGTGAATCCCGATAGATTCTTCAACATGTCGATGGGAGTGCGCGAATCCGTCAAATTCCAGGGGAACAGCTCCTTGACAACTATACTGCGGGACAGAGACAAGTTGGCAGCGGCTCCATTATGATCAGAGTAACATTCACGTGGGCATCCATGGATTCAGTGGAGCTGATGCAAGGCACCATGACGGCCAAGGAGTATCGTACACTGATTGCAGACCACTTACACTCCATCCTGATCATGTTTCCTGACGGCAGTGACACTTTTCAGCAAGACAATGCGCCAAGTCAGAAGACCAGGACTGTGATGGAGTAGTTCGAGAAACACAGTGAGGAGTTCCAATTGTTGTGCTGGCCCGCCAACTCGCCAGATCTGAACCCAATCGAACACATCTGGGAAGTGATTGAACGTGATGTCAGAGCTCATCCTCCCCACCTCCCCGGGATTTACGGTAATTAGGTGACTTGTGTGTGCAGATGTGGTGCCAGCTCGCTCCAGCGACCTACCAAGGCCTCATTGCTTCCATGCCACGCTCCTGTTATCCGTGCCAATGGTGGACATACCGGCTATTAGGTAGGTGGTCATAATGTTGTGGCTGATCACTGTATACGGGGGTGGGGGGGGCACCTATTTGCCAGCGTCATTTCTTCTTCTTCTTTTTCTGATGATCAGCTTCTTGCAGTGCAATAAATGTGCACCAAGCGACGACTGCTAAATACTCTTCTTCTCACATAATATCGGCCGGTAAAATTGTAATTAAGACGCTACTTCATAACAAAAACAAAACGCGAGCAATGTCGGCAAGTTACCAGAGCCAAATGAGATTGCGCATGGCTGAATTCCTTGGCCCCCAAACCTCTTCGTTTCGTGAGGATGAGAAGCGAACGTCAGCGCATTGGCGACAAACGTTGGCGGAATCCAGTGTCTGTCGTTCGTTGGCCTAGTCCGTACTACCTCAACAGGTGTGCGGATACTTTTGATCACATAGTGTGCATGTACATGTAACGAAGAGTTTTGTCGGATTTTTTGCCGTGATAACGCTCCGTATAAATGCTCCAATCACTAGTGTGTACGTTTACCTCCTGGCGTTTGTGGAAATAGCTACTGATCTGTGAGTCTAACCTTCGATTCCTCATACCAAAATTTTCTCTGACGGAAAGGCCTAAAACGATTTCCACTTGCCCGAGTGACGACAAGTGACACCTTGCCTGGGGGAGCAGTTAGCGATGTGGAAAGCCCCTAAAGAAGCGACACATCGGAACCCTTATCCCTAGTTATACCAACGCGATACTTCTTGCCTTTTTTTTTCTTTTTGAGGCCGTAAACAAGCAATGAACACGTAAAACAGCTGCGGGCCCTCGTTCGAGCAAACATCACGCCGGCCGGCATAAGATATACGACCTCTAACGACGCATAAATTACTTGTACGGCTCGTTAACTACGGTTCTAGGGCTCATGTGCTGCATACATCACGATGCGAGAACTGTCGGCTCGAACGTCGCCGAAAGCGAAACATAACACATGTTGCAAGCGTACTCGTTTACAAGATCGCACGTGGTCAGTGCAAACACTTCTTCGCGGCAATCACTGTTAACGCTCCAAACTTTTATTTCTATACGATTTCTTACGGAGAAAAAATGTTCTTTCTCAGCAAACAGAAAACAGTATTTTCCTCGCCAAAAAGAATTAGGCCTCTGTATTGATGAAGATCTTTTGCAGCGTAATTGCGACGTCAGGATTACATTTGCATTCAACAAATTTTACTACTGCAAATTAAAAACAAAAAAGCGATATTAGTTTCTGTCGACGCTGAAAGGAATAATTTGAGCGATTCTTCTTATTGATTAATACGTGTGTTTTCCATTTCTGTTCATTCTCTAACCAGCACAAGTTGCGAATCCGTCTTACAATGAAAACCGATAGGTGTCAAAACAGCTATCAGTGACATTATCACCGCTGAATCGATTTATCTTGCCAATATCAAGTTTCCGAAGTAATCCCTGCTTCAGTTGTCAACAAACATCTTTTTTCCGTTGAAAGTGAGATAGTCGTGGAGCAGAAGGTCCGTTCGAACCATATATTGCTTTCGTCTTCGTGGTTCTAGCGGTGCAGGATGGCTTTTTATTACACCCACTTGAGAACCGGGAAACGCAACCAAGCTGCGATTTAAAACACATAGACACAGGTACATAATTGTTTCACAATCACACATACATGTATACAGTCTATTGGCAGTAGTAAAAATGCCGTTCGTTTGCAGTTACGAACCTAGGACTAACAATAGCTCGGACTGCTGGATTTGTTGCTTTAAGAGTAGCAAAACCTTACTTCCTCTGAATTGCGGCAGATTAGAAAATGTCACATGTTCACGTGTTGTAAGTGTTTCGTGCTTATTAATACTGCTGGAAACACCTTCTTTTGTAGCAAAATGCTTAAAACATTAATGCTAATATTTTGTGTGCTACAATGTAGTTTCAAAACAATGGAACTATTCTGAACACAAAGCCGTTATTTAGTTCGCCTCGTTACCATACCTGAACTGGTTGCTTCTTAATTGTTTAGTTCCTGTAGTTAACATATCTGACTTGGTTGCTTCTTAACTTGTTGCAGAAGAATTTTTGCACTGTGAAGGTCTTTAGCTTGTAATCAACTCGAGACATTCGTTAACACTGCCCTAGGCGCCTTCGCACAGCTGAGCCCATTGTGCAAGTATAGTGCATCTCAAAGCTGAACGAAATTCTGAATATTTGACAGCAATGGTGAATCACTAAGCCGGCCGGAGTGGCCGAGCTGTTCTAGGCGCTACAGTCTGGAACCGCGCGACCGCTACGGTTGCAGGTTCGAATCCTTCCTCGGGCATGGATGTGTGTGATGTCCTTAGCTTAGTTAGGTTTAAGTAGTTCTAAGTTCTAGGGGACTGATGACCTCAGAAGTTAAGTCCCATAGTGCTCAGAGCCATTTTTTTGAATCACTAATTATTTACTAATGTTAGTCATTGGAAGTATAAAGAAAACAATCCAGACTTTCTTGGGAAATATTTGTGCAGTGTAAAAGGAACATGGAAATCGAACGAAATGGTGAGTTTTGGATTTAAGTAGTTACGTTTGTAAGTTTTATAAAGAGAGACTAATAGAGAATCGAGTTAAGAGGAGTATTGGGAACAGATTTGACTCAATCTGCGGCAAGGTGGAGAATAAGTATTGAAACAAGTTCTAAACTGGAATGAAAGACATCTCAAATTAGGTGGGAGACAGCTATAGAACGGAAAGTCTGACAAGGTTTGGCAATGCAGAGATCAGGGTAGGTCTAGGCGCGACTGTTATGAACATGAATTACAACATACGAGGGCTGTTCGGAAAGTAAGGTCCACAGTGAAACTAAAAAAAAAAATTTATTCGCAACAGTTAGCCACACCTTCCAGCTACCTCTCTGAATAGTAGCTGTTCCGACTTAGACATTTGTCGTAGCGTTGTACAAACTTTCCAGTACCCTCCTTACAGAATGGAACGGCGCCGGTGCTTTCCGCCAATTCTGGTCTGCCTTTAATAGTTTGTGCCAAAATGTTGTGTCCGTAGCCAGCGGTTCATGTGAGCAGAGATAAACGACGGAGGGAGCCAATTAAGGGCTGTATTGTGGGTGATCAAACACTTTCCATCGAAAACGCTGCAGAATGCGGTTGAGAATTGTCTTGCAGAAAGAAACGCATGACATTTATGTTATGCGGGCTGTATAGTTCAGGCGAAATCTCTCACCAGATCAATACTTGGCGGGAGACACTGTTGTTTTAGGCACTTCTACGTGATCACGTTGCGCTCTGAACTGAAAAGAGCAACGTGAAGCGATCGACAGGCACACTAAAGACACTGCCCAACACATCTGTGCAAAGTTCTATAGGATTTTCACAGTTGTTTCCATGTTGCGCCTAATCGAGCCTTACTTTCTGAATACACCTCGTACAAATAACTGTAACCATTCGCTTTTAGCGATCTTTCCACAATGCTTTTGTAAGAATTAGGCCTCCAGCAGCGAATGGGATTCGTGTTTTTATTAGCACTCAGCAAATCCACATAACTTTGGAGCATGCACGACCACCTGACAATGGAAATATACGAAACCAAGAGTTAAAAGAAGAATAAAACTGAATGGGTTATGAAACTTCCTGGCAGATTAAAGCTTTGTGCCTGACCGAGACTCGAACTCGGGACCTGTGCCTTTCGCGGGCAAGTGCTCTACCAACTGAGCTACCCAAGCTTGGTAGCTCAGTTGGTGCTTGGGTAGCTGAGTTGGTAGAGTACTTGCCCACAAAAGGCACAGGTCCCGAGTTCGAGTCTCGGTCCGTCACACAGTTTTAATGTCAGGAAGTTTCATATCAGTGCACACTCCACTGCAGAGTGAAAATCTCATTCTGAATGGGTTATGATTATTTACGTGTTTCAATTAAGACTTACTACGCTACATAAGACATAGCCAACAACGGAATGATGTGGCGACGGTCTAGCTTCCAATGGGAGTTAAAGGAGCTGCCAGTGACAACTTACTGTAAAATAAGGATCAATGCACAACACTTAAATCCCGTCAAAAGTGTATGTAGCTTAATCCTGTTTGTTTGCACATTTCACTGATTGAGCTCCGACGGATAACTTCGCAGAGGAATACGAAAATACAATGCGGAAATTCCCTGCGACGTCGCGCAACGCTCATATTATTAAACGATTACGAAACTGCACAAGTCGAATGAAGCAAAACAGCGTCAGTTTTTGCGAAAAAGTGGTCGCGAACACAATAAAAAGTCGGCGCAACAGTTACGAAACACGTCCACAGACCACAGACGGCAGGCAGTGCGCGCAACAAGTAGCAGCAAGTGGCGGGGGTTCCCCCGACTTACCGAGGACTGTGAGCGCGCAGGCGTAGGTCGGGCGGGCGAGCCGCGGGCGCGGTCGCGGGCACGGACACGCTTCCATCTCTGACGCGCGGCGCGGCCAGCGGCGGTATATAGCGCACCCGCCGGTGGGCCGCCGCAGTTATCTGCGACACCGCTAATCTGGCGCCTCCTACCGTTAACTCTGGGCAGCGCCGGGCGCGACGCGAACCGAAAGTTGCAGGTGCGCTGTCCTGTGCGACGGGCCGAGAAGGGTGCTCATACGATAGGGATGGCGGTTATTGCTGGAACAACAGATTTTCGGTTATATCGCTCTGCTTTCCACACCAGTTTAACCTGACTGTTAAAATCGCTCAAAATAACCGGTACCTGAATGAGCCGATTTTCGTTTGTTTTTTTCTATTCTTTCCTATAATAAACTTAAAAGATCGATCAAGGATTGAAAAATTTTGACTCTCTCTGTTTCTAGATACGTAGAATCAAAATATTAAATTAAATAAGGAAATAAAAGAAAAACTTAGTCCATCCGCCATTCGCTGATTTTCTCTAAATGTGATAAGTGGTTGAATGCTACAAAAAATACTAGTGTTCTACTACTGATTCTGATTTCTTAAAACTCTAGTCAAACACTCATATGTAATCGGGGATCATACCAAAATACCCTCAGACTTCAAAAAGAAAATAATAATCCCAGTTCCAAAGAAAGCAGGTGCTGAAGGGTGCTAAAATTACCGAAGCATCAGTTTAATAACTGGAGAGAAGTCTTACGAAGTGGGAGTGATTTCAGGTGTGCCGCAGGGGAATGTCGCATATATATAAATGACCTTGTGGATAACATCGGAAGTTCACTGAGGCTTTTTGCAGATAATGCTGTAGTATATCGAGAGTTTCTAACAATGGAAAATTGTACTGAAATGCAGGAGGATCTGTAACGAATTGACGCATGGTGCAGGGAATGGCAATTGAATCTCAAAGTAGACAAGTGTAATGTGCTGCGAATACATAGAAAGAAAGGTCCTTTATCATTTAGCTACAATATAGTAGGTCAGCAACTGGAAGCAGTTAATTCCAAAAATTATCTGGGAGTACCCATTAGGAGTGATTCAAAATGGAAGGACCATATAAAATTAATCGTCGGTAAAGCAGATGCCAGACCGAGATTCATTGGAAGAATTCTAAGGAAATGCAGTCCGAAAACAAAGGAAATAGGTTACAGTACATTTGTTCGCCCACTGCTTGAATACTGCTCACCGGTGTGGGATCCGTACTAGATGGGGTTGATAGAAGAGATAGAGAAGATCCAACGGAGAGCAGCACGCTTCGCTACAGGATCATTTAGTAATGGCGAAAGCGTTACGGAGATGATAGATAAACTCCAGTGGAAGACTCGGCAAGAGAGACACTCGGTAGCTCGGTACGGGCTTTTGCTAAAGTTTCGAGAACATACCTTCGCCGAGGAGTCAAGCAGTGTATTGCTCCCTCCTACGTACATCTCGCGAAGAGACCATGAGGATAAAATCAGAGAGATTAGAGCCCACAGAGAGGCATACCGACAATCTTTCTTTCCACGAACAATATGAGACTGGAATAGGAGAACCGATAGAGGTACTCAAGGTACCCTCCGCCACACAACGTCAGGTGGCTTGCGGAGTATGGATGTAGATGTAGATGTAGATAAGTCACGGCTGCATTATCTAACACGAATCATTTACTGAAGAATGGAAAAACGCATAGAAACCGACCTCGGTGAAGATCAGTTTGGATTCCGGAGAAATGTAGGAACACGAGAGCAATACTGACTCTACGACTTCTCATGGAAGATAGGTTATGAAAGGCAAACCTACGTTTAAAGCATTGGTAGACTTAGAGAAGGCTTACGACAATGTTGACTGAAATACTCTCTTTCAAATTCTGAAGGTGGCAGGGGGCAAAAACAGGGAGCAAAAGGCTATTTACAATTTGTACGGAAACCAGATGGCAGTTGTAAGAGTCGAGGGGCACGGAAGGGAAGCAGTGGTTGAGATGGGAGTGAGATACGGCTGTAGCCTATCTCCGATGTTATTCAATCCGTATAGTGATCAAGCATTAAACTAAACACAAGAAAAATTTGGAGTAGGGATTAAAATTCAGGGAGAAGAAATAAAAACTTTGTGGTTTTCCGACGACATTGCAATTTTGGCAGAGACAGCAAAGGACTTGGAAGAGCAGTTAAACGGAATGGACAGTATCTTGAAAGGAGGATATAAAACGAAAATTAACAAAATCAAAACGAGGATAATGGAATGTAGTCGAATTGAATGAGGTGATGCTGAAGGAATTAGATGATGGAATGCAATCGAATTAAATCAGGTGATGCTGAGGGAAGCAGATTCAGAAATCAGACGCTTAAAGAAGTAAATGAATTTTGCGCTTTGGAAAGCAAAATAACTGATGATGGTCGAAGTAGGAAGGGTACAAAAAGCAGACTGACATTGCAAGAAAAGCGTTTCTGAAGAAGAGAAATTTGTTAACTTCGAGTATATATTTAAGTGTCAGGAAGTTCTTTGTGGAAGTATTTGTGTGGAGTGTAGCCATGTTTGGAAGTGAAACATGGACGATAAACACTTTAGACATGAAAAAAATAGAAGGTTTTGAAATGTGGTGCTACAGAAGAATAATGAAGATCAGATGGGTAGATCGCATAGCTAATGACGAGGTACTGAACAGAACTGGGGAGAGGATAAATTTGTGGTGCAACCTGACCAAAAGAAGGGATCAGTTGGTAAGACATATTCTGAAACATCAAGGGATAAGCAATTTTGTACTGGAGGGAATCGATTTGGGTGAAAGTCGTAGAGGAACACGAAGAGATGAACAGAGTGAGCAGATTCAGAGGGATGTAGGTTGCAGTAGTCACTCGGAGATGAAGAGGCTTGCACAGGATAGGGTAGCATGGAGAGCTGCAGTGAACTAGTCTTCGGACTGAAGACCACAACAACGAAAACCGCTATTCAATCATTACAATAGTTAGAGCTAAAACGGTGAAATCTGAGGCTAAAAAACTATGTTTTCCGTGTTAATTTGTCCGTTTTCAGGGGCTACAAGCAGGTAACGGCAAATTATGTAGACACAGGCAGCAGACTAGCTACTTTCTATTTTTATTGTACATTATGAATAAATTGTTAACTTTGTAAGTTATTACTGTTACCGTACTTCCTTCCTCCTTTATTATTTCAGTGAAATGGCAGACAGATCTTTAACCTGTTGAAACATGCATTGTACTTCATTGCTACGTCACTTCTTAAAAATATTTCCCGTCCAGGGTTTGTGCCATTCTGCAATTCATCGGATGTCCACTGCGACACTGAGGACTACTGTATGGATCGAGTGGGGCCAAGCCTTGCACACTGCACGCACACAGAAGTCACGACACACGGCAACAGGGACGGTATTGTCTCACCTATACTGTACCAATTCTTATACCATGTGTTTGTTGCTCGTTTCTGTCGACATTGCTATTAAAGTAACACTGATCGACTGATCGCTTTTCCCACTTCCTGTAATAGTAATTTCAAACCTATGCAAATTTTACTAAAAAAATTACTCGCTTAAAAAAGGTTTAGTTAAAAATGAATAATTGTGGCACTGCTGCTATGACTATTGATATTTCAGTTTTTTACTCGGTCACTAGTAAAAAATAAGAAAAACACTTGTTACAATCAACATCAAACAAATACCGAAAAATACCTATCATTCTGTTCGGCCTTTCCCATATCTACTATATGATGATTTGTAGGGAGGAGGGCGGCGAGGTGTGGGGTTATGAAGTATTTCTAAAATTTTGGAAACGAATGGCGACTTGTAAGTAGCCATGAAAAGGTTCTGGTTCCGACCCTGTTAAAATCCTGCGCAATAACGACATTAATAACATTTGTTTGAAAGAAAAAACCCTGAGCACACTATACATTTTCCTTTCCCTAAGAACTAATAGGGTCATGGGCTCCGTTGGCTGTTGACGCCTGCAAGTGTCAGAAAAAGGTGCATGCGAGAGACTACGATTTTGCGCGAAAAGCGCTTATTTTTCGATCTCTTCTAGCTTCCCAACGGTTTTGATGATTTGACTTATATTTGTGATATACGATGTGCAATTAGCCAGGAGACCAGCGATCAAGATCAATGATTGTTTGGCGGCCGCGAAGTGACTATTCTTTAGCACCACCCGGGAGACTGCAGCCGAATTCGACTAAGACTGCAGTATCATGCTTCCACCTTGGCAACCACTCAGCAAGAAGAGAGCTTAATGTCATCTTTGAAGGGAAACGCCTTAACCATAACAACTACCCCAAATACCTAGGAGTCACATTGAACAGGACGCTCTCTTACAAGGAGCACCTGATAAAGATTGGAGATAAAATGAGGACAAGAAAGAACATCATCTATAAACTGTGCAGCACCACTTGGGGCACATCAGCAGTTGGGCTTGTCTACTCGGTGGCAAAATCTGCGCTCCTGTGTGGATTAACAGCCCGCATACGAGCAGGATTGATGCGGTACTAAATTATACCACGCGCATTATCAGTGGCACAACAAAATCTACTTCCACTGTATGGCTACCAACCCTGAGCCACATACTACCCCCAGAAATGTGGCGAAAAACGCTCTTCTCAGCGAGTTCAACAAGATAACTAACAACCCACAGCTGCCCATACACAGCGAGATAGCTGACCGCAGAAGACTTAAATCGTGAAGACCAGCATTACTCTCTGCTAAAGAGATGACGAACTCCAACTTTGATGTCAACAATCTGTGGAAACAACACTGGCAAGAACACTGCCCACCAAAATGCCCAAGTTTCATGACAACTGAGAAACCGCCTGGCTTCAACCAGTCACGCAAAGTGTGGACAACTCTAAACCGCATAAGTACTGGCCACGGAAGATGTGCTGGCGCCCTCTACAAGTGGGGAATGATACCAACATCATATTACGACTGCGGCGCTGAAAACGAACAATCCGACACATAGTGGAAGAATGCCCGGTTCGAGCCTATGAGGGAACCTTCAAAGATTTCCTCGCTGCAACAGAGGAGGCAATTGATTGTATTAAATGTCTTGATGTCAATCTGTAATTAACCTTTGTATAAAATGTATAAGGATTGTTATGCGTGCTATACGGTAAATAAAATAAATAACTGCAGTCTTACAAGGGGAGCCCACGACTTTGCGATCATGGATTTGGGTTTGGTTGGTTTGGGGGAAGAGAGCAAACAGCGAGGTCATCGGTCTCATTGGATTAGGGAAGGATGGGGAAGGAAGTCGGCCGTGCCCTTTCAAGGGAACCATCCCAGCATTTGCCTGGAGCGATTTAGGGAAATCACGGAAAACCTAAATCAGGATGGCCGGACGCGGGATCGAACCGTCGTCCTCCCGAATAGATCATGGATTTACTTCAAAATTTGTATACCTCTAGTAGGCCATTAAAACAACATAATGTAGTAAGGTGCACTACTCTGGCAATTCCGAGAAAATCGCAAGAGAAGTTTTATGCCTCTATTATGTAACTGAATGATGTATCTGTGCATAGGTGTCACACGCTGGAGTTCACGGTGGGAAAGTGTTCAGCGTTTGAGCTTCGTAAGACAAATGTGTAAGACGCGACGGTTTGACTCTTGTTCACACCTTCATCTTTGTAGTAAAAGTGTAAATTCTATGATATTAAAAAATCTGCACCTACACTATTCGTTCTTGATACATTAGCAACGTCTCACCGCTACGCAAGCTAACTGTAAAATCGGGCCTGCTTCTGAATCTGCACCTCGAAGCGTCAAGGTACAAAGTAGTTCCGGATATCTTACCTCTCTGCATGTGTAAAGGATTTCGCAAATCACAACAGGCATACATATCCAGGACAACTCTATGCTTTTCTTCATTTAGTTGTCGATAGTTATAAATATGCTTTTTCTAATACTTAAATTTAATTAAAATTACTAAGCAGTCAAACAACAGGAAGTTCAGTAAGATTTCATGCAAATACATATGGTTCTTTAAATTATGTTACATCTCAAATGTCATATAAATTAAATAATATGACCAGTAATGCAAAATTATAGATCACTATTTAATTGGAAGCGGGAATCGAACCGTCGCTTCATACAGGTCCCTTTCACAACGATCTTTTTTATTTATTTATTTGTTTTTTTTAATGTAATCTACTTCGCTACCGATTCCGCTATGCATCTTTCTTTTCGTAGGGTAAGGGAATAGAAGGAATGATCTCGAGGGTAAAGTGGGCAGGGGTCATTGTACGAGACCTGGTCACGATGTGACCGTCGCAAAACAGGAATATATGGAAGAGATAAATCGACACAGGAGAATATTCATTTGTTTATTGACAAAAAATAAATCCTCCTTTTCCATGACTTGTCTCCGAAAAAGAAGAAAAAGAAACACAAACTCCGCCGCCCTATTTTCATGGCATGTCTTCTCGTAATGTCATGTAGGTACCATTATCTGTTCATCTCCTTTTGTGGAGGTACCAAATTTATCCCCTGCGATGAATAATTCAGTTACAGGTGGATCGTGGTAGGTGCTCCGCAAGATGTTCGAAAAGTTTTGACTGTAGTTAGGGTTCTTCACAACAGCACAATGATGATCGTTTAAGTAGTTCCAAAAAATCCATGGGTCCTATGACACCATTTCCAAATAAATAATGAACCGCATGACCTCTGATACACATGTCAGCGTTGTGTTTCGTCCTCGGGTAATAAACAGCGTCCCGTTAGAGGAACGATCGAACACTAACCACCTGACCATCACGAATTCTACCATACGTCACCTACTCACAGATTCATCAGTTACATAATAGACGCGTAATACTTCTCTTGCGATGTTCTCGAAAATGCTAGAGTAGTGCACGTTACTACTTGCACAGTATGTTCTTTTAATGGCCGACGAAAGATTTACAAAGTTTGAAGTAAGTCCATGATCCTGACATTGTAGCCTCCCTTTGTTAGCACAAAAGAGTTCAGTGACTCGTCGTCTGTGGTAACACAGAGAAGGTACGAAGGAGGGAAATTTTCGAGGGAAGGGATTTATCACATAGATGTAAACCCTTTCACTATATATATATATATATATATATATCTTCCCCCCATGAACCATGGACCCTGCCGTTGGTGGGGAGGCTTGCGTGCCTCAGCGATACAGATAGCCGTACCGTAGGTGCAACCACAACGGAGGGGTATCTGTTGAGAGGCCAGACAAACGTGTGGTTCCTGAAGAGGGGCAGCAGCCTTTTCAGTAGTTGCAAGGGCAACAGTCTGGATGATTGACTGATCTGGCCTTGTAACAATAACCAAAACGGCCTTGCTGTGCTGGTACTGCGAACGGCTGAAAGCAAGGGGAAACTACAGCCGTAATTTTTCCCGAGGGCATGCAGCTTTACTGTATGATTACATGATGATGGCGTCCTCTTGGGTAAAATATTCCGGAGGTAAAATAGTCCCCCATTCGGATCTCCGGGCGGGGACTACTCAAGAGGATGTCGTTATCAGGAAAAAGAAAACTGGCGTTCTACGGATCGGAGCGTGGAATGTCAGATCCCTTAATCGGGCAGGTAGGTTAGAAATTTTAAAAAGGGAAATGGATAGGTTGAAGTTAGATTTAGTGGGAATTAGTGAAGTTCGGTGGCAGGAGGAACAAGACTTCTGGTCAGGTGACTACAGGGTTATAAACACAAAATCAAATAGGGGTAATGCAGGAGTAGGTTTAATAATGAATAGGAAAATAGGCATGCGGGTAAGCTACTACAAACAGCATAGTGAACGCATTATTGTGGCCAAGATAGATACGAAGCCCACGCCTACTACAGTAGTACAAGTTTATATGCCAACTAGCTCTGCAGATGACGAAGAAATTGAAGAAATGTATGATGAAATAAAAGAAATTATTCAGATTGTGAAGGGAGACGAAAATTTAATAGTCATGGGTGACTGGAATTCGAGTGTAGGAAATGGGAGAGAAGGAAACATAGTAGGTGAATATGGATTGGGGGACAGAAATGAAAGAGGAAGCCGCCTGGTCGAATTTTGCACAGAGCACAACATAATCATAACTAACACTTGGTTTAAGAATCATGAAAGAAGGTTGTATACATGGAAGAACCCTGGAGATACTAAAAGGTATCAGATAGATTATATAATGGTAAGACAGAGATTTAGGAACCAGGTTTTAAATTGTAAGACATTTCCAGGGGCAGATGTGGACTCTGACCACAATCTATTGGTTATGACCTGTAGATTAAAACTGAAGAAACTGCAAAAAGGTGGGAATTTAAGGAGATGGGACCTGGATAAACTAAAAGAACCAGAGGTTGTACAGAGATTCAGGGAGAGCATAAGTGATCAATTGACAGGAATGGGGGAAATAAATACAGTAGAAGAAGAATGGGTAGCTTTGAGGGATGAAGTAGTGAAGGCAGCAGAGGATCAAGTAGGTAAAAAGACGAGGGCTAGTAGAAATCCTTGGGTAACAGAAGAAATATTGAATTTACTTGATGAAAGGAGAAAATATAAAAATGCAGTAAGTGAAACAGGTAAAAAGGAATACAAACGTCTCAAAAATGAGATCGACAGGAAGTGCAAAATGGCTAAGCAGGGATGGCTAGAGGACAAATGTAAGGATGTAGAGGCCTATCTCACTAGGGGTAAGATAGATACCGCCTATAGGAAAATTAAAGAGACCTTTGGAGATAAGAGAACGACTTGTATGAATATCAAGAGCTCAGATGGAAACCCAGTTCTAAGCAAAGAAGGGAAAGCAGAAAGGTGGAAGGAGTATATAGAGAGTTTATACAAGGGCGATGTACTTGAGGACAATATTATGGAAATGGAAGAGGATGTAGATGAAGATGAAATGGGAGATATGATACTGCGTGAAGAGTTTGACAGAGCACTGAAAGACCTGAGTCGAAACAAGGCCCCCGGAGTAGACAATATTCCATTAGAACTACTGACGGCCGTGGGAGAGCCAGTCCTGACAAAACTCTACCTTCTGGTGAGCAAGATGTTTGAAACAGGCGAAATACCCTCAGACTTCAAGAAGAATATAATAATTCCAATCCCAAAGAAAGCAGGTGTTGACAGATTTGAAAATTACCGAACTATCAGCTTAATAAGTCACAGCTGCAAAATACTAACACGAATTCTTTACAGACGAATGGAAAAACTAGTAGAAGCCAACCTCGGGGAAGATCAGTTTGGATTCCGTAGAAACACTGGAACACGTGAGACAATACTGACCTTACGACTTATCTTAGAAGAAAGATTAAGGAAAGGCAAACCTACGTTTCTAGCATTTGTAGACTTAGAGAAAGCTTTTGACAATGTTGACTGGAATACTCTCTTTCAAATTCTAAAGGTGGCAGGGGTAAAATACAGGGAGCGAAAGGCTATTTACAATTTGTACAGAAACCAGATGGCAGTTATAAGAGTCGAGGGACATGAAAGGGAAGCAGTGGTTGGGAAGGGAGTAAGACAGGGTTGTAGCCTCTCCCCGATGTTGTTCAATCTGTATATTGAGCAAGCAGTAAAGAAAACAAAAGAAAAATTCGGAGTAGGTATTAAAATTCATGGAGAAGAAATAAAAACTTTGAGGTTCGCCGATGACATTGTAATTCTGTCAGAGACAGCAAAGGACTTGGAAGAGCAGTTGAATGGAATGGACAGTGTCTTGAAAGGAGGATATAAGATGAACATCAACAAAAGCAAAACAAGGATAATGGAATGTAGTCTAATTAAGTCGGGTGATGCTGAGGGAATTAGATTAGGAAATGAGGCACTTAAAGTAGTAAAGGAGTTTTGCTATTTGGGGAGCAAAATAACTGATGATGGTCGAAGTAGAGAGGATATAAAATGTAGGCTGGCAATGGCAAGGAAAGCGTTTCTGAAGAAGAGAAATTTGTTAACATCCAGTATTGATTTAAGTGTCAGGAAGTCATTTCTGAAAGTATTCGTATGGAGTGTAGCCATGTATGGAAGTGAAACATGGACGATAAATAGTTTGGACAAGAAGAGAATAGAAGCTTTCGAAATGTGGTTCTACAGAAGAATGCTGAAGATTAGATGGGTAGATCACATAACTAATGAGGAAGTATTGAATAGGATTGGGGAGAAGAGAAGTTTGTGGCACAACTTGACCAGAAGAAGGGATCGGTTGGTAGGACATGTTCTGAGGCATCAAGGGATCACCAATTTAGTATTGGAGGGCAGCGTGGAGGGTAAAAATCGTAGAGGGAGACCAAGAGATGAATACACTAAGCAGATTCAGAAGGATGTAGGTTGCAGTAGGTACTGGGAGATGAAAAAGCTTGCACAGGATAGAGTAGCATGGAGAGCTGCATCAAACCAGTCTCAGGACTGAAGACCACAACAACAACATCTTCCATTTGCTGTACGTTCATGTCCATGTTTTATCAGGAGTTCAGCAAAGGCAGAATGGCTACTTTCATAGTTTTAGCTTCTTATATTTTCTTTGCTCCTAATTTCGAAATTCCTCTATGTCATTCCCAGATACCTTCATTCACATTCTTGACATTCTAACTGATATATAATTGCTCCTTGATATTTGCCAGGTTTGTCTATTGCTGTTTGTAAATGTGACTGGAATGTGTTTCTTGTTCTGTAACCAATGTGCAATCCTTATTTTTTTAGTATGTGTGCTATTCTGTGTGTTGATTTACGTTTGTATGGTAAAGTGTACCATTTCTTTGCGCTCATCATGTCACGTCGATTATTTGTGTTTTTGTGCTTACAGTAGCCTCTGTATTGTTTGTGGTGTTCTGTGGTGTTTGTGTTCTCTGCTTGTATGCAGTTTTGTTTAGTTGTGTTTGAATGTTGTGGTTGAGTCTTTGCACTATATGGCTGTTATTACTGTTGACTTTGCCTATGGGTTGCACTGTTTGTAATTCTTTTTCATGATTTCCTTTGCTGAGTGGAATATTATTAGGCTATATAACAAATGTCAGGGGGTAGCTAATTTTTTTGTTTTGTGGATGATTGGACATGGCATGTCTGTCTGTTGCTGTTGGCTTTCTGAAAATGTCAAATGTGTACTTATTGCCGTCTTTCTTTATTATTATATTTAAAAAATGGATTAGATTTTGTGTTTATTTCCATGGTTAATTGAATGTTGTTATGTATACTACTTACCCCTGTTAGAAGTTTGTCTATTAAGGTTGGTACATAAATTCATAGCGTTTTTGTTTTGCTGCTAATAGTTTATTTATCAACTGTCATTTTTAATTTGTTTTTCACTGTTGCCATTGAGCTTACAGAGTTTGCATATTGTTGTTTTGTCATTTCGAAATAGTTAGTGGAGCTGTCTACACTAGAAAATGAGTACCAGTTGGAGAACTCTGAACATAACATTTCCGACAAATTCTTCTGTTCGATATCAATAGAGGGGCGACAGCGCCGGAGGTAGCCGGAAACATTTCCGCCGCGTATGTGGGTACTTCCATTGGAGAGAGTACAGCAAGAAAATGATTCTCTCACGCGCGCGCGAAACAAATGAACGAATATCAAACACACACACACACACACACACACACACACACACACACACACACACACCATAAAATAATAGCACACTCACACATAACAATACATAACAAATGAACAAATGTAAAACCACAGATAGACACCACAACATGAACAAAAGTCGAAGGATAAACACACAGCGACAGTTTTCAAAACTACACTCAGTAAACAAACACATTCAATACACCGCGAAAAATAGAAGTTAAGTGTCGAAATAGATGTGGTCGAAAAAAAACGAAAATAGGCTATCTGGATAGAAGTTAAGTGTGGAAATAGATGTCGTCGAAAAAAAAACAACCGAAAATAGGCTATCTGGTTGAGCACATACCTAAGTGTAAAACTACGCTTCGTTAAGGAAAGTATTTATTTTGTGGGTGACGTGTCGTCAGTCATCCTGAGTAAGCTCTTATAGCCTGATTAAAATTACTTGATTGCTAACACTTCACGTGTTGGAAGTCCTTTCCTTCAATCAGAAAGGTTCGCCATTGCCAAAGAGCCAGAAGGAACGTCAGGTTACTTCCAATTCCTTGTCTAATTTTTTTATTGTGTTTGGATGCCGAATCCTGGGTCCGGCCCTTTTATTTCGCATATCGTCACACGTGATAAACACACACAAAACGATAGCAACGAAATAACGCACATATCACTACCCAAAGACTACTAGGTTCTTCCGCACAAGACGCGATTCAGTCATATGCAGTTATTATCATCGCAGAGAGAGAGGTTTACAGTAGGTAAACTTCAGAGAACATGGCATGTAACCCAATTTTTAAAGGCAGCAAATGATTGTTGCAACTGGTTCTAGAGACAAATAAATATAAGGTCATAATCTGCCTATGTTTTATAGCGCTGTGTGAAAGTTACAGTATCTACTACAGAAGGTCGTGAGTTCAAATCTCAATGGGTGCAAAAAGTTATTTTATTTTAAATCTTTGTCAAAACAGCTCTCATTATTACTATTTTCAATTAATTGGTTTTAATGTAACCTTTTATTTTTAATCTTTGATCGCATCATGTTTGTCATAGTATTGACTTTTTTATTTGCTCTTACTTTTCTTCCTGTCATTCTTTTTCCGTTGGGAAGCTGCTACGCCGCCTATAACTTGTAAATGAGGTCCGACCAGGACTGCTCATCGGTCGGTACTGCGTCAGCTCACATAGCATAAACGAGATCTTAATGGTTCGCTTTCAGGGCTGAACTGAATGTTCCGTGGCTTGAGTTTGCTCGTGCAGGTCAGCTTTAAGCGCCGTCAGCAAAGCGAGCGTGATTGATAGTTCCGCCTCAGGTTGCTGACCGCCGTTTCTCGAATACACTGCACATCAAGAGGCTGGGGTTAGGTAAGGATACGAGTTTAAATTCAGGGTTGCAAAACGTGTTGTCTGCCGCAGTTCAATCATTGGTCATTAAAAATCGGCTGTGGACAGAGCATCTCGCGTTCCTGCCATATCTGACGGCAGAAGCTTCCAACGTCGCTCCGCGTTACGTGAACAGCATTTCAGCACTCGTGTTTGCTTGTCGCCTTTAACCCAGCGGTAGCCGATGTGGCAACACTGCAACGCCAAGTGACAGAACTCAACTGTCAAGTAATTTTAAACGGACTGTAGTTTATCTAATGCTTGTTCTGTCCAATAACAATTTCGATTAGTGTTTATAGATAGATTTGTCCGACAGGAGACGGTTTATTTTAAGAAGAATTCAGGCGTCTACAGTTGAAGACAAGTCAGGTTTCTTTCTCTTTTTTGTGCAAATCTAAATAAGTACAGCAGTTTCCTTTTTCCTTGAATAGTGCCGTTTATTATTATGAAGTATGAATGACAAGTCAGCAGCAATGGGAAGGGTTTAAACGGAAAACTGCCTGATGAAACTAGTTATTTCCACAAAAACCTGAAAACATACACACATTTGAAACAGTATTCTTAAGCCCCATGTGAAGCGCCAGACGCTAGTTCCACATATAAAAATCGTAGCTGACCGTGTATTTAGGTGGTGTAGGAAACGACGTTTTATCTTAGTAGCGTAGACCTGTCTTCCTGTGTATAACGACGGAGCTTCGCGTGAGACGTGTGCCTGGCGGTGTTTACAGAGCAGCAGCTGACTCTGGACACTTGCCTTTCCATTTTAGAACTTGTATTGGATTCTTCTGCGAAATGTTTCAACCCCAACTTTAACAACCATTATATCACTGTATTCGTCTTTTCAAGCATTTTCGGATGGTGTTAAAAAAGCATATCATTGTATTTAAAAGATCTTACTTGTTTCAATATCTGGATCGGCACAAGAGTTAAGGTATTTTATCACATAAAGTACTTGCCCCTTAGCGTACTATCATGTGCGGAAAATCTCGTTTCGATAGCTGAAACCATTCGCGAAATAACAGGATGTGACGTCTTACATGACACTCACCCTAAATAACTCATTTTTTATGTTCATTAAACATACATATATTACAGGCCACTGAAAGTGTTTCACAAATAAAAGAACCGAAACGTGTAAGGTAGAAAACAATCTGTCTTTCATTTAGTTGCAAAAACGGAAAATACCTCCATGAATACTGAATAATCTTTCATCTCTGAAGACCACAGATTGTCATTCCATCTTCCAGGTTCTCCTTTGATGGCATTAGTGGAATATGCGCTAGGGCTGTGTGTGCCTTTAGTCCAGAGGTAGCAACTGGTTCTCAACGGTTCGAGTTCAGACTTCAGGGATCAAGTTTGCTCTTATCCGTGCTACGGTATCTATAGGGTCTGCTAATTCTGCTATTACAATTCGACATCCTCCCTGGCCGTCTGCAGTGCGTGGACGTTCAGAACGTGAGAATGTTCAGATCTTAACTGTTGCATCGCCGCACAACTGACGTGGCTCATCCAAATTGTGTGTGAATTCTCTGAAAGCACCGTACTGTCACTCTTAAGGCCACAGTTTGAACCTTCTTAAATTTCTTCTTTTGGCTGTAAGAGGAACAGCAGCATCTTCGGGGCATGCTTCTTATACGTTTGGCTGTAGCCATGGGCATTCCATTTTAAAGCGTAGGGCCATTGGTAGCTATGCCTCCACGCCATTTGTCGGTGGATGACGTTGAAATCATTATCAGTACATCTATTATCCTCACAGTAGCATACGCTGTCGCCAGATCAAAATCGACATCGCCTTTACAAGTGTTTTAATTTTTTTCTGGCATGAAATGAGCATCCAACAAAAAACTCTAAACACACTAAAAATTGTAAAAGACTGTACATGGAGCTTACACCCTTCAACCATCCTCTACATCTACAAGAGTCTTATCACATCCAACCTTACTTTCACCACTATATCTTTTGTCTCCTGCCCCCAAAACTTCATATATTCCGCCTTGCCTTCAGTCCTTCTGCACAGCCTTCTCTCTCCCACATGCATCTGTTGATTTGATTTCCCGCTGCCCCCTTTCCTCAAATTCGTTGAACATTTTCACAAAGTCTGTACACCCGTTAAACTTCAAGATTAAAACCTCATGTATCTCCAGTCCTGACGCAGCTGTACTCTTCCTCCACCTCGACACCCTCCACATCCTATTCCAGCGAAATTTAAACAGGCTGTCTCTTCCTAACCGAGAACACCATTCTCACATTTATGCATTACACCAATTATAGCTCCAGCCCCATGTCGTTTCCTTTGACCAAGACCCTAATACCCTTCCCAAGTATTCTGGCCACCATAGGTCCCCCCTCCCTTCACTTTCCGCTTATCGACCACATACCTCCCAGACCAACATCACCCGTCCACGCTCCCAGACGTATCTATCCATCCACCTCGCCCCTATCTCTCCCTTCCTAACATTACAGTGCGCATAATATGTTTGCCTTAAAGAGCCAGATCTGTTCTGTAGATTGTGGCGAAACAAGTGCTGTATCATTGTGAGAGATACAGAGGCGAGCGAGTGTGCCGGGACTTACCCCAGTTCACTCCTACTAGCTCCACGTCATACTAACGCGCCCGTGCGTAGCATACAAAGATTGCGCCGTAATCTAAGAGTGAAATTAAAAATTGAAATAGCTCTTCCAAACTTTGTCAGTATATGCTACGGTATATTAATGTTACAATCATTAAATCTCAGAGTGATCAGATGATTATCTTTCCCTGAATAGATTGTTATAAGAAAGAAACAAATAGTGTTAAATAATAAAGCTGGAAAGCAAAAAATTGCTCAGAATGTGCAAATGTATGTCACACTCAAAAGTTACAAGTCTCAACGTGATCAGTGCAATATTTTGGTCAACATCGGCGCTGAATATTAGACTCAGAAAGATGAAAAATCCGTATGTAGCCTCATTTGGATTGGATTGTTTTGGGGGGAAGAGACCAAACAGCGAGGTCATCGGTCTCATCAGGTTAGAGAAGGATGGGGAAGGAGGTCGGCCGTGCCCTTTCAAAGGAACCATCCCGGCATTTGCCTGGAGCGATTTAGGGAAATCACAGAAAACCTAAATCAGGATGGACGGACGCGGGATTGAACCGTCGTCCTCCCGAATGCGAGTCCAGTGTGCTAACCACTGCGCCACCTCGCTCGGTATATATAGCCTCAGTTTGATATTAAAATATTAACTCTGTGACGTCATTAAGCTACGTTTACTAGTTTTCAAGTTGAAACATCCTGGCAGATTAAAACTGTGTGCCCGACCGAGACTCGAACTCGGGACCTCTGCCTTTCGCGGGGAAGTGCTCTACCATCTGAGCTACCGAAGCACGACTCACGCCCCGTCCTCACAGCTTTACTTCTGCCAGTATCTCGTCTCCTACCTTCCAAACTGTGAGGACCGGGCGTGAGTCGTGCTTCGGTAGCTCAGATGGTAGAGCACTTGCCCGCGAAAGGCAAAGGTCCCGAGTTCGAGTCTCGGTCGGGCACACAGTTTCAATCTGCCAGGAAGTTTCATATCAGCGCACACTCCGCTGCAGAGTGAAAATCTCATTCTAGTTTTCAAGTTATTTACTAAAAGCCAAATTTGGAACAGAAACGTCCTTAATCGTAATAGATTAAGTATCATTTGTATTTATGATAGAAAGTTCTAATTACATCAATCGATTAAATTCATTAAATAACACAGCTGTACCAAGTTACATGACTTTTGAGCAAATAACAATCAATACAAGGATTCTTAAAGAGGTAGTTCAGAGGCCAGATTCTACTGTTGGTTCCGTTCTAAAAATTCTAGCCGCGAGCCGGCGAAGTTTAAATGCAGTCGAGCTAAAACTTATTTAGTAACTAAAGCAAACTTAATTCCCTTCGTATACAAATTATGGAGATTGTAAATTGTTACACAACAAAGACATTAATTAATACGTGTCCGAGATAGGGGCCATGTAGATGCTGCTAGCTGTCCTACAGCGTTTGATAACTGATGCTGGATACTTCGCGTCGAGCTGTCAATCCGACCGCGCCAGTCAAACGCCAGCATGCGCTCTGCCTCGGATGTCACAGAACTAGGCATCTACCAAAAGCGTTTTTCGGTAAAAGTACGAAGTGAACTCGCGAGGACTGTACACTGTCCTGGATCGCTTAGATTTCACGCAGTTAACTGTTTGTGTGCCACCTCTAATGTTGACAGAACCGCTTGGCAAGTAGTGAGATTATTTTCCATTTTTGTGGCGAGCAATTAACTTTGATGATTAGAGGTCATGGTGGTAGACTATTTTAGTTGGAACTTACTGTAGAGGTCGCCTCTGAACTGCTAATAGTGCTGTTTCTGGCAGGAAATTATTATTATTAGCAGGGATATTATTTTGATTTTGCAGGTGAACTTGTACGGAATATGTCAGTCAGTTTAAAACTCTGAACTTTTATTTATAGTGACTTTTTCGTGATCCTGTTGAGTGAATAGCAAGTAGCCAAATGGAAATGATGGTCGGCATGATCTGCAATGCTTCCTGGCTAACCGCAAAAATAGTTTTCAGGCTCTTATAACAACGGTGAAGCTTTATATTTTAAATTTGCACCGCCGCCACACAAGATCACGGCGACGCTTGGCGTGCATTATTCTGCAATGTGAAACAACATTAAAAAACGCAATGCTTCACTAATAATAACACCATATCTGCGGCAAGCGTAAAACTTTTGATCCCTAATACGAAAGGACTCCAAGAGGCTATAAAGAACTTGCATTTCACTCAAAGCCCAATGCGATTTTACAAACGGACGCCGTCGACTTGTTGAAGACAATACTGTATTCAGGTGTCAGTGCATCACCTTCATCAGATCTGCTGACATGTAATATAAATATCTCACTCAAAACCGAAGACTACGGCTTTCAGAGGCGAAAATCTAGTCTGAAGGAAAACAACTCTAGATAATAGAACTATTGAAGAAGTTGGTCACTTCGTATAGGTCGGCTATGACGTAACTTACGATAGTGATTGTGGTATGGATCACAGACTGAATTAGTGCTAGAACATGTGTGGAGCTATCAGAAGAATGTTATCTAGAAAAGTCTCCTGCATACACAAAAATGGGTATAATTTGGCATATGGCTGTCGATGTCTGCTTTCCACAGTACACCAAATTGGAGATATATTCAGTAAAAGAGACTGAATGAAGAAGGTCAAGTCTACCTAGTTCGAAAGCAATGTTAGTATTTAAGATCGACGTCGAGACGGTTAGAGATTGCTACAGTTTGGTTTGGAGGTGGTAGGCCGCTCACATCCAGGATGATAACTTCTTATGCGGAAGGACTTGGGGCAGGTTAAACAAACCGCTGACGCTGCGGTCGGTAGCACTGCTGTACTAAGTAGTTTGACAGCAAATCCACCGTATAGTATATTCAAATAATTCAGTGTTCGACATCCATCATGAGATGATTTTCTTCAGAATGCACTCTATTTGCTTTCACGTCAGCTTGAACAATAAATCTATTTTGAGGATCATTTCTTGAGCGAAACGTAATTTCGGGTTGTTCACGGTCAACCAGTACATGTTTCGGTATTGTTATGCTATCCTATGCGAGTGTTGCTTTATTTTGCTGTAAAATATAAGTGATGTTGAATAAAGATACATGTATGTTGTGATTATGGTCATCAGATTCACGAAACTGGCACAACAACAACATATCCCTTAATAACCCATTTTGTTGTTTATGTTGTTGTCTGTAGTGCAGTCTAGGTGATATTTCTGTACAGCTTGTCATCTGGAACTAATAAAAATTTTTTAGATTGCTGTATTTCCTAGCAAACAAAAACGAGCACTGAAATGGACGTAGTGGTAAATAACCAAAACAAATTGAGGATATACTTCAAACAGTGGTAGCTCCACTGTAGACCAACGATATCGTTTCATAGAGACTGTTCGGTGGCACTGCGTGTGGTGAAACCAAATGCCGCAAAAGCATATTAACAGTATTAAATGATTTTCATAACTTTCGCCGAATTTGGGCCTCGAAATGAATCAATGGTAACAGGTGAAAATTTCTGTCGGACCAGTAACCGAACCCGGATCTCCCGCTTAACTTGAGCGGTTACCTTAAGCGCCTCGGCCATCCTAGCACGCTTCCCATCCGAGACAAATTCCCAGCCTATTAGATACTACTAGCGTAGCATCACCTACTCATGAACCCCTCACTCGCCTCTTCGGATTCACACAAGTGATCGGGCTTGGTGTGCATCCGCACTGAAAGAGTGGATCTTTGGCCGTCACAACTTCTTAATACTGTCTTGCTGTCACTGCAGGTTGCATGTAAGGGAGTCTTACCTTCATAACGGGAGCCACACAGTCTCATTGCCAGACTGTCACACAGGAATGGGACTGACGTCAGAATGAGGAAACGTGACATGTGGCGCCGCACAAGGATCGCTACTGGGTCTTGTTTTGAACCTACATGAATTATTAAAGAACAGTTGCAAAACTGTAACGTTTGTTGATGACATAAGCGTACAAATGAAGTCTCCAAACTCTTAGCAGACACAACTCATAAGGGAGCTAAACAGGCCTATAAGTGCTTCACTGCCAACAGTTTAGCTCTTACCCTTACAGTTTCAGACCAGCGCCAGAAGACACTGATGGTCATTCACTTGATGCGGCACACTGTGTGAAATACCTGAAGGTCCACTTAAATAACACGTTAAAATGGAGCCAATACACAGACAAACTAATTGAGAAGCGCAGTTCAGGCTGTTATGCCGTTAGGAGCAGCTCTCATTCTGTCGACCTATTTTCACTTCTAAATGTCTTATGGAATTATCTTCTGAAGCGAATAAAGTGTTTACTCAAGGAAAAAGGAGCAGTAAGAATTCTGTGTGAAGTAGGTAACTGCACATCTTGCAGAGGTTTTTATTTTACTTTTTTTTATCTAGGAATTCTAGCTCTCTTTTGTTGTTGACAAGACAAAAATAATTTTATCTAAACTTTGCACCCATTGTTAAGTTCAGAGCGGAGATGTGTGCTATGATAAGACGATATTTATCATGATTCCATCTAGCATAAATTAAGAAGTTGGGAACCCCTACCAGTTCAAAAGAAATTTAAAAAAATGTACCTCATTATCAACTCTTCCTATAATTCATCTAAATATCTAGATTCAGTGATTGAAACTTTTTGTCATCTACGTGGCAGGCAGCAATGCTTCTTATAAAGCTGTATGACAACCCGTAATGCACTGGAAACAGGACTCTGTGTTTACAAATATAGATAACAATTTTCTTTTAATAAAACAGCAAATGCAATCAAGTAAAATATATTAAGCTACCAATAGGAGATAAGCAGCAGCTGTTAGATATAACTGAGACAGTGATTTCTAAAATAGCAGCTTTCTTTCTAATTTACGTGTTTAAACATGGCTGGCATAGCCTTGAATATCAGTAAGCAGAACGGTGACAGATTAAGTTACTACGATTTGCTTATACTCTGTTAATTTGACTCCTCCTTGATGGCATCTACGGAACGCAATGGATAAATTAATGAGTGACCCATATGGCGCCCTCGACACAAGTATTAACTGTGTACTGTCTTTCTGTGTTTTACATATCGATCGGTGCCTGTGGTTCTGCGGCGCACTGTTTCTACGTTGTCCACTCCAACGGCTGCAGTCCGATGCCCACTGCACTCCGGCATCTGCAATTAGCTACCCAAAGGCCCCCGTAAACGATCAAACATTCTGTCAAACTTAACTACGCTTGCAAAATGGTTGACCGTGTACGGTGCAGTTTGACGTGTTTGTCTAGCATAGATCGTGCTTGACGTGACTGAGAGAAATTTTGATTGACAGAAAGTTTGACAAGATGGCGGACGTCGTTTGGTTGATGTTTCGCTGCACATGTATAGTGAAAAATTGTTTTATTACGATTTATCGCGCTGTGTCGTGAGTTTCCACTGCTAAGAAAACTACGATCAAGTATATGTAAAAACAAAGTAGCACTGACAGTTATCAAAATGGTAGAGTTACCTCATCTTTCCGAGCCATATATTACGCATGAAGAGATTATGAACAAAATCAATATTTTACGCATACAGTGACGTACAAGCGGAATGGAACGAAATAAAGGCAATCGAAGTTCTCCCGTTCTTCCATGACTATGTGGGCAATATGTTCTCACATTGCGGTATTTTAATGACCTGTCATTAAAGACCAAGTAGAAGAAAATAAAATTTTCGCATACTTGTGTCTTATTTTTCAGTGTGAGGGCGAAGTAACGCTAAACAAGTTATTAAAATATTCTGAGTGACAACATTTCCATTGACATGTTTCCAGTTGCATATTTCTCATTTTAGACCATTCCCTGGACCAGCGTCTTGTTTTCTTCTTCTTTAAGCACGGTACCAGAGGTAATGATAGAAACACTTTACTTGCATTTGTAGCTATTCCCATTAGTGCCAAAATACAGCATACACGAAACGTGTCTGCTTCACAAGTAAGGTTAACTTGACAAGCTTTCTTAGTACGTGTACAGGCTTATTTGACAGATCAGTGGCTAGACAAGAAGGAACTGGATAGCCAAGTTGGCACTTTTAGGAGTGACTTAACAAGTTTTAAAAGTTTCATTGACCATTCGACAAAAGTTGATGTAATCATCCAATTCTGAGAGTAATATTTCCTTTAGCATATTTTCATGGGAAAGTGTCTCATTCTAAGCCATTCCCTGGACCACAGTCTTGTTTTCTTCTTCTTCTTTAAACTCAGTGTCAAAGTCAATGTCAGGACTGCTTTGTCTTCAGTTGTGGCCGTACTTACTACGCTCAAGATACACACGAACAGGAATACGGTCTGCTTCAAAGTGAGGTTAGACTGACAAACATTGTTTGAACGTGTACAGGCCTGCTTGGCAAATCCGTGGCTAGATAAGAGCGATTTTGTCAAACACTTTGGATCGTTTACGGTGGCTTTAATACAGGTGGGGTGGTAGAGGTAGTCGAAAATCACAGTAACTAATCTTTGTCAAATGCTGCGTGTACAATCTAATAGGAGATAATATGTTACTATTTTAATGTTGCACTCTTTGTTTATGTTATTTTGTGTCCACTACATTGTGAGATAAGACAGGCTTACAGGTCCAGAATCATAACGTTATCGTAAGCCACTGATTTTACACGTACTCGAAAAAAATTGAATGTTACTGCAACAAATTCGTTTGCTTCATTAAACGATGATAGTTGCCAACTTTCGCAGACCGGTTCGCGACGCGGCCGACTGTTAAAACTCTGAATTCGAAATGAGGCTATAATTAACTGGCGACTCTAACTTCCCCATAAGATTTACAACGCAGTGCCACAGATAACACGTTGCAATAGTTTCTACCGTGAAACTGGTTTATTCACCGTTCCTATTTTGAGCGGTGACAAACTCGTTCCGCATTCCAAGTGTCTGAGAGTTCTACCGCAACCGAGTAAAAGTCACAAGTTATCCTTAATTCGTCCAAAGCAATAATACTGTCGATACTGCAAGGGAGCAATCATACATCATGTTCGCAAATGCTGATCTGTACTGTGTGAGTAGGATACCAAGGAGAGAATGGGACCAAAGAATGCTGATATGAGCAAATTCCTGATCAAGGACACCCAGGAGAATCAACCAGGCAATTGTGTCGCGTGCAATAAAAAAAGGCCGCATCCATCTCTCCTCCTCCCTATCTCTCGGGACCAGCAAGGATCAGGCCCCCCCTCCACCACTTCAGTGAGCGGGATCACTCTGCAGCTGAGTGGGACAAGGAGAAGACCAGACTACGTCTATTTGTTAATAACAAATTACGTTAAGTCACATCACTTGATTTCTGTTGGTTAACCAATTTAATGTAACATCATTCTACGCATCAGTACATACCACAACCAGGCAGATATGTAAGTACTAAAGTATTTGTACCACAACACTACAAAATACGCTCCTAGAGATAAAGTGGACTAATACCTGCAACAAAACCAGAGAAAAGCATGTCGCCTGCAGGGTAGCCCTTCCCTCAGACTCCAAAGTGTTGCGGTGTAGTCGCGAAACCGATGCTTGGATGCGGACACACCACACAGCAATAGCCGAAAAAGTTGTGGTATATCATCTCCAGCCAGGTGGCTGATATTGGTGCTACATCAATTCTGGCTGAGGGATCTCCTCCGCGCCAATAACGGCAGACAGGTCCTAAGACACTGATGGAAATATCAAAGACTACTGCAAATATATATCTATATTATCAGGAACTCTCCCCGGTTTTCTTTTGTGGCCTGTATTCGCTTTATAATGTCGGTAAGGTATGGAAATCATGAAGTGGCCGTGGCCACCAGGTTGCGGAAAGGAGAGCTCCACAAGTTTTCCTAAAACTACACCACATCATCTCCCCAGTCCGCCTCGATAGCTGAGTGGTTAGGGTGGCAGAATACCATGCAAAGGGGCCCGGGTTTGATCCCCGGATGGGTTGGAGATTTTCTCCGCTCAGGGACTGGGTGCTGTGTTGGTTTCATCATTGTATCATCCTCATTGACACACATATCGCCGAAGTAGCGTCAGCTAAAATGACTTGCACCAGGCGACGGGCCTACCCGACGGGAGGACATAGCCACACGATATTTCATCTTCCCAGGCGTGCTACACAAAATTTGTTTAATGTTGGGGTAATCGCCTCCAATCTGTTGACCGAAACAAAAGTCGCTTAATCATTCAGAGAGGGGGCGTACTACCTAGGCAAGCCAGTCGTAAGTCGCCGACGCCTTTGCAGATAAACGTTGCTAACACTCCACTCTCATCCCCTCCCCTCCACCCCTCATCACTGGACCACCTAGTCAAACCAGTCGTAGCTCTCAGACAGCTCCAAGCTCACGAGAGCAAATCTGTGGACTCCTTTGCGGATAAACGTTGCTAACTGTTTAAGCGCCAAGCACATCTTTCCCCACCACCGTTTCTCCCTGGACCAGTCGAAACACACGCCCTCAAACCGGCATGTTTTTAAAACTAGCATGTGAGAGTCCATTTTTAGCCAGGCAATGTCCCAGATGGATTGAAGGCACGTTATTACGACGTCTAAGCAAAATAATCCCTGGAGTATTATTAGCACATGAGACATTTTTGTAATACAGTCTCGTATATTAACCACAAGAAAATCATTGCTATTAACGTACTTCCGACCGGTCCATAGAAACCCAAAGACACGCTGTGGACAGCTTAGCGCATAGCGATGTTTAAAAATTACTGCTACGAAGACTTACCTGAGCATTAATAACGAGTATGCTTCAAACATGCGCAGGACATTTGCGGCTGACACATTCTCCACAACACGTGAACAATACAGGGTATATTGGGAATAAATTTAGCGACAAAATTACACTGGAACCACGTCGACGGCGGACTAGATCTGCCAATGATGCCAGACATAAAACTATCACAATATTACAGTGCAATGTCACTATAAGACTCGTAAGCGGATGCTGAAATAGTCAGAAGTATATACGTCCTCACCACAAACAAACTAGTCTCAGCAATGACGGCAGTGCAGCAAATAAATCAATGAATATTGCTACATGTAAAGTTATACACTCGCAGAGGTCATGGTTCTATAAAATGTGAGCTTAGAGAGCTGCAGAGATCGAGCACGACTTGTCGATAAGTATGTTCTCCAAAGACCAATTAACCGCCGGCCGGAGTGGCCGAGCGGTTCTAGGCGCTACAGTGTGGAACCGCGCGACCGCTACGGTCGCAGGTTCGAACCTGCCTCGGGCATGAATGTGTGTGATGTCCTTAGGTTAGTTAGGTTTAAGTAGTTCTAAGTTCTAGGGGACAAGCCTCAGAAGTTAAGTCCCATAGTGCTCAGAGCCATGTGAACCAATTAACCTTTGCGAACAAACACCTGCACAATGACCGCTGGAAAAGAAGGCTGCATATACTGATAACAGTGCAGTCAGCACCATATTTACGACGAGATGTTGCTCGTATCTGCTGCCGCTACAGACCCAGGAACTACAGGGGCAGACAGCGCCACTGTGAGCCTACAGACAGCCCTCTGAATACTGACCAAAACCTGGCCGTGCAATACTTCGCTCGGTCGTCCCGACGTCCGCAACCTCAAACTGCGGACGTTGGCCGACGAAAAGCGGCCCTTCTAAAGCCGATAAGTTGGGGAATCACCGACCTGTGTGTCTCGCTAGGAGTAAAGGCTAAGGAATTCCTTTCTCCCCGCCCACGGGGCGTCCGGAAGACTGAAGGGGCCACTGCAACCACTGAAACGAAACAGGAGCCGAGCTGCGGCCACTCATTAGCGGCGTCTGTAATCGTAAAGGCCGGCCTGATAAGGCTACCAGCGAGTCATCTGTCGAACCGCGAAGCAGTCATAGGTATAAGAGCGTTCTAATATTATTCTTATTACACATATGTGAGATGCTAGATTTACCCATACAGTCTTATTATTAACAAAAACGATTTTTAGTAGTAAAAGCAAATCCTACTTGTACTGATTACAATATCGTCATCAGATATTGGCCGTTATGCTCTGCCACGAATCCGCCTCTCACATATCGTCAGAGCTCCGACAACGTCTCGTCTACGACCTGGTCGTCGATGACGAATCGCAAATCAGGTAATATCAGAATCAAGTTCAGAGCCTAATGCTTCAGAGAGAGAAGAAGGGTGTAGAAAGAATATTACTAATTTCTTTATCGTTCTCTTCAAAGTGGTAAATGCAACAACTCGTAATGAAGAAAATGTCTGCAATGTTTCCCTTTGATAGGACTCTGCTGGGCAATTTGCTTAGGAACCGTAGTTTAAGACAGGGTGTGCGATAATTATACCCCAAACCTACTATATGTCTCAGACTGACGAGCATTTCTTGTAACCTGATTTTATAAAATTGCTGGTCGCAGTTCGTAACAGTAAATCTTTTGTTGCTGTAACATAATGCTTAATGAGTTAAAGACCTCTCCAAAAAACGTAATTTTGGGCTTTTTACTGGTAGAGCAACTTAGAATTTCATAGAATTCTCTCCCAATCTTTAGCGCGGATTTCAGTCAATTTGGAGGCAGATTGCACTGTGATTCTAAGAGATCACTCACCCACGTGGCTTTCTAGTGAAGCACACAAAATATCTCTCCAGACATTTCGATGTAATGCTTATGTCACATTTCGACTACGCTCTAAGTATACATGCAGATATCCTGTATGACCACATCGTATCTAGACTTTTTACCGAATTTTTTGACATGTTTTCCATATTTGTTGATATTTACACATATACAAATATATATATGCTCTTATTGTTTACATTCCAGGTGTAGTTGCTATATTTTTATACCATCCAACTTTGACGCAGATTCCCAAGCCAAGCAGAGTATCTACTTCTTCCTCCCAATAATAACACAAAGAGCCAAAGACAACACTTAAACATACATGCAGCCGTATGTGGCTTGCTATGGAGGGTAATGTGTGTTCACGTCATTCTGTTGGAAACAGACACACACACACACACACACACACACACACACACACACACACACACACACACACAAAACAGGTATGGTGTTTCTTGTGTTGGCTTGCAGCAGGGCTCCCCACTCCCTCCCTCTACCAACACCGTCAAAGGCGTCATCAGAGGTGACGGTGGCGGCGCTGGTGTGGGCAGCCTTTTGGGATGAGTTTGGAGTTACATCTGAAAGGTGGAACTGCCTGCGTTAGGTGTGGTATATTGCTATGCTGGATCCTCAACACAATACATCCGGCAATATTATTAGGTGTGGATCAAGCGTGCACACCGTTTGTGAATATTTTTCGAGGTGGATCAACATGGGCAAAGACTGGGATAAAGTTTACGTGCATCCAGCTACACAAAAAAATTCCTGGATAATGGTCTGTATGGATCCACCCATGTATGATCCAAGGTATCGCCTGCAAGATGAATCCGACAGCTCTATGGCCGGAAATATTGTTTGGCCTGGATCCAGCAAGCAGTATATCAGAGAATATTATTCAGGCTGGCTCCAGCATACTGTGCATCCGGAGATATTGTTCGCAGCAGATCCAGCCACTCTTAAGTCCAGGGTAATGCTTGGGCTGGACCCGTCAGCACATTAAGTCCTGGACAACGATCGATGTGGATTCAGCCACGTGTGATCTTGTGTAGCATCCGAAAGGTGATCGTTCTACTTTGTGTCCAACGCTGCTCCTGCTAAGACCCGCCGCCACCACCCCTGATGTGCATTCGGCGCCATTGGAGGGAGGGAGTGAGAACCCCTGCTGAAAGCCAACGCATGAAATAGCGTAACTGTGCTCTCTCTCTTTCTCTCTCTTTCTGTGTGTGTGTGTGTGTGTGTGTGTGTGTGTGTGGTTACAACAGAATAACGTAAACACAATATCCTTCACAGCAATCCACGTATGCTAGTGTGTGTGTGTTTTATCGTTGGCTTTAGCACTTAGTGTTGTTATTTGCAGGAGTAAGTAAATACTCTGGACTGGGACTCTGCATCTTAATTGGATGGTATAAAAAAATAGCAAGCCACACCAGGTTATGTAGGCAATAAGACCATATTTCCACTTGTACATTTAGAGATGGAGTACATAAAAAATGGATGAATATCGAAAAACATGAAAAAGATGTTAAAAAATTCGGTAAAAAATCCGGATACCATATCGTCATGTAGGATGTCTGTATTTACCCTTAGAGTGTAGTCGAAATGTGACATAAGTATTAGAACAAAATGTCTGGAGAGATATTTGGTATGCTTTCCTAGAAAGCTACGAGGATGAGTGATCTCTTAGAATCACAGTATAATAAGCCTCCAAATTGAATGAGATCTGCTCTAAAGGTTGAGTGAGGCAGCTCGTCGTAGATCACTTGGAAAAAAATGTGGATTTTGTTATTTATGCAGATGGAGTGACAGACGTCACGTCACAGGTATGCTTAGGAAAAACAAAATTGATATACAGATGGAGTTGAGAGGAACTGTAATGAATAGATACAGGAGAGGGGATGACGCTACGGATACCTATCACCTAACATCAAACCACGTCTTCCATGTGGAAGGAGACTTCCAGGAAAACAGCGATTTGATTGTGGACAGCGATAAGATAGCTGGAATAGACTGTTTAACGTTGATGAATTTCTACTGTAGAGTGAAAATGTACAATAAATATACTCGTATATGTCAAATCGCAAGCCCAGTAGAACACCTTGCAGATTTTATAAAGTGTCCAGACATGCAACTACGAGGCACTTTTAGTACTCCTTGAGTAATGAACATGTTATTACCAGGCTGGAGGCTACAATACAAATTACAGAATGGATTGTGCGTCTTACCCCGCTCAAGACTATTGTTAGGGAGTAAAGTCAAGCCAGTCGGGAACGACAGAGAAGAGATGGCTGTGAGAAGACGTCAGCCAGTCGCACGCTGACCGGACCTCCCTCCAGGACGACAACGCGGCAGCAGCGGCCCCTATGTGAAGAGGACACAAGCGCCGCGCCCGCCTGGTTGCGGCCCAATTGAAGAATAGCTTCAAGACTAATGACTTGGACAGAAGCGTCAACGCTCGTTACTTTGCTTGTACTGTTTATGTAAGACGGACTTAGGATATTTTATACTGAACAACTCTGCTTATTTTGCATGTCGCCCTTTGCTTGCGACACTCCCGTGTATTAGTCAAAGTTAAGTATTGTAATCCGTTCCTTTTGTAATAAAACTCATTGATATGATTTGTTTGAATTATTTGTCTAGCGAACAGATAAGGCAGGTTTCTTAGGCCCCACATTTGACGACTAGGCTGGATGTTACAACTGCTTAAGTGTTTTTGAACTCTAACAAACAGTATTTACAATGTGTTACAGTGTAATCTGTGCCAAACACATCCATGTGTGTCAGCTAACAGATAACTTGCAGAACAGCTGTTGTGTGGTGTTTAATAATGTTCTGCAGTTTGTCTGCTGGAGATAGTAAGAATTCTCGAAAAACTGACTTTTATACAAATAAACTTTCCTCAGACTCAAATCCACAAATTGTTTATAAATTATGTTCCGTATGCATACAGCTTTAATTATCTACCCTTAGCTGTAGTTTCTTAACACTGGCTCCAATAAAGACGAAATTGGAAATTTTTGTAAGGTCTTATGGGACCAAACTGCGGAGGTCGTCGGTCCATAAGCCTACACACTACTTAATCTAACCTAAACTAACATACGCTGTGGACAACACGCACACCCATGCCCGAAGGAGGACTCGAATCTCCGACGGGAGCAACCGCACAGACCGTGACAAGGCGCTCTAGACCGCGCAGCCAAGAAAGACGACTTAAATATTACACAGAAGTGCTACATTATAGCAGGAGGAACATATTTCTCACAATCCAGAACATCGTTCTCCACAATGCCGTCATCTGAGGATGTCGCCGAATTAGGACTAGTACCCGAAAACAATGTTATCCCACAAGTGTTAAGAAAAAGAGTGAATGTACTGCACAGATTTAAGCCGTTGCGTATTACGGAAATTACTCCATTACGTGCAATTAATGTGTTGTGCATAAGAGAAAGAAAGCTGGAAATAGAAAAGATCGAAGCCAAGAACGAAAACTGGAGTATATGGCGAGGACTGCTGCCGCAAAGGACGAATATATATTGCAAATGGGAAAAGAGGTAGCTATTGGATATGTGTAAACAAGGTTAACATATTGCTTTAAACACAGCTTGTGACGAAGTCTGGCTACGACTGGGGAATACAAAATATCTGCATTTACAGTAAACAGCAATGGAAATTGGTCAGGTATCGGAGTAGCGACCGAAATCAGTGGAATCGAGAATGTTTACTACATTAAAGAACAAACAAAAGAATTTTTCCAAACCATCATTCTTGTGTTAATCTGCTTAAAAATTGTTATATTCTGTCTAACTGCGGGGCCCATGGTGTTGTGCGCTGAGCAACAGAACAATTGCTTGCAGAGTTTAAAACCGATGGAATAACGACATTTAATGGACACTCATCTGCAAATTGCATAAAGTTTAAGCTTTGTCCACAAATTCTGCAATAATGTGGGCAGAAGAGTTGCCAACGAATGCACAGGAAGATATGGCTGGTTTCAACAATAATATTATGCAAGAGATACGAGGCAAAATAAAAATCCCCGAATCTTCTAGCCGAGAAGAACGGAGAACAGAGCTAACTGTAGAAGTCAAAAAACAGGTATTTTACAGGAAGAAAATTACGAGTGTACTAAAATTCGAGAACGCTAGTGGATACATCACTTTTACCATAACAGCAGATCTGTGCGGTGGGTCACGGCTGTTGTCGTAGCTGACTCACCAGGCACGCAGTAATCGCCCGCCACCCACTGGTCAGTACCTATCGCCACTGGGTGCGGTAGGCCATGTCCATCGCTGCTGAATCGTCCAGGGTCATCGACAGTTTTGTCTGTCATCCTGCAAGGTCCCCCCGTCATAGTCCAAAAGTGGTAAAAATATTTGTAAGCCAGATTTCTTTCTTCCGAGTACAGCTGGATATTCCTCGTAAGGAAATCACGTTTCCAAAAATCGGTATGGAGCTAGGGGTCTGGTAGACGCTATGGAGTCAAGATCAGGAGACATGGTTGTTATTTATGGTTACTAAGGGTGTCAAAAACTTTACTTTTCCCAGAGGCTTTTGCTAGTGAGTTTATATGGTAAAAAATCTGGTGAGCGTAATTCTGATAACGAATAGGAGAGACGTAACTGTTATGCTGATGGTGCTTGAGAAGTCTAAAGAAGGATATGTGTCGCGCAGACGGATATTAGGTAGTTGAAAGCATAGCGACCCCCTTTTCGAACTTATTTGAACGAAAGCGCTTGCTTCCATCTTTACCCAGATGTTTTTTTTATGCCGCCGGTACGAATAATCGTCATTTGTTTGAACCTGCTTGCTGTATTCAAACCTTGATCTCCCTCGACAGTTTTTACTCTCCCACAATTGATGACTCAGAAGGTGTCCTATCAACGGATCCCTTCTCCAACCAAGTTATGATATAAATTTCTTTCCTCCCAAATCTATTCACTTCTTCCTCATTACTTACCAGATGAGCCCCTCTTATCTTCGACATTCGTCTGTAGCAACACATTTCAAAAGTTTCTATTCTCTTCTTCTCTGACCTGTTAATCGACCACGTTTCACTTTCTTACAAGGCTAAATTCCAGGCGTATACCTTCCTAAAAGATTTCCTAACTCTTAAATTTATATTCGGTATTAGCAAACTTCTCTTTTTCAGAAACTCTCTGCTACGGCCATGAACAGTTATTTTGCTGCCCAAATATCAAAATTCATCTACAAGTTTTAGTGTCTCATTTCCTAATCTAATTCCACCAACATCATTTATTGAATTTGCTTATATTCCATTACCGTTGTCTTACTGTCGTAGATGTTCATGTTATAACTTCTTTTCACGACACTGTCAGTTCCACTGAACCGATGTTTTAAATCCTTTATCGTCTCTGATAAAATTACGGTGTCATCTGCAAACTTCTCGTTCGTTTTCTTACTGCTTCTTCAAAGTATAGACTGAATAACATTTGGGATAGACTACAATCCTATCTCACTCCCTCGTCAACTAGTACTTCTCTTTCATGCCCTTCGATTGTTATAGCTGCAGTCTGGTTTCTGCACAAGGGGTTCGTAACCTTTCGCTCCTTGGATTTTATCCCTGCGTTCTTCACAATTTCAAAGGGTGTAGTCCAGTCAATGCAGTCAAAATCTTTCTCTTAATCTACAAATGATATAAATGTACGTTTGCGTTCTTCAACCTATGTTCTAGGATGAGTCGTAAGGTCAAAATTTCCTCGTTTATTCATTATTTCTACGGAACTCAAACTGATTTGCCTGAGGCCAGCTTCTACCAGTTTTTTTCCCATTATTCTGTACATTATTTGTGTCAGTATTTCGCAAGTATGAGTTAATAAACTCATAGATCGGTAATATTGCCTGTCAACACCTGCCTTCTTTGGAGTTAGAATTATTACATTCTTGTTGAAGTCTTAGGGTATTCCGCCTGTTTCGAATGTCTTGCACACGAAGGGGGATAGCTTTGCCATGATATGTTCTCCCAAGTTTCTCAATAGTTCTGAAAGAATTTACTCTAGTCCAACGGCCGCGTTTCAACTTCCGTCTCCAGTGCTCTGCCAAATTCTTTCCTCAGTACCATATCTCCAACTTCATCTCAGATTCCTACTCAGGAGGCATTATTGGTGAAAACTCGAATACTAGTTCCTATAGTGATATGTCCGGAAACCAATACCTCGTGAGTTATTGGCCAATCTGCTTTCTCATTTCGATCTGTCAGTTTACGTAGAAGTAGATACTTTCGGCAGGGATGCATCTAGTTACCACGCGTCCTGACACATGATCCAGCTCTTGTTCGCAGTAAATCTATATCTCTTTCAAACATACCAGGCTGCTCCATTCGGATTGTCTGCATAGCCGGAAATCTAGCGGAATGAAATGAAATGTCCTGTAGCTAGCCTCCCGTCGCCTGGTGCAAGTTGACGTCAGTTCGGCGACTTGCATGTCGATGAGGATGAAATGACGATAAAGACGACACAACACGCAGTCCCCCAGCAGAGAAAATCTCGACCCACCCGGGAATTGATCCCAGATCCCTCGCATGGCATTCTGCCGCGCTGACCACTTGTGCTTTTTTATCCCATTTTGTTCGTTATTGTTCGTTGCATTTGTTTCATGAGTCCCGTTGAAATTCACTGTTGATCCATTCACTCAGTTTTTTTTATTCCAGAGGGCAGCTAACCCCCTGACCGAACACGCTGAGCTACCGTGCCGGCAACCACTCAGATATGGAGGCGTACACCAACAGAGTAACGGGCAGGTCGTACTACCGGTCCTCCTCAACCAATCCATCGTCAATGGAACGCTGTGACGTATTGTCGAACGAACCATAGAAAATGAGGTGGTGGCCCATCGTGTATAAACTACTGTCGTCGTCTTTTTGCAAGGCTAACGGTCTCTAATACTGTTGGAAATTCATCGCACAGGCATCGGTGGCACACAGCAATGAATTGCAACAGTAAGATGGCCTACACCGCCGACTACTATGTGTTACTCGTCACAAGACAAATGGCACATGCTGTGTCGTCCGAACAAGACACAGCTAGGCCACAGTTAGGACAAAAGCAACACAGGCGCAAAGACGGGAGCTGGTGGCAGTGCCATAGAGACTCGTCACTTGCGCGAGTTCCACCATCGCCACGGGCGGCACTAAGGATGAAGATATCGACTTCTCCTCGGCCAGTTGTCGGCCGAATACAATCCGCCAATGACCAGACGACAACGGACAGAAGCCTGCTCGGAAGACAGAGGAGCAGCTCTCGCCCACTTGGTTGTAGATGATCGTCCAGCGCTGACCTAGACAGGGAACGCCGTTTAGTGATCCCTTAGAAATAAACAGACAGTTGTTGTAATTGCATTTGCTACGTACTGTGAAGTTCACCTAACATTATTTGCCATTGACAGCCTTTTCTTGTGTTATATTACATGCAGAGTTGCAGACTTAATATTCAACTAGTCACAAAGGTAAGTAAACTTTTTAACTCATTTGTGTAACTTTGTTACTAATTTGTTGGAGTGTTGTAGAAACTTCGTTCTCCTATCCTGTTACCTGTTCCTGGGACATAGCTGTGCAATAGTGGCAGGGAGAAATTGTCTTGCCGGTGTACTGCACCAGAAGCCGTTTCACGAACTCACAAACTCGTCCAACAGTAACAACAGTGGCAAGTCGGTCTCCATAGCAGTAGCGACGAGGCCTTTACGAAACTGGCGGCGAGGACTTACAAATGCACATATCTCAACAGGTATTGATCCCCGGGCATATCATTATAGGAAATTTTCTTCTAGTTTTAACCAATACTACCTCCTGTAGCAATTTGTGACAGCTTTTTAAAACGACATGTAAACGAACTGACGTTTACAATTCGGGAGGTACAAATTTAATTCCTAGTTCACCGCCGGTCCACAACCTGCAGTTGAAATGGTGCTGTGAGCATGTAGGAGCTATCAACCACGTAATGGCTTTCTAAAAATGAAGAGACAGGAGGAAGAAAGTATTTGGTAAGGACCAGACAGTTCGCGTTCTTTATTGTATTTTTGAATGCACCAAATGCTGGTACCAAATACTTCCATGTGAAACGCTTGAATTCACTATCTGTTTTAATGTAACGGTGTTCTTGCCTACGGATTTAACCAAACATATAACGTGCAGTATCTCAAAATACGCTCGTGTATGTTAGCACTTCCTTCCGCCGACCCTTTGAAATAAGAGGATATTCCATCCGTAATCTTTTCGAAATCGATAATAGTTTGGAATGGAGGGAGGCAGGGTCGTAGCTTACCCCGCATGTTATTCAATCAGTACATTTAACAAGCAGTAAAAGACACTAAAGAGAAATATGGAGATGGAGTTAAAGTTCAGGGGAAAAAACTCAGAGGTTTGCTGATGACGTTATAATTCTATCAGTGACGACAAATGCCTTGGAAGATCAACTGAACAGGTTCGATAGTGTTGGTTGGTTGATTTCGGAGAGGGGACAAAACAGCGAGTTATCGGTCCCATCGGATTAGCGAAGGGTAAGGGAAGAAATCGGCCGTGCCCTTTCAAAGGAAACAGCCCAGTATTCACCCGAAGCGATTTAGGGAAATCACGGGAAACCTAGATGAGGATGGCCGGACGCGGGTCGGAATCGTCGTTCTACCGAATGCGAATCCAGTGTGCTAGCCGCTGTGCCACCTCGCTCGGTTTCGATAATGTCTCGAAAAGAAGTTAAAGAACATCATCCAAAATAAAGAAAGGTAATAGATTGCAGAATTAAATCAGGCGCTGCTGAGGGAAGTACAATAGAAATGAAACACTGCAGGCAGTAGACGAGTTGTGTTATTTGAGCAAGAAAACAACTGACGGTGGCAGGAGTAACAAGGATATAAAATGCAGGCTCGCAATAGTCAGAGGAGCTTTTGTGGAAAACAGACATTTTTAACGTGTAATGTACATTTAAGGGTTAGCAAGTCCTCTATGAAAGTATTCATCTGGATCGCTCTCTATTGGAAATGAAAAGTGTACAATAAACAAACAGGAAAATACGAATGTGAGAAAACTTGCTACTCTTAAATTGACCCATGTTGTGCGGAATTTGTTGAGGTCAGTCACTGTATCACAAATTATTTTATAGTTTTGTTTATGAAACTGGATTACAAAATATTTTATAAGTGTCAGGTGATTATAATTAAAGTGCAGCTACCCACGGAGGTCCAGTGTGGGCTGTAATTGTCGTATGGTACCGAAAGTTGGTGGACATGTAATGCTTTACTGCAGAACCAGTTTTCTCAAAAATAAAACAGGTCCAATGAGCACAAGGTGCAAATCTGGCGCTGTGCACTGTTTGCGTGACGGTATGACAACCACGCTGTCGTTTGACGAGCCATAACTGAGCGAAAAGTATGGGTCCGATGCTACTGAAACTGTTTCATGATGATGATTTTGGTTTGTGGGGTGCTGACCAGCGTCATTATCACTGCCCGTACAAAGTTCCAATCTTTCCACTTTCGAGTCTCGCCTTTTACCTGAATGATGATGAAATGGTGAGGACAACACAAACACCCAGTCCCCAGGCGGAGAAAATCCTAGATCCGGCCGGGAATCGAACCCGGTACTATGTGATCCAGGGACAGCAACGCTAGCCACTGGACCACGAGCTGAAGACGAAACTGTTTTATGCGAACGGTAGCGGGTACAGTGCTGCAGAGAGAGAGAGAGAGACAGACAGAGAGCAACGCCGACTGAAAGGTCTGGAGAGAGGCCCGCTATCAATAAATAGATTAAGGAAGATGATGACGAGATTCGAAAGCACGGGTGTGGCACCTGGAAGAGGAAGGCATCCTATCTCGGTGGAGGTTATTGACGAGGCAGCTGTTGCTGTAACAGACCATGCAGCACGTGTCCTGAGTAGTGCTATTGCTCGGGGAGTGTCTCGAGAATTGTCCATTCCATGGTCAACACTACGGAAGTTTTGTAGTGTATTTTGTACTAGTAGCCATACAAGATCCAGACTGTGTAACAACTAAAACCTCATGTTCCGCAGCAACTTTCTCAATCTGCTCTTCGGTTTCTGGCATGGATCGAAGTTGATGACATCTGCTGGGCAATATTCTGTGGAGTGAGGAGGCACATTTTAAGTAACAGGCTGCGGGGAATACAGAGACTTTGGAGTACTGCTAAACCACGAAGAGCCATCGCACTTGTTGTATGTGACTGTGTGGTGTGGATTCACAAGCACCTTTATTCTCGATCAGTTCTTCTTTAGAGGGAATACAGCCATAGGGCGTGTCACAAGAACCGTGACGTCTGCACGTTATCGAGACCTCCTTGTACAGCATGTGATTCCTGGTTTCGAAGAGTGCAGATGTGGACCTCATGTCGCTCGCCCCGTGAAAGACCTGCTTAATGTTACCTTCCACGGATGCGTTATACCCAGAGGTTTTCCAGAAGCGTGACCTGCAAGAACACCTGATCTGAATCCATGTGACGTTTGGCTCAGGAGTTAACTAAAAGAACGCTTTTACAAGGGACACATTCGGTCGTTGTTGTTGTTGTTGTGGTCTTCAGTCCTGAGACTGGTTTGATGCAGCTCTCCATGCTACTCTATCATGTGCAAGCTTCTTCATCTCCCAGTACCTACTGCAACCTACATCCTTCTGAATCTGCTTAGTGTATTCATCTCTTGGTCTCCCTCTACGATTTTTACCCGCCACGCTGCCCTCCAATACTTAGTTGGTGATCCCTCGATGTCTCAGAACATGTCCTACCAACCGATCCCTTCTTCCAGTCAAGTTGTGCCACAAGCTCCTCTTCTCCCCAATTCTATTCAATGCCTCCTCATTAGTTATGTGATCTATCCATCTAATCTTCAGCATTCTTCTGTAGCACCATATTTCGAAAGCTTCTATTCTCTTTTTGTCTAAACTATTTATCGTCCACGTTTCACTTCCATACATGGCTACACTCCATACAAATACTTTCAAAAACGACTTCCTGACATTTAAATCTATACTCGATGTTAATAAATTTTTCTTCTTCAGGAACGCTTTCCGTGCCATTGCCAGTCTATATTTTATATCCTCTCTACTTCAACCATCATCAGTTATTTTGCTCCCCAAATAGCAAAACTCCTTTACTACTTTAAGTGTCTCATATCCTAATCTAATTCCCTCAGCATCACCCGACTTAATTCGACTACATTCCATTATCCTCGTTTTGCTTTTGTTGATGTTCATCTTATACCCTCCTTTCAAGACACTGTCCATTCCGTTCAACTGCTCTTCCAAGTCCTTTGCTGTCTCTGACAGAATTACAATGTCATCGGCGAACCTCAAAGTTTTTATTTCTTCTCCATAGATTTTAATTCCTACTCCGAACATTTCTTTTGTTTCCTTTATTGCTTGCTCAATATACAGATTGAATAACATCGGGGATAGGCTACAACCCTGTCTCACTCCCTTCCCAACCACTGCTTCCCTTACATACCCCTCGACTCTTATAACTGCCATCTGCTTTCTGTACAAATTGTAAATAGCCTTCCGCTCCCTGTATTTTACCCCTGCCACCTTTAGAATTGGAAAGAGAGTATACCAGTCAATATTGTCAAAAGCTTTCTCTAAGTCTACAAATGCTAGAAACGTAGGTTTGCCTTTCCTTACTCTTTCTGCTAAGATAAGTAGTAGGATCAGTATTGCCTCACGTGTTCCAACATTTCTGCGGAATCCTAACTGATCTTCCCCGAGGTCGGCTTCTATCAGTTTTTCCATTCATTTGTAAAGGATTCGCGTTAGTAGAATGAATTTTTTTATTTTTTATTTTATTTTATTTTATTTTATTTTATTTTATTTTTTGGGCGTGAGTCGTGTTTTGGTAGCTCAGTCGCCCGCGAAAGGCAAAGATCCCGAGTTCGAGTCTCGGTCCGGCACACAGTTTTAATCTGCCAGGAAGTTTAAATTCGCGTTAGTATTTTGCAGCTGTGACTTATTAAACTGATAGTTGGGTAATTATCACATCTGTCAACACCTGCTTTCTTTGGGATTGGAATTATTATATTCTTCTTGAAGTCTGAGGGTATTTCTCCTGTCTCATACATCTTGCTCACCAGATGGTAGAGTTTTGTCAGGACTGGCTCTCCCAAGGCTGTCAGTAGTTCTAATGGAATGTTGTCTACTCCGGGGGCCTTGTTTCCACTCAGGTCCTTCAGTGCTCTGTCAAACTCTTCACGCAGTATCGTATCTCCCATTTCATCTTCATCTACATCCTCTTCCATTTCCATAATATTCTCCTCAAGTACATCGCCCTTGTATAGACCCTCTATATACTCCTTCCACCTTTCTGCTTTCCCTTCTTTGTTTAGAACTGGGTTTCCATCAAAGTTCTTGATATTCATGCAAGTGGCTCTCCTTTCTCCAAAGGTCTCTTTAATTTTCCTGTAGGCAGTATCTATCTTACCCCTAGTGAGATAGGCCTCTAAATCCTTACATTTGTCCTCTAGCCATCCCTGCTTAGCCATTTTGAACTTCCTGTCGATATCAGTTTTCAGACGTTTGTATTCCTTTTTGCCTGCTTCATTTACTGCATTTTTATATTTTCTCCTTTCATCAATTAAATTCAATATTTCTTCTGTTACCCAAGGGTTTCTACTAGCCCTCGTCTTTTTACCTATTTGATCCTCTGCTACCTTCACTATTTCATCCCTCAAAGCTACCCATTCTTCTTCTACTGTATTTCTTTCCCCCATTCCTGTCAATTGTTCCCATATGCACTCCCTCAAACTCTGTACAACCTCTGGTTTAGTCAGTTTATGCAGGTCCCACCTCCTTAAATTCCCACCTTCTTGCAATTTCTTCAGTTTTAATGTACAGTTCATAACCAATAATTTGTGGTCAGAGTCCACATCTGCCCTTGGAAATGTCCTACAATTTAAAACCTGGTTCCTAAATCTCTGTCTTACCTTTATATAATCTATCTGATACCTTTTAGTATCTCCAGGGTTCTTCCATGTATACAGCCTTCTTTCATGATTCTTGAGCCAAGTGTTAGCTATGATTAAGTTATGCTCTGCGCAAAATTCTACCAGGCGGCTTCCTCTTTCATTTCTTAGCCCCAATCCATAGTCACCTACTATGTTTCATTCTCTCCTTTTTCCTACTCTTGAATTCCAGTCACCCATGACTATTAAATTTTCGTCTCCCTTCACCACCTGAATTGTTTCTGTTATCTCATCGCACATTTCATCAATTTCTTCGTCATCTGCAGAGCTAGCTGGCATATAAACTTGTACTACCGTAGTAGACGTGGGCTTCGTGTCTATCTTGGCCACAATAATGCGTTCACTATGCTGTTTGTAGTTGCTTACCCGTACTCCTATTTTTTTATTCATTATTAAACCTACTCCTGCATTACCCGTATTTGCTTTTGTATTTATAACCCTGTATTCACCAGACCAAAAGTCTTTACCTGCTCTGAAAAGCAGTATACAGGAATACGTTGCTCAGATTCCACCGGAACAACTGCGAGCAACTGTTGATCACGTCGTTTTACGGAAGCAACATCTCGCCAACGTCTACGGAGCTCATATTGAACAAATTGTGTCAGTGGCGATTAATAATAAAATCAAAAATATGCCTTTCTCACTTGTTTTACCTTTTCTGCTCACGCTCCGTTCCTAATTTATTCCATATGGAAACATTTCTATACGTATTTCTTCCACTCACAGCGCCAGATTTGCATGAGGTGGCCAAAATTGGAACTAATTTTTTTCCACATTAATGCATTAGCATCTCTACCAAGTTCCGCTGACATACGATTATTACAGCCCACACTGCGTCTCCGTGAGAAGCCGTACTTTAATCATAACAACCGGTATGTGACTGTCGCTGCCTCTATATGTTTTTATGTTTATTTGTACATCGTATGGGACAACTGTTGTATTCGCTTGGAGTTTAGACTGTGCATATTTACATCCGATATGTCTGTCTGAAGATGTCTGCAATCGCAACAGGTCCAAAATTAAAAAAAAAAGTAGCATGTTCACGGGCAACTAACTAAGGGGGGAGGTCAGAAACTAAAACAAAAAACGCATAGACACCAGAACGACGACAGACGCTTAGTGACAGGATGAAGAAGTTTTGAAAAGTAATAAGGACAAGAAAACAAGCTAACTACTGGTTCTACTTGCTCATTGTAGCGCCAAACGAAATCATAATAAAATAAAATTATTTTTGAGCGCTGTAAGCGGAAACGATTACGTTTCGTTAGGAGAATGGAAGCTTTTGAGGTGAGGTGCTGCAACAGTATGCTGAAGAGCTGGGATAATTCACGAATCGGATAATGGAGGCTGGAAAATGCAGGGCATAACTTGATTATAAAGGGAGGTGGGTTGGTAGGACATATCCTACGGTGTGTGTGTGTGTGTGTGTGTGTGTGTGTGTGTGTAATTGGGGGGGGGGGGGGAGGGGGTAGGTGTAAAATTGTAGAAGGTTTGCTACGGTAATCAGGTTCAAATGGTTGTAGTCTGCGGTAGTTACGCAGCGGTGTAGAGGCTTGCACAGGATAGAGTAGCGTAGAAAGCTGAATCAAACCAGTCTTCGGACTGAAGATCACAACAACAACACAAAAACGCCAACAATGTGGTGGCAAACACAGGAAGCTGGAGTCCATTTTCCTTTCTAAACAGTTAAACGCAGTTTTCGAGGAAACCGCAGAATGGAAGTAGAATGAATATGTGACACAGAATATCGATACCCTGACACACTAGTTTCAGGAAACAAATTATTGAAATTGCAATTCCAGTAAGTTATAATACAAAACGATTTGTGCTATTTCCAGGTGACAAAACGATTTGTGCTATTTCCAGGTGGATACACCAAGCTGGATCCGGCGATGGGAACCCCTCGCACTACTTTCTTGCTTTGTACAAAATTCTTTTCCATTGATTGAAACGAACCATAGCATTATTGTCCAAGCAGTTTTTGTAATGACTTGCTGATGCTCACAGCGCGGTTGTTTCTGTTCATTAGGGACTCTGCAACTGGCATAGGTCTGTATCTGACGAATGGGTTTGTTTCTTTATTCTTAATGGCAACTGTTCTCTTGTTCGTAAGTTCAGGTTTACCGAAGCGAACGAGGTGGCGCCAAGAGGCATCAGTTGGCGCCAGTTGGCAAGCGGCCAAGTGTGCCAATGCTACTGGCGAGGACACTGGTGAAAATCGGGGCGAGGTCGCGGGATATGGATTGGGTAAAAAGAAATTCGCGTCTTGCAGCATTCTTTGCAAGACTGATAATGAGCAAAGAGCTATCCATTTTGTCTTGGTCGAAATATTATTTGCTCCTGTATAGTCAAAACTGAAAGAGGAACAGTTACCAATGTTAACGGTCGTAACGTCATAGTCCCACTCGCCAGAATTAAGAGAAACACAAAAAACTCATTTATGTTGGAATCCATGAGATCCCGTTGTGCGGCGACCGTTGGTTTCTCAGGAAGGTAGAACAGTGATCAGTCGTGAACAATCTGAATGTTATTACAATAGATTTAAAGTATAGAATAGTCATAATCGGTGCTAAAAACAGTAAGACAAGAAATCAGTAAATTGACAGTGCTTACGGCCAGTGTCGCACAACCATATAAGGTATATCTAAAAGATAACACACCACGAAACATCTGGCGTGGTCACATTGACATGAAGTTCAGGCGCATATAGACCACAATTTGAATACAGAAATACATGTAACAACCATTACAAAAGATAGTGGAACCGAAGTGGTCGAAGTGTAACACAGAACTACAGGCTGTTACTTACAAAACACTACAACGGCCTCTCATTGCCGACATTCACTCCCTCCACATGGACAACCATTAATTACGCCAGGTGAAACGATTTTACTGAAAGGAAATTACAAATATCAGTGGAAATTTATTACATCAAACTGTAGGCGTAAATATAGTGAATTTTTGTTTTAAAATGCATAAAATGGGTAAACAAAGTTCAAAATATTTAACAGCTAAAGCATACTAGAATAAAAATTGCATAGATCGAATATGCACGCCCTCTATACAGGAAAACCATCTATTATGTCACACAAAGTTATTTTGCTGTAAACAAAGTACACAAATCATTGGGCAATTATTACATCAAGGATTTGCGAATTATTTTTTTAAAATATTTATTCATTAAATGGGTAAACGATTAGAATTACAAGTACCTGAAGCCATAGGACCCAAATGTGCTCACTTCATTGCAAAACTGACGTGAACAGAAGGAACCGAAACACCATATACGCAAGAAAAACATTAACACCTCAAATATACTAGTGTAAAATGGCATAGATCGAACATAGAGGAAATGCTTGGTGTCTGTACACGTCATGTTACAATCAATATAATATGTTTCCAGAATGGGCGCTGCAGTCATGGACTGTGCGGCTGGTCCCGGCGGGGGTTCGAGTCCTCCCTCGGGCATGGGTGTGTGTGTTTGTCCTTAGGATAATTTAGGTTAAGTAGTGTGTAAGCTTAGGGACTGATGACCTTAGCAGTTAAGTCCCATAAGATTTCACACACTTTTTTTTTCTTTTTGGTTTCCAGAATGAGAATTTTCACTTTGTAGCGGAGTGTGCGCTGATAAGAAACTTCCTGGCAGATTAAAACTGTATGCCAGACCGCTACTCGAGGTCGGGACCTTTGCTTTTCGCGGGCAAGTGCTCTACCGGTAAAGCATTTGCCCGCGAAAGCCAAAGATCCCGAGTTCGAGTCTCAGTCCGGGACATAGTTTAAATCTGCCGGGTAGTAAATAATATGTTGTTTATAAAAAGACGAAAAGTATAAATAGGGTATAAAGATGGTAGAAGGCCAAATTTGCGCCACAAGAAATGAGCAACAGGTGGATCTGACAAAATGGGGAGCTAAAAAGATAGCCATTTGACAAATAATGACTTCTGTGGCTGAAATCGATCTTCAAAAAATTCAGATTGTTCGCGACCGATAGCTGATCTTGCTTCCTGACGCAGAACAGCTGTTAAATGGTACAAACACTGCACTTGGTATACGACCAGTAAACCCGCGAGACCATGAAAAAGCTAACTTTCACGTATAAAACAACTTTGATCACTTCAAAAATTAATTAAATCGTTAAATATTTGACTTTAGACTTGTAAGTGAGGAAAGGTTTCCAAAAGGATTGAAATTATCCTTCAAGTTTTGTTGGAAGCTGGTAAGTGCTGTCGTTATGAAACACTGGATGAATGTAGTCTGGGTAATTTGAGCTCCATTTTAAGTAAATTCACGAATCTCAATGTTTATGACGTCATATTTCCTGAACTATGTGTCATAAAATGATATAGTTTTGTAGGTACATTCGGTGATGTATGTAGATATTGTTTCCAAAGTGTGTTGCAAATAGGGTCGGCAGTAAAGAAGCAATAAATTAAAACATCATGCCAGATGTGAAGGTTTGACTGCATGGACAGCGAAAAAGTACTAAGCGATAAACTTTTTCCGTTTCTTCGTGTTGTTTATGTGTGTGTGTGTGTGTGTGTGTGTGTGTGTGTGTGTGTGTGTGTGTGTGTGCGTGAATGAGTGGGGGGCGGGGGGCCGGGTGTCAGTAAGAGTAAGTTTGTAAAGGTTTGAAATAATGTGTAAAGTTTGTTAGAAGTCGCTAACTGCTCCCATTCTAAAATATCGGATAAATATAGTTCCGGTTTTTGGGCGCCGTCAGCTACACTGCGTCAAGAAAAGCACTTAGTTTCCAACTGTAATACTTATCTCATTGTGTTACACTTTTAATATGATTACACCTCTTAAGGACTAGATTATGACAGCATCTTCAATTTTTAAATTCCCACAGTAATTACGCGAAATATTGAAAATCAATGTTTTGTTGCTCCGGGAAGGCGTTAGACATTGGTTTCCAGGATAGCGGTTCGGTAATATAGATATTGGCTAGTGACGAACTAAGCTACGACGAACGAATAACTGGTAGCAGGGAAAGGGAAGAGCCTGCACATAACAGATGTTTAACTTAAAATCAATAATTCGCCACTGTCTGTTGACCAGAAAATCTATAATAGTATAATTTATTGATTTCAAGAAAGCATTTGATTCGCTGGGAAAGAAACAATAGATAAAACCGTTAGAAAATTAAATGTTAAACCAAAGTTAGCAAACATAATTCGTGAAACTCTAGGAAAAACTTAAGATAAAGTTACGTTTATGCGGGAAGTGTCTTAGTCATTAGAAATAAAAACTGGTGTTAGACAAGGGGACGGCTATCACATTTACGGTTTTAGAAGAAGTTTTAAGGATCTGGAATTTGGAGCTAAAAATCACAAAATTGAACCAATAAGTCTTGGAAGGAAAACAAATGGAATCAAATTAAACTGCCTGGCTTTTGTAGACGATTTTTCAACACTTTCAGAAAACTTGACAGAAGCAGTTACTCGAATAAATCTTATGGGGAAACAAATAAGAAATAGACCAGGCCACAAAATATCACCTGAAAAAACAAATTTCATGAAAAATATAAAAATGTACCACAGTAAACAAAGTAACAGAGCGGTTTAGTTAATTTAAATATCTAGGAGAAACTATCTACAAAATGGACTATAAAGAAATTGTAATACATGTAAAAGATAATGAAATGGGAAGAGCATATGGTTTGGCGAAAAACATCTACAGCAAAAAATACCTATCTAGAAAAACAAAATTAAAACACTCTACCACAGTGGTAAGCCAAGGATGTTTATGTGCATTTGAATGCTTAGAGGCGAAGTATAAACTAGACACAGCAGAGGTACTTGATGATGATGATGATTTTGGATTGTGGGACGCTTAACGGCGCGGTTATCAGCGCCCGTACAAATTCCCAGTCTTCCCACTGTCCAGTTCGCCATTTCCTGAATGATGATGAAATGATGAGAACAACACAAACATCCAGTCCCCGGGCGGAGAAAATCCACCACCTGGACGGGAATCGAACCCAAGACCCCGTGGTCCAGAGACAGCAACGCTAGAGGTACTTGAAAATATATTATTAGGAAAATAATGGGCGCGATACAAACTATAAACCTAGATGGCCGGAAAATGAGAAGTAACGAGGAGATCTGTGAAAAGCAAAGACTAATCTTGTTTGGACACCTCTACTGAATGAACGATAACAAATATTCCTGTATTTCTGGAAAAAGAAATCGGGAATAACATGGACAGAAGAAAAGAAAAGACAACACGGGGAGAAGATGAAGGAGTATTGAAAAGGGGAAACAACAACAAAGACAGAAGACGAACTGAAGTTATTACGTACTTTTAGATGACCAACACGAGGATTTAAAAAAAGAAAAAGAGTAGTAGAAGCGACAAAATTGGCCATCTAGGTACATCAGTTGACGTAGATGCAGCAGTAAAAGATGTGAAAGGTTTATGATACCGAGAAAGCTCGTTTACACGAGCTAGTCAGGGAAGAAATGAAAACTGGATCAAGCGGTGGAAAACTACTTCTTCAATAAAGGGACGGGGAAACGTATCATAATTTGATATCGAACTGAGAAAGAAACTTCTGAAAGTGTATAGCAGTGAACATTGGAAAATACTAAACTGGAGTAGAAAAAAGTGGTTCAAATGGCTCTGAGCACTATGGGACTTAACTTACGAGGTCATCAGTCCCCTAGAACTTAGAACTACTTAAACCTAACTAATCTAAGGACATCACACACATCCATGCCCGAGGCAGGATTCGAACCTGCGACCGCAGCGGTCGCGCCGTTCCAGACTGTAGCGCCTAGAACCACTCGGGCACTCCGGCCGGCAAACTGGAGTAGAGGAAAACGGAATGTGACATTACAGAAACTAATAAAAATTAAGAGGACAGATAAGGATGCCTTAGAAAAAAGGATACTGTAAATCCTTGCCAAAAGACGTAGAAACACTCAGGATATTTAACTCAGCTATAGAATGAATTGCAGAGGATATAAAGGTACAGACAAACGAAGATTGCAATATCTAAAACAAACTACAGATGATGTGATGTTGCAAGATTAAGGTATGTAAAATGGAAAGATTAGCACAACATAGCGAGGGTTTTGGGACGACTGGTGCATTTATAATCTTAACATTTATAATCTTAACTAAGATCAGTGAACAGATCCAGTCGTTTCACACAGTCTCTAGTGGACCAGTCTGGTGTTGAAGCAGAAGACTACAAATTGAGAGCAGAAATATTAAACACTCCATTTAAAAATGCGTTTATGTATGATAATTCTACTGCCTTAAAATCTCTCAGTGCCCACACGGATTAGAGATATTGAAATAAGCTCTCATGTTAAGGAACAGCAATTAAGATGACTCAGAGCGAACAAGACAACAAGTGCTGATAAAATTCCAGTTAGGTTTCACACTGAATATGCCGCGGCGTTAACTGCTTTCCTAGCTCGTATTTATCGATAATCACTTGCTCAGTGAACAGTGTAACACGACTGAAAAACGGCGCTGTTCATCCCTATTTACAAAAAGAGTAAGAGAGGAGATGTGCATAATTGCGGACCAACATCGCTAACGTGTCTGTTGTAGGGTCTTAGAGCGTAGTATGAACTGGAGGGAAATAAGATTCAAAAAACCAGCACAGATTTAGCAAAAACCACTCAAGTGAAACACAGCTCAAGGCTGCGACTTCCTAAACTTGCGCCATAGGGTTAAGAACCGTAGCGTCCCCCTAAATGGTTCGTGTGCCCACTGAAATCAGGGGCAACTAGCCAGGTGCACACAAGGATGTTTTAGGTTAGGTGACTCTGCATTCAAACCAGATAACCACACCTGTAGAAAACTCAGAACTACACTACTGGCCATTAAAATTGCTACACCAAGAAGAAATGCAGATGATAAACGGGTATTCATTGGACAAATATATTATACTAGAACTCACATGTGATTACATTTTCACGCAATTTGGGTGCATAGATCCTGAGAAATCAGTACCCAGAACAACCACCTCTGGCCATAATAACGGCCTTGATACGCCTGGGCATTGAGTCAAACAGAGCTTGGATGGCGTGTACAGGTGCAGCTGCCCATGCAGCTTCAACACGATACCACAGTTCATCAAGAGTAGTGACTGGCCTATTGTGACGAGCCAGTTGCTCGGCCACCATTGAGCAGACGTTTTCAATTGGTGAGAGATCTGGAGAATGTGCTGGCCAGTGCAGCAGTCGAACGTTTTCTGTATCCAGAAAGGCCCGTACACGACCTGTAACATGCGGTCGTGCATTATCCTGCCGAAATGTAGGGTTTCGCAGGAATCGAATGAAGGGTAGAGCCACGGGTTGTAACACATCTGAAATGTAACGTCCACTGTTCAAAGTGCCGTCAATGTGAACAAGAGGTGACCGAGACGTGTAACCAATGGCACCCCATACCATCACGCCGGATGATACGCCAGTATGGCGATGACGAATACACGCTTCCAATGTACGTTTACCGCGATGTCGCCAAACACGGATGCGGCCATCATAATGCTGTAAACAGAACCTGGATTCATCCGAAAAAATGACGTTTTGGCATTATTGCACCCAGGTTCGTCGTTGAGTACACCATCGCAGGCGCTCCTGTCTGTGATGCAGCGTCCAGGGTAACCGCAGCCATGGTCTCCGAGCTGATAGTCCATGCTGCTGCAAACGTCGTCGAACTGTTCGTGCAGATGGTTGTTGTCTCGCAAACGTCCCCATCTGTTGACTCAGCGATCGAGACGTGGCTACACGATCCGTTACAGCCATGCGGATAAGATGCCTGTCATCTCGACTGCTAGTGATTCGAGGCCGTTGGGATCCAGCACGGCATTCCGTATTACCCTCCTGAACCCACCGATTCCATATTCTGCTAACAGTCATTGGATCTCGACCAACGCGAGCAGCAATGTCGCGATACGATAAACCGTTATCGCGATAGGCTACAATCCGATCTTTATCAAAGTCGGAAACGTGATGGTACGCATTTCTCCTCCTTACACGAGGCATCATAACAACGTTTCACCAGGCAACGCCGGTCAACTGCTGTTTATGTATGAGAAATCGGTTGGAAACTTTCCTCATGTCAGCACGTTGTAGGTGACGCCACCGGCGCCAACCTTGTGTGAATACTCTGAAAAAGCTAATCATTTGCATATCACAGCATCTTCTTCCCGTCGGTTAAATTTCGCGTCTGTAGCACGTCATCTTCGTGGTGTAGCAATTTTAATGGCCAGTAGCGTATCAACGTAAGATCCAAACGAAAGCCCTCTCTACGGATGAGAGTGTTAAAATCCTTGAGGTTAAGGGCAGAAGCATTCGTAACACAATGTTGGAATTTAACAAAGGGCCAGAATTTTAAGCGCACCTAGTTACAATGGAGCTGACTTAATAATTGCTGTAGACAGTTGGTTGAAACCTGAAATGATAGCAGTGAGATATTTGGGAAAATTATCGAAAGGAAAGGCTAATGGGCAATGGAGGTGGTGTATTTGTCGCAGTAGACAAGAAACTCAGATTCACCGAGATAGAAACTGAAACTGCATTTGAGATTGTTTGAACAAGACTCAGTATCAGGGGTGGGCATAAAATGGTAATTGGATCCTTCTACTGACCAACAGTCTCACCTCCTGGTGTAACCGAAAACTGTAGATAAAACCTCATTTTGTTTCTACGGAAGTTCCATAATCATAAAGTAATTATCTGTCAACATTTTAATCATCCAACAATCAATTGCAAAAATTACAGTTTTGTTAGTGGGATACGTGGCAACACATATATTTGCTCTAACGGCACAAATAGATTTGCCCTCCTTGAGGACGTCCGCATCTAAACGCCTATTCGTGACCACGAGGCGGCTTTGGCAACAATGAATACAAAAACACAAAGGAAAACTGAAACAAATAGATATATTTATATGTTCAGCGAACTAGACAAAGAAGTAGTTGTGTTACAACTCAAAGAGGAACTTGAAACTGTTAGTTCAGGGTAGTAGCTGTAGAGGAACTATGGCTCAAGTTTAAAGAGAATAGTTGACCTGCACTGCATAGGTATGTACTCAATAAAACAGCTGATGATGAGAGGGCCCTCCATGGTATGCTGCCACAGTATAGACACTTCTAAAGAAACAGAGACTATTGTGTAACACATGTAAAACAAAGCATAAGTCTAGAGATAGAGAGATGCTGAATGGAAGCTTTGGTTGTCAGAAGAGCAATGCTCGAAGCCTTCAGTGACTGCAGTAAGAAAAATGGCAGGCACTGAAATTGCAAGTAGCAAAGCGAAAGGAGAAATTCCGAACTACATTTTCAAGTGTTCCTTTACAGAGGAAAACGCAGGAGTATTGCCTCAGTTTAATTCTAGTAGCACTGAAAAGACGAGCGAAATAGATATTAGTATCAGCTGCATTGAGAAACAAGCTGAAATCGTTAAAACTGAACAGAGCAGCCGGGCCAGATGGAATCCCTGTCAGACTCTACACTGAATTTACTGCTGAAGTAGCCCACCAGTTCACAACAATCTGTCGTAGATGCCTGTGCCCAATAGAAGGAAGAGAGCAGGTCATACTCGTTTACGAGTAGCAGAACTGGCCTACAAAACCACCCTCCAATATTTTTGACGTCTATTTCTTGAAGAATCTTAGAAACTCGAACAGAATGGCCACCTCCATGCCAACCAACACGTATTTAGAAAACATCGTTCATGTGAAACCCAGCTCGCACTTTTCTCATATGATATACTGAAAGGCATGGGTCAAGGTAGACTGGTACGTGTAGTATTTCTCAATTTCCGAAGAGCGTTTGCCTCAGAACCACACATACGCTAATTATCAAAAGTACGATCTTATGGAGTAAAAAGCGAAATTTGTGACTGGATTGAGGACTTTTTGGTGGGGAGGACACATCATGTTACCTTGGATAGAGAGTCATTGTCAGATGCAGAAGTTCTGCGTGGGGTAGCCATGCGGTCTAGGGCGCCTTGCCACGATTCGCGCGGCTCCCCCTGTCGGAGGTTCAAGTGTTCCCTTGAGCGTGGGTGGGTGTGTTGTCCCTAGTGTAAGTTAGTTTACGATAGATTAAGTAGTGTGTAATCCTGACCGATGACCTTAGCAGTTTGGTCCCATAGGAACTTACTACAAATTTCCAAAATTTCAGATGCAGAAGTATCTTCAGGTGTGCCCCAGGGAAGTGGGTTGTGACCCTTGCTGTTAATGACATATATTAATGACCTTGTGGAGAATACTAATAGTAACGTCAGGTTTTTCGCAGGTGTTGCAGCTATGTACAAAGAAGCAGGGGAGGTGGCAATGGGGGAGGGGCTATGGCGGTTATAGCCCCCCCCCCCCAAATGTAGTATCATATTGCACTGTATAAAATGACTTCAGAAATCAGCGAATATATTACTTCAACAGATTCAATCATGTTTTTTAAATTATGTAGGCTGCAATGTATTTCAAATACATTTTAACAAAAGAATAAGAGCGGCAAATAGCTTACTAACTAAACCAATAAATATCATTTAACTTAAAATGGGCGTCTTGTTATTAATATACATTGGATATATATTAATGTACGAATAGCACTTACAATAATCAAGAAAGCTAAATATGCCGGGTATGCCTACCAGCACTTAAATTGCTGACCTCAGACAAAAACTCCGAAATCGTCGGACATCTGGGTCAAATCGTATTATTTTCCTGGGCACATACATTCTGTATACACTTTCTTACCCTGAACTCCAAAACAATTACCCAAAACTACTTTAAGCAACACCAAATTTTACCAGTTTGTCGGTGGAGGACCCCAACTCTCCTTTTGTTACGCGACATTCCATTCGCCCATTCTCCCCCCACCCCTCCCCCCCTTGACCGACTTCTACAATCGCCCCAGCAAAGAAGTATAGTCTGAAAGGAGCTGCATAAATATTCAGTCAGACCTTGATAAGATTTCACAGTTGTGCACTCATTGTCAACTTGCTTTAACTGCTCAGAAATGTAAAACTGTGCACCTCTCAAAATGTAGATTCATACTATCTTATTACCACAGTATCAACGAGCGACAGTTGGAATCGGCCAAACCGTACAAATACCAGGATGTCATGCTCTGTAGGCTCATGAAATGGAACGATAACATAGGCTCAGTCGTGGGCAAAGCAGGCAGCGCACCTCGGTTTGTTGGTAGAATTCTGGGGAAGTGCAATCAGCCAACAAACGAAGTTGCTTACATATCACTCGTGTTACGTATCCTAGGACAAAGTTCAAGTCTGAGGAACCCTATGATGGGGCTAATAGGGGATGCTGAACATACGCGGAGAATCAGTGGTGACAGGTATGTTTGATCTGCGTGAGAGTTTGACAGAGATGTTGAAAGGAGGGAACCGCCAGAAACATTAAGATAGACGAAAAGTATCCCTAGGAAGCCCACATGCGAAGAAGATTCAGGAATAGCCTTTGAACGATGACTCTAGGAATATGTCACAACCCATTACATGTCGCTTGTGTAGGGGTCGTGAGGAGAAGATTAGTTTAATTAGAATTTAAACAGTCCTTTTTGAGCTCTGTACGTGAATGCACGAAAAAAAAAAAAAAAAAAACCTAAAGCAGCCCTTTCGCAGGACGTGAAAACGCACATAGACGAGGAGCTGGTGACGTCACAGCCTGCAATTCCACCTGTCTGTCATGGCTGATTCCTGCCTCGAGAAGAGGGTTGTGTCTAGTAATATGCGACATCTTTTACGTCGCAGGCAGAACATACAAGCCGCCTTGCTATATGGCGGTAAATATCATATTTGGTGGGTTTTCTTTCTCATAGAGTACGTGGTAGGAATATAAGCTTTTTCAAAACATCAGCAGATTGAGGCTCTCTCGAAAATGCGTCGTTTTAGCTATGATTAGTTACAATAAACTAACGGAAAACTACATATCAGTAGGTAACAGCTTCGTATAGCTGACGTTTTTAGTGTTACAACTTGTGTGCTACGGAAGGGTACTGTTTAAATGCTACGGCACAATGACGATGTATCAAAAGTTCGTCTTTGAGGAACAATTTGTGTGTTAAATATCAAATAATGACATTTGTAGGTATAGTCTGTAGACAGTGTATGTAATATTAGGAGCTTCAGCAGTTGTGTCGAATCTACAGCGCAGTTGATAGCGTCATGGGTTGTGAGATGTGGAGAGAAAGGTGTCAGGTTCCAGTTTCTTTCACCTTTTGTTTTCTCAAATATTCTGGTTTTTTTTATTCATTTACAGGGCTATTACAAATGATTGAAGCGATTTCATAAATTCACTGTAGCTCCATTCATTGACATATGGTCACGACACACTACAGATGCGTAGAAAAACTAAAGTTTTGTTCGGCTCAAGCCGCACTTCAGGTTTCTGCCGCCAGAGCGCTCGAGAGCGCAGTGAGACAAAATGGCGACAGGAGCCGAGAAAACGTATGTCGTGCTTGACATGCACTCACATCAGTCAGTCATAACAGTGCAACGACACTTCAGGACGAAGTTCAACAAAGATCCACCAACTGCTAACCCCATTCGGCGATGGTATGCGCAGTTTAAAGCTTCTGGATGCCTCTGTAAGGGGAAATCAACGGGTCGGCCTGCAGTGAGCGAAGAAGCGGTTGAACGCGTGCGGGCAAGTTTCACGCGTAGCCCGCGGAAGTCGACGAATAAAGCAAGCAGGGAGCTAAACCTACCACAGCCGACGGTTTTGAAAATCTTACGGAAAAGGCTAAGGCAAAAGCCTTACCGTTTACAATTGCTACAAGCCCTGACACCCGATGACAAAGTCAAACGCTTTGAATTTTCGGCGCGGTTGCAACAGCTCATGGAAGAGGATGCGTTCAGTGCGAAACTTGTTTTCAGTGATGAAGCAACATTTTTTCTTAATGATGAAGTGAACAGACACAATGTGCGAAACTGGGCGGTAGAGAATCCTCACGTATTTGTGCAGCAAATTCGCAATTCACCAAAAGTTAACGTGTTTTGTGCAATCTCACGGTTTAAAGTTTACGGCCCCTTTTTCTTCTACAAAAAAAAAAAAAAGTTACAGGACACTTGTATCTGGACATGCTGGAAAATCGGCTCATGCCACAACTGGAGACCGACAGCGCCGACTTCATCTTTCAACAGGATGGTGCTGCACCGCACTTCCATCATGATGTTCGGCATTTCTTAAACAGGAGATTGGAAAACAGATGGATCGGTTCAAATGGTTCAAATGGCTCTGAGCACTATGGGACTCAACTGCTGAGGTCATTAGTCCCCTAGAACTTAGAACTAGTTAAACCTAACTAACCTAAGGACATCACAAACATCCATGCCCGAGGCAGGATTCGAACCTGCGACCGTAGCGGTCTTGCGGTTCCAGACTGCAGCGCCTTTAACCGCACGGCCACTTCGGCCGGCTAGATGGATCGGTCGTGGTGGAGATCATGATCAGCAATTCATGTCATGGCCTCCACGCTCTCCCGACTTAACCCCATGTGATTTCTTTCTGTGGGGTTATGTGAAAGATTCAGTGTTTAAACCTCCTCTACCAAGAAACGTGCCAGAACTGCGAGCTCACATCAACGATGCTTTCGAACTCATTGATGGGGACATGCTGCGTCGAGTGTGGGAGGAACTTGATTATCAGCTTGATGTCTGCCGAATCACTAAAGGGGCACATGTCGAACATTTGTGAATGCCTAAAAAAACTTTTTGAGTTTTTGTATGTGTCTGCAAAGCATTGTGTAAATATCTCAAATAATAAAGTTATTGTAGAGTTGTGAAATCGCTTCAATCATTTGTAATAACCCTGTATTTAAAAATATAACATTTCAAAAGTCTATGTCTTATATTATAAACAATGTATTTGCTGCTATTCTTGTTACTTAGGCCAACGACCGGAATGTTTTCCCAGTGGTCAGAAATCTTAAAGTAACTGTCAGTCTACGTCAGGAAACAAACGGAAGTCAACACTGGCAGTTTTTACTATTATGAAACTTTCTGCAAAATATACATATACCTACCTCTGGGTTTATGGACTGGCTCATGTTTGTATCTTAAGGGTAAATACCTTTTTCGATGATGGTGAGCAGCTCAAAAATAAAAAAAAAACCTCTCCTTTCACTTAAATGAAATTACGAAACGAATCTCGATGTTGTGTTTTTGCGAAATTTTATTACCACGTTCTCCAGAGGTGCAAAACAGCAGCCATGGACAAGGACACAACTTTATGGATAAAAAAGAGGAAAGAGATGAGAGTCTCCTGCAGTTTTGTTGCTAGAACCACGTAACAAGCTTTAGCTGAGGACTGACCTCTGTAACCGACCATGGCGCCCACTATAGAAAACCATATGGTTAGCTCCATAAATATATTTCGATGCTGTTGTTGTTGTTGTGGTCTTCAGTCCTGAGACTGGTTTGATGCAGCTCTCCATGCTAATCTATCCTGTGCAAGCTCCTTCATCTCCCAGTACCTACTACAACCTACATCCTTCTGAATCTGCTTAGTGTATTCATCTCTTGGTCTCCTCTACGATTTTTACCGTCCACGCTGCCCTCCAATGCTAAATTTGTGATCCCTTGATGCCTCAGAACATGTCCTAACAACCGGTCCCTTCTTCTTGTCAAGTTGTGCCACAAACTTCTCTTCTCCCCAGTCTTATTCGATACCTCCTCATTAGTTACATGATCTACCCACCTAATCTTCAACATTCTTCTGTAGCACCACATTTCGAAAGCTTCTATTCGCTTCTTGTCCAAAATATTTATTGTCCGTGTTTCACTTCCATACATGGCTACACTCCATACAAATACTTTCAGAAACAACTTCCTGACATTTAAATCTATACTCGATGTTAACAAATTTTTCTTCTTCAGAAACGCTTTCCTTCCCATTGCCAGTCTACATTTTATATCCTCTCTACTTCGACCATCATCAGTTATTTTGCTCCCAAAATAGCAAAACTCCTTTACTACTATATGTGTCTCATTTTCTAATCTAATTCCCTCAGCATCACCCGATTTAATTAGACTACATTCCATTATCCTCGTTTTGCTTTTGTTGATGTTCGTCTTATATCCTCCTTTCAAGACACTGTCCATTCCATTCAACTGGTCTTCCAAGTCCTTTGCTGTCTCTGACAGAATTGCAGTCTCATCGGCGAACCTCAAAGTTTTTGTTTCTTCTCCCTGGATTTTTATACCTACTCCAAATTTTTCTTTTGTTTCCTTGCTTGCTCAATATACAGATTGAATAACATCGAGGAGAGGCTACAACCCTGTCTCACTCCCTTCCCAAACACTGCTTCCCTTTCATGCCCCTCGACTCTTATAACTGCCATCTGGTTTCTGTACGAATTGTAAATAGCCTTTCGCTCCCTGTATTTTACCCCTGCCACCTTTAGAATTTGAAAGAGAGTATTCCAGTCAACATTGTCAAAAGCTTTCTCTAAGTTTACAAATGCTAGAAACGTAGGTTTGCCTTTCCTTAATCCTTCTTCTAAGATAAGTCATAAGGACAGTATTGCCTCACGTGTTCCAACATTTCTACGGAATCCTAACTGATCTTCCCCGAGGTCGGATTCTACCAGTTTTTCCATTCGTCTGTAAATAATTCGTGTTAGTATTTTGCAGCTGTGACTTATTAAACTGATAGTTTGGTAATTTTCACATCTGTCAACACCTGCTTTCTTTGGGATTGGAATTATTATATTCTTCTTGAAGTCTGAGGGTATTTCGCATGTCTCGTACATCTTGCTCTCCAGATGGTAGAGTTTTGTCAGGACTGGCTCTCTCAAGGCCGTCAGTAGTTCTAATGGAATGTTGTCTACTCCCAGGGCCTTGTTTCGACTCAGATCTTTCAGTGCTCTGTCAAACTCTTCACGCAGTATTGTATCTGCCTTTTCATCTTCATCTACATCCTCTTCCATTTCCATAATATATTGTCCTCAAGTACATCGCCCTTGTATAGACCCTCTATATACTCCTTCCACCTTTCTGCTTTCCCTTCTTTGCTTAGAACTGGGTTTCCATCGGAGCTCTTGATATTCATACAAGTGGTTCTCTTCTCTCCAAAGGTCTCTTTAATTTTCCTGTAGGCTGTATCTGTCTTACCCCTAGTGAGATAAGCCGCCACATCCTTACATTTGTCCTCTAGCCATGCCTGTTTAGCCATTTTGCACTTCCTGTCGATATCAGTTTTCAGATGTTTGTATTCCTTTTTGCCTGCTTCATTTACCGCGTTTTTATATTTTCTCCTTTCATCAATTAAATTCAATATTTCTTCTGTTACCCAAGGATTTCTACTAGCCCTCGTCTTTTTACCTACTTGATCCTCTGCTACCTTAAGTACTTCATCCCTCAGAGCTACCCATTCTTCTTCTACTGTATTTCTTTCCCCCATTCCTGTCAATTGTTCCCATATGCACTCCCTCAAACTCTGTACAACCTCTGGTTTAGTCAGTTTATGCAGGTCCCATCTCCTTAAATTCCCACCTTTTTGCAATTTCTTCAGTTTTAATCTACAGTTCATAACCAATAATTTGTGGTCAGAGTCCACATCTGCCCCTGGAAATGTCCTACAATTTAAAACCTGGTTCCTAAATCTCTGTCTTACCATTATATAATCTATCTGATACCTTTTAGTGTCTCCAGGATTCTTCCATGTATACAACCTCCTTTTATGATTCTTGAACCAAGTGTTAGCTATGATTAAGTTATGCTCTGTGCAAAATTCTAACAGACGGCTTCCTCTTTCATTTCTTAGCCCCAATCCATATTCACCTACTATGTTTCCTTCTCTCCCTTTTCCTACTGTTGAATTCTAGTCACCCATGACTATTAAATTTTCGTCTCCCTTCACTATTTGAATAATTTCTTTTATCTCATCATACATTTCTTCAATTTCTTTGTCATCTGCAGAGCTAGTTGGCATATAAACTTGTACTACTGTAGTAGGCATGGGCTTCGTGTCTATCTTGGTCACTATAATACGTTCACTATGCTGTTTGTAGTAGCTTACCCGCACTCCTATTTTTTTTATTCATTATTAAACCTACTCCTTCATTACCCCTATTTGATTTTGTATTTATAACCCTGTATTCACCTGAACAGAAGTCTTGTTCCTCCTTCCACTGGACTTCACTAATTCCCACTATATCTAACTTTAACCTATCCATTTCCCTTTTTAAATTTTCTAACCGACCTGCCCGATTAAGGGATCTGACATTCCACGCTCCGATCCGTAGAATGCCAGTTTTCTTTCTCCTGATAACGACGTCCTCTTGAGTAGTCCCCGCCCGGAGATCCGTATGGGGGACTATTTTACCTCCGGAATATTTTACCCAAGAGGACTTCATCATCATTTAACCATACAGTAAAGCTGCATGCCCTCGGGAAAAATTACGGCTGTTGTTTCCTCTTGCTTTCAGCCGTTCGCAGTACCACAACAGTAAAGCCGTTTTGGTTAATGTTACAAGGCCAGATCAGTCAATCATCCAGACTGTTGCCCCTGCAACTACTGAAAAGGCTGCTGTCCCTCTTCAGGAACCACACGTTTGTCTGGCCTCTCAACAGATACCACTCCGTCGTGGTTGCACCTACGGTACGTCTATTTGTATCGTTGAGGTATGCGTGCCTCCCCACCAACGGCAAGGTCCATGGTTCATGGAGGGAGGTATATTTCGATACAAAGTGAAAAAATGTGGAAATCGCGGAAATTTTGTAATATACTGTAACAATGTGTGTATAACGTGTTATGTTGTGGCGACAGTGACTCAGCTTAATGCCTCAAAGCGAGTTAACAATGCTACCGATATAGCTGATGAACCGATCACTTCATCGCATGATTACACACCTGTGGAACAAAATTTAAACTCAGAAATTTGCTCCTGTAGCAAGAGAGCCAGTAAAGGTGTTATTTACTTTGAATGTAAGACTGCTATTCCCTATAGTTGTGTTGGTTCAGACCCAAAGCAAAAGATATGGCTTTGCACGAAATATGGGGACAAGAAGTTACATTTGATTCTTAGCTGAAAGGACTGTACAGGCGCAATTATTCCAGTGTTGATACAGGAGATATCAATCTTAAAACAAGAACTACAAAAGCATGAAACTGAGAGTGGGTTAAACACACGCAAGTGCACTAGTGAAACCATCCCTCAGGAAAACGGTGAAGTTATTGCAGCAACACGCGAAGCCAGTTCCGTGAAGTTTTGTAAAAATTGTCGAAAACTAGCAAAGACATGTATGACGTGTACAGACTGCAGCCAAATGTTCAACTGTAGGTGTGGAAGGTGGAGCCTTCAATAAAAGACAATATAGACATTGTTTGGCAGTGGAAGTGTGAATATCCGGAAGTCATGTAAATAATTGGCCTGTTCATCGTCGAGTGGCGAAGACAAACTTTACCGGTAGCTAATAAGTGCTCCACAGAGATTCCTTCGAAAAAAAAGTTACGATGTTCTGAGTGAAATATTACCACAACTTCCAGATGAAGTGACAGAAAAACAAGCCTCGGCAGATTATCTTCATAAAAACGGTGACCGGTTGCCCGCTAATACAGAATCTCAGAAAAAGTACTCTGCTTCATCCGTTTCTCTAGTCATCGACGCACAATTTCAGTGTCTCCAAAAACCAATACTAGAGAGAAAACTAACAATTCTCGCATCAACCACGGTCGTGGCATGTCGTCTCGCCCAAGTGAAGAATCTACTGTTAATGCAACAGCATTTGTTAAACCAGATGCTTCGCTTACTCAAGTTTGTAAACTCACAAACTTGTCAGAAATCAGTAAGTTCACTTTTAAGGACTTTATTGTGTTGTCTGGCGGCTAAATCTATGTCTGTGAAATTTCAAAATGTCGTCCATCTGTTGCTTCAAAGTATTTTGGAAATTTTCCACAACAGAACATATTTTCCTGCTATGTTCTTGAACTGTTCTTCGGTGGGTGGCGGCGTTGTTTAAGGTCCAAACCCTAACACAACAGCTGAGCATGAGTCATAAAGTGTCATGCTAACAGTATGTTTTGGAAGTCTAAATTCAAATGCTAGATATTTAAAAGTGGCCCCTGTTGCCAAAAACCTGAAAGAAAAGAGAACAAAACGTTTCGGCATCAAATAATTTCAATACACTACTGGCCATTAAAATTGCTACACCAAGAAGAAAAGCAGATGATAAACGGGTACTGGCTCTGAGCACTATGAGACTTAACTTCTAAGGTCATCAGTCCCCTAGAACTTAGAACTACTTAAACCTAACGAACCTAAGGACATCACACACATCCATGCCCGAGGCAGGATTCGAACCTGCGACCGTAGCGGTCTCGCGGTTCCAGACTGTAGCGCCTAGAACCGCTCGTCCACCCCGGCCAGCAAACGGGTACTCATTGGACAAATATATTATACTAGAACTGACATGTGATTACATTTTCACGCAATTTGGGTGCATAGAACCTGAGAAATCACTACCCAGAACAACCACCTCTGGCCATAATAACTGCCTTTATACGCCAGAGCACTGAGTCAAACAAAGCTTGGATGGCGTGTACAGGTACAGCTGCCCATGCAACTTCAACACGATACCACAGTTCATCAAGATTAGTGACTGGCCTATTGAGACGAGCCAGTTGCTCGGCCACCATTGACTAGATGTTTTCAATCTGGAGAATGTGCTGGGCAGGGCAGCAAGCGAACATTTTCTGTATCCAGAAAGGCCCGTACAGGACCTGCAACATGCGGTCGTACATTATCCTGCCGAAATGTAGGGTTTCGCAGGGATCGAATGAAGGGTAGAGCCACGGGTTGTAACACATCTGAAATGTAACGTCCACTGTTCAAAGTGCCGTCAATGTGAACAAGAGGTGACCGAGACTTGTAACTAATGGCACCCAATACCATCACGCCGGGTGATACACTAGTACAGCGATGACGAATACACCCTTCCAATGTGCGTTCACCGCGATGTCGCCAAACACGGATGTGACCATCATGATGCTGTAAACAGAACCTGGATTCATCCGAAAAAGTGACGTTTTGCCATTCGTGCACCCAGGTTCGTCGTTGAGTACACCATCGCAGGCACTCCTGTCTGTGATGCAGCGTCAAGGGTAACCGCAGCCATGGTCTCCGAGCTGATAGTCCATGCTACTGCAAACGTCGTCGAACTGTTCGTGCAGATGGTTGTTGTCTCGCAAACGTCCCCGTCTGTTGACTCAGCGATCGAGACGTGGCTACACGATCCGTTACAGCCATGCGGATAAGATGCCTGTCATCTCGACTGCTAGTGATTCGAGGCCGTTGGGATCCAGCACGGCATTCCGTATTACCCTCCTGAACCCACCGATTCCATATTCTGCAAACAGTCATTGGATCTCGACCAACGCGAGCAGCAATGTCGCGATACGATAGACCGTTATCGCGATAGGCTACAATCCGACCTTTATCAAAGTCGGAAACGTGATGTTACGCATTTCTCCTCCTTACACGAGGCATCACAACAACGTTTCACCAGGCAACGCTGGTCAACTGCTATTTGTGTACGAGAAATCGGTTGGAAACTTTCCTCGTGTCAGCACGTTGCAGGTGTTGACACCGTCGCCAACCTTGTGTGAATGCTCTGAAAAGCTAATCATTTGCATATCACAGCATCTTCTTCCTGTCGGTTAAATTTCGCGTCTGTTGCATGTCATCTTCGTGGTGTAGCAATTTTAATGGCCAGTAGTGTAACATAGTTAAAATTTATTAACAGTCGGCAAATAAAGAAAAAATGGATAATTTTTGTTAAAATGAAAATACCTTATTAAACAGGTTTTGCATTTACTAGCTATGCAAGAGCCAGACCTGTTAATCTATATCTTTTCATTATAAACAATTTAAGAAGTGCATAAATATATTATTACAGTTATGAATTACAATCTTCAATAATAATATTTAGTTTTAGCGAGATAAATTGTGTTTGTTCTATGGGACGCAAGTAGAGAGTAACAGAAAAGCCTGCAAGATACTTTTAGGGTGAATGTCCAGACTCCGCAGTCTAACTCTGAACCTGCTTCTAGTCTTCCACACAAGAAAAGTAAATTTGCAACCCTCATGGAGTTCAGCACGGACGTGGTTTTTCCGAGCCCAGTGCTAGGAAACCTTAACGTCTCCTTCAGACGACGACGAAGAAGAAGACGCCACTAGTAGAGTTGACAAAATAACAGAGACCAAGGCTACTGAACCCAATAAGCAACAGGGCTGAAATACAATTTGAAAACACGAGAGTTTTGGCTCAAACACCATCGTATTGAGATTCTGTTATTACAGAAGCGGCCGAAATTAGAATAAAATGCAGCAGTTGTAACACAGACGAGGGGGAACACATTTAGTAGTGTATCGGATCGGGCCCTGGGTATTAGTGAAAGCAAAGATTTAGGCTTAACGCCTGTAGGGACGCGGGAGCGGCTGTTTCGAACGTGGCGCCGGCCTCTCGGGCCATCTGACCGCATCCGGTTCCGCGGTCGCGCCAAATGGAACTGTCACGAGCTGTCCAACCTGTCTTCCGCGCATGCGTCACTGTAGCCCTATCTGGAACGTTCCAGACGCAGCAGTTTCATCTGCGTAAGCAGAACACCGTGTAAGACCCGACAGTCAGTCACGCTACTCCTGATGTAGACAGCGGGGGCGGCTATCGAAAGCTCGAGCGTTTTATTCGAAGCGACGCGGCTTGTGAACCGAGACAGTTTTGTTGAAGAACCACTAATGGCTTCAATATACATACACGAAGCATCAGAGACGACCAGCTGCGTTATAGGATTATTCGATGGTGATGTTAGCGTAAGGAGGCTCATGCGTGAAGCGTTCAACGAATTTGAAGGTAAAATGCTGTCAATCGACTTCCAAAGGATTGGAAAAGGCCACAGGTCATCCCCGTTTTCAAGAAGGGACGTCGAACAGATGTGCAGAGCTATAGACTTATATCTCTAACGTCGATCAGTTGTAGAGTTTTGGAGCACGTATTGTGTTCGAGTATAATAACTTTTCTGGAGACTAGAAATCTACTCTGTAGGAATCAGCATGGGTTCCGAAAAAGACGATCGTGTGAAACCCAGCTCGCGCTATTCGTCTACGAGACTCAGAGGGCCATAGACACGGGTTCACATGTAGATGCCGTGTTTCTTGACTTCCGCAAGGCGTTTGATACAGTTCCCCACAGTCGTTTAATGAATAATGTAAGAGCCTATGGACTATCAGACCAATTGTGTGATTGGATTGAAGAGTTCTAGATAACAGAACGCAGCACGTCATTCTCAATGGAGAGAAGTCTTCCGAAGTAAGAGTGATTTCAGGTGTGCCGCAGGAGAGTGTCGTGGCACCGTTGCTATTCACAATGTACATAAATGACCTGGTGGATAACATCGGAAGTTCACTGAGGCTTTTTGCGGATAAAGCTGTAGTATATCGAGAGGTTGTAACAATGGAAAATTGTACTGAAATGCAGGAGGATCTGCAACGAATTGACGCATGGTGCAGGGAATGGCAATTGAATATCAATGTAGACAAGTGTAATGTGCTGCGAATAAATAGAAAGAAAGATCCTTTATCATTTAGCTACAATATAGCAGGTCAGCAACTGGAAGCAGTTAATTCCATAAATTATCTGGGAGTAGGCATTAGGAGTGATTTAAAATGGAATGACCATATAAAGTTGATCGTCGGTAAAGCAGATGCCAGACTGAGATTCATTGGAAGAATCCTAAGGAAATGCAGTCCGAAAACAAAGGAAGTAGGTTACAGTACACTTGTTCGCCCACTGCTTGAATACTGCTCACCAGTGGCCGATCCGTACCAGATAGGGTTGATAGAAGAGATAGAGAAGATCCAACGGAGAGCAGCGCGCTTCGTTACAGGATCATTTAGTAATCGCGAAAGCGTTACAGACATGACAGATAAACTTCAGTGGAAGACTCTGCAAGAGAGACGCTCGGTAGCTCGGTACGGGCTTTTGTTAAAGTTTCGAGAACATACCTTCACCGAGGAGTCAAGCATCTCGCGAAGAGACCATGAGGATAAAATCAGAGAGATTAGAGCCCACACAGAGGCATACCGACAATCTTTCTTTCCACGAACAATACGAGATTGGAATAGAAGGGAGAACCGATAGAGGTACTCAAAGTACCCTCCGCCACACACCATCAGGTGGCTTGCAGAGTATGGATGTAGATGTAGACAGAAAATTAAAAAAAATTATCTGATCTCCAAATCAGTAAACGGATCGAGGTGAGCTGTTCAGACACTCCGTGACCATAAGGGCACTGAAACGGAGGATGACAGAGTAAAGGTCGAAATATTAAACTTTTTTTTTCCCCAGAACTGTTACACAGAGGAAGGTCGTATTGCAGTTTCTCTTCTAAATCGTAGCACAAACGACGAAATGACAGGTATCGAAGTAGGTGACCAAGGGACAGAAAAGCAACCCACCTCGCTCTGTTCGTCGACGAGACCCAGAAAGCAGTAGATACAGGCGTTCAGGTAGATAGCATATTCCTTGACATCCAGTAGGCGTTCAGCACATTTCTGCACAGCCACCTAAAGAACACTATACCAACGTATGGAATATCAGACTGACTGCGTGACTGGATTGAAGTGTATCTAGCAAACAGAACACAGCATGCCGTTCTGAACGGAGAGAAGTCTTCAGACGTTAAAGCAATTTCAGGTGTACCTCGAGGAAGTGTTATAGGACCATTACTTTTGACAATATATATAAATGACATAGTAGGCAACGTCGGAAGTTCCATGAGGCTTTTCGCGGAAGATGCTGTTGTATACAGAGTCGCAAAGCTAGAAAATTGTAGAGAAATGCAGAAAGACCTGCAGAGGATAGAAGTTTGGTGCATGGAGTGGCAATTGATCCCCCAACATAAACGAATGCAAAGTATTATGAAAACGTAGAAAGACTCATTATTGTATGATTACATGATTTCCGAACAATCACCGGAAACAGTTACTTGCGTAAAATATCTAGGAGTATTTGTATGGAGCGATTTGAAGTGACCGACCACATAAAATTAATCTCCAGTAAGACAGATGCCAGACTGAGATTCACTGGAAGACTCATCAGGGAAGGTACCCATCAACAAAGGAGGTAGCTTACAAAACACTCGTTCGACCAATATTTGAATTTTCCCCGTCGATATGGGACCCGTATCAGAGAGGATTGATAAAGGAAATACAAAAGATCCAAAGAAGAGCAGCGCATTTCATTCCAGGTTCATTTACTAAGCGCAGAAAGTCGCGAGGTGATCACCCAACTCCAGTGGCAAACGCTGCAATAGAGGTGTTCTACATCACGCTGTGGTTTGCTGTTAGAGTGTACGTTCCCAGAACAGTCAAATTATATGTTACTTCATTCTATGCACATCTCGCCAAAAGATGATGAAGATAAAATTGGAGAGGTTCGAGCCCACACGGAGGTTTACTAGCAGTTGTTCTTCCTGTGACCCATTCGCGACTGAATCAATAAATGGAGGAAAGTGACACTGGATCACAAAGTACCCTCCGCCGCACACCACAAGCCTGCGGCGGAGTATAGATGTAGATGCACATGTAAATGTACAGAAAAGTATCGTCCTTGAAAGACTGAAAGGCAATGCAGAACGATTCACAAATTATTAGAGGCGAAGGTTTTATTATGGACTACCGCTTCATTTTTAAACCATAAATTCCAAAATTGTAACTGAAATTTGCTGGAAACTTCAGAAAATAATCTTTATGGTGTTATAAAAAAGCAAAACAATTTTTTTAGTTTAAATCAATATGCAAACTTCAATATGAAAACATTTTTACAAAATTGACAAATTGTGAAAAAATGAAAACGTGGTGGTAATATAGGCTACCTTATAAAAATAAAAAAGTCAATATTATTTCGTGTAAATTTTTGTAGAGTAATTAGAAAATAACAAACCTTTTATACTAGGACATATTTATCATAAATTGTTCATTTAGGGTCGGCAAAAAACACAAATATAATGTTCTGTTCCGGAGCCAGCACACTGGGTCCACAATTCTCCTTTATTTGCTTTGAAATATAACACCTCACAAAAAAGGCAGATAACATCTTTATCTCTTGGCTTTTCAACACCAATACATAGCTCTAGAACTGACTCCTCAGAGTCTGTCTTTCCCTCCTCTTGAGCTCTCGGATGATGGTTGTAGGTCGATGATCATTTTTTGTTTCACTGATGGCGTTTTGCTTTTTATTCCTTGTTTCATTCTTCTGTCGACATCCAGCCCACATTTCATGTTCCTCGTATTCTCTGTTATAGCATCAATTTCGATCTTCGTATATCCACTTCTTTTTCCTATTTTATTTTCATTTTCCTTTTTTTATCGGCTTCCTTTTCTTAGTGCTATTTTTAGCTTCTTCCAAATATATTTTGTAGTGTAATGCCGTAATTACAACTGCCTTTCCTGGATTAGGTCCTTCGTTTGTTGATTTTCCTTGTTTTTTGGCACAAGCAAGATGTCCTTGGCTGATATCTTAATGTTTTCTATTTGAAAGTGGAACTCACTTCTGGGGTCAGCTTCTGCTAGTTCTTTGGCACTTGGTGTGTGGTGGCTCTGGTCGCTGGTGTGAGCCTTGTGTGGACCAGTAGGAGGCTAGTGTGTTTCCGGGACGAGCCTTCTGTGTTATCAGGCTGGTTTCCTTGAGGCAGCAAGATTGGTTTTATTTTAGAACGATTCCTTCCTTTATGTGTCCAGAGGGTGTTAACATCCAACTCTTCCACGTTTGAGGGTCCAAAGTCGACATCTGTGAAAAACCTTCGATTGCAAGGGAAAAACCCACATACTTCAAACCCATGCACAGCTATTTGACCACTCTGTCACCTTAGGTATGCTTTTCCAAACAGTTCAGCTATCTTACAATGACCAAGTGGTTTATCATTATGGAACATCCATTGCCTAACATTCTCACTATAGTAAAACTTGAGAGGGGACATGAATGGTTGCATTTTGTGTGACGTTTGGGGCGGTAGACTTACAATTGTGACATGGTTGCTTCTTGCCAGATCTACGGCATTAATATTCTTGGTATGTGTGTTATGCCCATCCAACATATGAAGAACTGGGCTTTCTCCCGTAGGCTTGACGTAGTTGATAAAGTGATCCAACGATTCTGTAAACAAACACCCTTGTATCCAACCAGATGGGTGGCATCGTCCTATGGAGCCCGGCGGAGCACCTTTCATCAAAAGGTCAGACATATTTTTCTTGGGAAAAATTAGAATTCGCAGAACAAAGTCCCACCAGTGCTCATGCAGCAGACAATTGTAACCTGGGATCCCCTTTTTAAGGGTTCAAACAGTTTGATGACTGTTTCTACCGCTGGAAATAGTGATAACCAGCGGGTTTTCGAGTGACGTATTACAGTCATATACCTGTATTCATCCCCTACCAAACTGTTTCTACCGCTGGAAATAGTGATAAACAGCGGGTTTTCGAGTGACATATCACACTCATATACCGGTATTCATCCCCTACACAATCACAAAAGTCCCTAAGCCTCTGTTCTAATAGCGCATATAACACTATTCCCTAATAACTGAACCTTTAGTCCTGTCACGGGGAAAAGTCACATATAACACTAACGTGCAGTAAAACACGATAATGTTACCTTCTAAGAGGATTTCTAAGTTTGACTGCGTGAGTTTCTAATGGATAAGGGTATCGGGCAATAATTTCGAATTTGGTGAAATAACAGAGAAACGAAATGGACTTTAACCCTGGGAGTTAACGAAAGTGGTAAAATCATAAATGAATTAAATAATGGACGGTCGCCAGCCCAATTAGGCACATTAATTTGGAAATATCTATTGGAGAAAATTGAATATTAGTTAATGAAGTTAATTTTGTCGAGATTTCCCTTTGAATAGCAAATGGGGTACAAACTGACACCGTGCACTCTGTACTGTGTGTAGCAGTATTTACCAGTAACACACCCACCAGTAAATTATGGGGAGCAACTTTGCACCAAGCTCATACTAATGACAGCCACACTCAAGCGCTTTACTTAATCAAATACTAAAATGTCATTGCATGAAGTGCAGAACTAAATTTGGACATGAGGGGCTTCTATCTTGATTGACATTAAAAACACAAACAGAGATGAATAACAGCATAAAGACACTGTTTAAGCTCCTCTAAAAATAGCGGTTTTCCTAGGTAACAGTAATAGTTCAATTTATTCTTAATAGGTGGAGGCTATGATGGGGACCCATAAACTAGCATAGTTTCACTAGTCAAAGCTCTTTGATTATTACAATAGTCAAGAGTAACTCTAAAAGGTAATCATTCACTTCACTTGGAGTAGTTCATAAATTACTTTGCAAGACAATAAAATACAACACTGGGCTTAATTAACTTCAAAAAAGGAACCTTTCATGATATTTGCACAGTCTTCCACTGTAATCCTACAAAACTATCATTATAAACAAAGAATACTTTAGCAAAAGCCTATTCAACTTCACTTTTGTAATTTTAACTTTTACTACTCTTTTTACTTTAGACAAAAAAATCACTTTCAAACACATGAATGCAAGAATTGTTCATTTAAATCAGAATAGTCGGTTTTAGTAGCACTTAGGTGAGGACCCTGTGTAGGTTCGTGATCAGGATTGAAAATATGGTTCTGGACACGAATTTATGTTTTATGTGATTATTATTGAAACAACACACAAATTAACTGGCCCATCCCCATACACATTACTTAACCGAAACTATGAAGTTTGTGGAGCAGTGGCGAGGATTGGTGGCAGGTGCAATGGCGGCTAACTGTACTCATGGCTCTTGATGAGCAAGTGCTCTATAAATTCTCTTAAACATATTAGAGCCATTCTATTATGCTATGAATACCAAATAATAGCCAGATCCACATCCGAGGCAAATCCTTTCTTATGTAGCTTCAAATTGCCTCTCTTAGCACCGTCGATGTGTACCGTGCTAGGGCTAGCCACATACTGCGTGTCGTTCCCACAAAGGAGCCGTTGAGTTCGATCGCCAAACCCACCTTTTACATAGCGCCATGCCACTTCTGTTGCAGAGGGACTTTCCCTACAGCGTTTACATGTTACAAATACAAGTGCTCGAAGCATGAACATGTTTTTAACGAACATATTTTTTTATAATCATATTCATATTATAATAATTTAGAATTTCAACATATTATTTTGCTTTTTCATAAGCGAATCACAAAACTTTAATTTTCTTGCCATAAATCAAGATGTTTAAACAACACAGAATACACACTTCATAAATTGCAAATAACAGTTATATAAAATAAACCTACTCCTAGTCGATATAAGTTGTGCAGGACAGCCTATTCCTTCAACGTTCTCACGCTCCGTTGTTAGCTGCAACAGACAAAAAATTTTCTTTGTTGGTGCTGCACATTTTACCGATTTTGATCGAGATAAACTTACGCTGCGGTTTTCTTCTTCGGCACACCAGCGTAGAAGTGTGCTCAGAATCAGCTAAGTGAAAAATCGAGGAAATACGCACGTTGTTTTGTATACAAAAGCCGACATAGGAATTTTCTCCTGTGTGGGACCGCGTGCACAAGATCGTGTGTCGATTTAGAGCTCTAGATTCGCGTGTTTTACAGTTCGCATCGCTTCTTCTGCATAATCTTTCACTGAATGTGTCAAAAAATGTTTGTATTTAGAAATATTGTGAAATTTTGAACATTCGTGAGAGCTACGATAAACTAGTACTGTTTCGTCAATTGGAGGCTTAAACTAAATTGTACTGCCGGCCGGAGTGGCCGAGCGGTTCTAGGCTCTACAGCCTGGAATCCTGCCTCGGGCATAGATGTGCGTAGTGTGCTTAGGTTAGTTAGGTTTAAGTAGTTCTAAGTTCTAGGGAACTATCAAACCTCAGAAGTTAAGTCCCATAGTGCTCAGAGCCATTTGAACCATTTTTGAACTAAATTGTACTCTTTTTAAAATTTTTGAGGACAGCAGGCCTATCCTCGTTCAGAACAAACTTTAATTTCGTTGTATAATTACGTGGGAAATAGGTTAGTTTCAGACTTTTTCGGACGCTTACAAACTTATATTTTCGTAAGTTAGCAGCACGAGTGTTTTGCATACGTAATTTAAGTCGTAGCAAATCAGCATTTGTGGTTCACTGTTCAGCCGAAGTATATGTCACCCATGAATTTCACTGTGTATCAAAGCAAATAAACGTGCGTTTTTGAGAAGTTTCGGAAGCTATCATTCTCTTTGCATAATCTACAAACAATTTGTAACAAATCGGAGTTTGTGATTTAGTTCCTGTAGCAGATTTTCTAACTAACACATTGTATTACATACATACGAGGGTGAGTCAAATGAAAACCTTAAATATTTTTTTAAAATGTTATTTATTGAGCAGAAGTGTCCGCCTCCGTAGCATAGCGGTAGCGTTACCGCCTACCACGCAGGAGGCCCGGGTTCGATTCCCGGCTGGTGACTGGGTGTTGTGTGTCCCTCATCGTCATTTTCATCATCATTGACTTGCAAGTCGCCGATGTGGCGTCACCTAAAAAGGACTTGCAATACGGCGGCCGAACTCCCCCAAATGGGGCCTCCCGGCTAAAATGCCATACGATCATTTCTTTTTTTTTGTGCAGAAGTGGTACAAAGCTGTATCACTTTTCAACACAATCTCCGAAAAAAATTCTTTCGGTAGTCCGCGCAACCACTCATGCACCACGTGGCGTACCTCTTCATCAGAACGGAACTTCTTTCCTCCCATTGCGTCTTTGAGTGGTCCAAACATATGGAAATCACTTGGGGCAAGGTCTGGTGAGTATGACGGATGAGGAAGACACTCAAAATGCAGGTCTGTGATTGTTGCAACTGTTGTACGGACAGTGTGGGGCCTTGTATTTTCATGTTGCAAAAGGACACCTGCTAACAGCAATCCACGTCCCTTTGATTTGAATGCAGACCACTGATGATTTTTTAGATCTGTGTATAATGCACTAGTGACAGTGGTCCCTCTAGGCATGTAATGCTCCAAAATGACGCCTTTTTCGTCCCAAAAGAGAGTTAGCATAACCTTCCCTGCTGATGGTTCTGTTCGAAACTTCTTTGGTTTTGGTGATGAGGAATGGCGCCATTCCTTGTTCGCTCCCTGCGTTTCCGGTTGGTGGAAGTGAACCCAGGTTTCGTCCTCAGTAACGATTCTTGCAAGGAAGTTATCACCTTCTCGTTCAAAGCACCGAAGAAGTTCAGCCGGCCGGGGTAGCCGAGCGGTTCTAGGCGCTACAGTCTGGAACCGCGCGACCGCTACGGTCGCAGGCTCGAATCCTGCCTCGGGCATGGATGTGTGTGATGTCCTTAGGTTAGTTAGGTTTAAGTAGTTCTAAGTTCTAGGGGACTGATGACCTTAGAAGTTAAGTCCCATAGTGCTCAGAGCCATTTTTTGAGCCGAAGTTCTTCACAAGCTTCAACACGTCGTTCTCTCATTTCAAGAGTCAGCTGCCGTGGCACTCATCTTGCAGACACTTTGTGAAACTGGAGCACATCATGCACAATGTGGTGTGCTGACCCATGACTAATCTGTAAACATGCTGCAATGTCATTCAGTGTCACTCGGCGGTTTTCCTTAACTATGGCTTCGACTGCTGCAGTGTTCTGTGTAGTCACAACTCATTGTGCCTGACCTGGACGAGGAGCATCTTCCACTGAAGTCACACCTTTTGCGAACTTCCTACTCCATTCGTAGGCTTGCTGCTGTGGCAAACATGCATCACTGTACTGAACCTTCATTCGTCGATGAATTTCAATAGGTTTCACACCTTCACTACACAAAAACCGAATAACAGAACGCTGTTCTTCCCTGGTGCAAGTCGCAAGTGGGGCGGCCATCTTTATACTGATACTGCGACGGTATGTGTGCATCTGCACTATGCTGCCACCTACAGGCCATTCTGCACGCTGTTTGTAGCACGCTTACCAACTTACGGGATAACGGCCCGAAATTTCGACTTGTTATTGCAAATTTAAGGTTTTCATTTGACTCACCCTCGTATTATCTGCACTATCGTAAATTGACACTGTTTTCGTGTTTGCTAATAATTATAATTAACATCAAAACGTTTTAGGAACTAGTAATTTTTACCATAGATTTTTGTGTTGCCGCCGGCCGGTGTGGCCGAGCGGTTCTAGGCGCTTCAGTCTGGCACCGCGCGACCGCTACGGTCGCAGGTTCGAATCCTGCCTCGGGCATGGATATGTGTGATGTCCTTAGGTTAGTTAGGTTTAAGTAGTTCTAAGTTCTGGGGGACTGATGACCTCAGATGTTAAGTCCCTTAGTGCTCAGAGCCATTTTTTGTGTTACCTTAATAGAAATCTCGTTTTGTGAATGTGCTTCACTTCCTACACGCATCAGCAGCAACTTCTTAGATCAACAGATTAAAAGATAATCAGCAGGTTTCATTTAACGTTAAATTTGTTCAGTGCCTTGTAATAAATTGCACGAGCCAAAATGCAGCCCCCACTGTGAATGATGTTCTCAAACACGGTATGAGTTTGTTGACGTTCGTAAGTAACTGGAAATCGCCCTGACTACTGTTAAACGACTGGCAGCTGCTACGAATCGGCGTGTTGGAAGAGCTCCAGAGAGTCGTTTACCCCTGATACCTGTACTACAGGTACCTGATGTTCTATCCTCTACTGTGGATCCTGTCTTCTCTGCAGGAAGTACAGGAGCTAGTCATTACACATCCACTTGACTGCGATTGGGGTGTCAATGGTAGACCTAGGCTTCCTGTACAGGGTGTGTGGGGACCAGGGAGGAATTAGGATGTTGGACCAATCCCCCTTACCAACAAGTCTGAGGTGCTGTCTTTTACTGAAACTGAAACTGAGCCGGTGGGACTCACTTCACGTGTGTTGCCCAGTGTCAGGAGGAGGCAAACGCAAAAGGGTGGGGGTCTATTAATGATCAGTAGTTCAAAGTTACGGCGAATGACGATACCCCTTAGAGAAATGGGTGCAAGGGATAGGAAAGGTCATCAGGTGCACTCAGTGCCTATGCCTGGAGTCTCACAGAATACTGAAGAGGCTATTCCAGCAGTCATTGTGGGAACAGGGTGCAACCAACTGCAGTTTGTGGCACACGTTGGAACAAATTATGCCTGTCGTCTGGGCTCTGAGATCATTTTTGGGTCATTCAGCGATGGGTGGAGAAGGTGGAGAAGACCAGCCTTGTGCATAAAGTTTCAAAGAAGCTCACAGTTTGCACCGTTGTCTGCAGAACTGACCGTGGCCATTTGGTTCTCAAGTGGAAGGACTGAACCAGAGACTTCGAAGATTCTTTGACAAGCTAGACTGTGTCTTCGTGGACTTGCGCCGTAGGGTTGAGAACTGTTGGGTCCCCTAAATAGGTCAGATGTGCAGTACACGTCAGGGGCTGTCACTCAGGGTTTTTTAGATTAGGCGACTCTCCATGCAATCCAGATAACAATAGTTGTAGGAAACCCGGAAGTATCAGAGTAATATCGAAAAAAATGCCTCCCACGGGTGAAAGTATTAAAATCCTAATGGTAAACTGCCGAAGGATTCGCAACAAAGTGCCAGAGATTGAGGTGCTCATGAAAAGCAACACTACGTACTGAAAGCTGTTTGAAACCTGAAATTGATAGCAGCGAGATTTTTGGAGAAAATTTAAGTGTATTGAAGGGGAGGCACATGGGGAATGCAGGTGGTGTACTTGTCACCGTAGACAAGAAACTCAAATCCACCGAGGTCGAAGTTGAAGCTACATGTCAAATTGTTTGGGCAAGACTCAGTATGAGGGGTGGACATAAAATGATAATTGGGTCCTTCTGTCGCCCACCAGACTCATCTCCTGATGAAACCAAAAAGTTTAGAGGAAACCTCGTTTCAGTTGTATGTAAGTTCCCCAATCATACTGTAACCATCAGTGGAGACATTAATCATCCAACAACTAATTGGGAAAATTACAGTTTTGCTCATCATGGGCATGATAAGAACTCATGTGAAGCTTTACTACATAACTCCTCTGAAAACTACCTAGAACCCAACTCATGATGGAAATATATTTTATCTAATGGCGACAAATAGGCCTGACCTCTTTGAGGATGTCCACTTCGAAACTGGTATCAGTCTCCATGATGCGCTTGTGGCAACAATGGTTACCAGAGTAAAAGAACAACTGAAACTAACAGAAAGATATGTATGATCACTAAATTAGATTTAAAAAATCAGTAATATCACATGTCAATGTTGAACTTTCAGCACAGGTCAGGAGCATGTAGATGAACTCTGGCTCAAGTTAAAAGAACAGTTGACCATGCACTGGATAGATATGTACCCAGTAGAACAGTTCATAGTGGGAGGTGACGTCCTTTGTATACTGTCGTTGTAAAGAAACTTCTAAAGAAATAGAGATTACTGCATATTAAGTGTAAAGCAAAGCATAAGGCTATAGATAGAGAGACGTTGAATGAAACGTTTGGCTGTCAGGAGAGCAATGCATGATGCCTTCAATGACTACTGTCAAGTGATCTTTCACAGAACCCAAAGAAATTCTAGTCGTATGTAAAGGCTGTTATTGGCACCATCGTTAGTGTCCAGTCCGTAGTGATGAGACAGGAACTGAAATTGAGGGTAGCAAAGCAAACTCTAAAATGCTTAACTACGTTTTCAAATGTTCCTTTACAGAGAAAACCTCAGAAGAATTGCCCTAATTTAATCCCTGTACCACTGGAAAGATGTACGAAATAAGAATTAGTGTCAATAGTGTTGAGAAAAAGCTGAAATCTCTAAAACTGAAGAAATCTCCAGGCTCCCATGGAATCCCTGTCAGATTCTATACTGAATATGCGCCTGAGTTAGCTCCCCTTCTAACTATAATCTATCGTAGATCCCTCGAACAAAAAGCCGTGCCCAATTCTTGGAAAAAGTCACAGATCATATCCGTCTACAAGACGGATAATAAAAGTAATCCAAAACCACCGTTCAATAGCCTAGACATCGATTTGTTGTCGACTCTTAGAATGTATTCTGAGCTAAAACATAATGCAGTATCTTGAACAGAATGCCCTCCTCAATGCCAAGCAGCATGGATCTCGAAAACATCGATCATGTGAAGCCCAACTCGCATGACCTACTGAATGCTTTGGATCAAGACAACCAAGTAGATCCAGTGTTTCTTGATTTTCGTAAAGCATTTGACTCAGTATCGCACCTACGCTTAATGTCAAAAGGATGATCATATGGGATGGGGACTGGACTGTGGGCTGTTGGTAGGGAGGACACAGCATGTTTTCTTGGATGGGAACTCATCGTCAGATGTAGAAGTAACTTCGGATGTGCTCCAGGGAAGTGTGTTGGGACCCTTGCTGTTCATATTGTGTATTAATGACCTTGCAGGCAATATTAATAGTAAAATCAGACTTTTTACAGATAATGCAGTTATCTATAATGCAGTATTAGCTGAGAGAAGCTGCATAAATATTCAATCAGATCTTGATAAGATTTCAGTGTGGTGCAGAAATTGGCAACGTGTTTTAAATGTTCAAAAATGTAAAATTTTGCACTTCACAAGACGAAAACACGTAGTCTGCTATATTATACCAATGCCCCACTGTTGGAATCGGACAACTCATACAAATACCTTGGTGTAATACTTTGAAGGGATATGAAATGGAATGATCATGTAGGTTCAGTTGTGGGTAAAGCAGGTGGTAGACTTCGGTATATTGGTAGAATAATAGGGAAATGCAATCAGTCTACAAAAGAGATTGGTTACAAATCACACGTGTGACCGATCCTAGAATATTGCTCAAGTGTGTGGGAGCAGTACCAGATAGGACCAACAGGGGATATTGAACGTATACAGTGAAGGGCAGAACGAATGGTCACAGGTTTTTTTAATCAGTGGGAGAATGTCAGAGAGATACTAAAGAAACTGAACTGGCACGCTCTTGAAGACAGCCTTTAAATGATTACTCTAGGGATGTACTACAACCCCCTACGTATCCCTCACATAGGGATCGTGAGGATACCATAAGATTAGGATAATTACTGCAAGCACAGGCGCATTCAACCACTCATTCTTCCTGCGCTCCATGAATGGAACAGGAAGAAACTCTAATAACTGATACAATGGGACGTACCCTCTGCCGTGCACCTCACCGTGGTTTGCAGGTTATAGATGTAGATGTAAATAGATTACATTTGTCTTGGCTTTTTAAGCCACTCAAGTTGGTGTTCGTTTTTCCCCCACGAAATGTCTCGCTTTTTTCCAAGATCAAACATTTCAGTAGTTTTCGTACAAAACGTTGGAATTTCGTAGGACGTTTAGTTTAAACTGAATGCCTTCATTAATATCGAAAAACTGAAGAGCAGACGGACATACTTTCGTAGCTATATGAATGCTGGTACTACTGGATATGTCGTAAATAAAACAACTTTTTGATAATCTCAAGGCTCTGGGGAGCAATTTCTCCTTTTACTAAGGCCAATACTTTAGTTCTTTTCGAACCAAACTGTTTTGCGATGAAATAATCATCAAAACTACGCTATTCAGCTTATTCGTACAATCACTAGATCTGAAGCCTAGTTTACACGACGACATTGGGTTGCGCCACTCGTTGCGTGGAATGAGTTGCGCGCAAATGGTTTCATATTCGACTGTCGACATGGCGAAACCAGTATACACTTCGGTTTCATCGTTTTGTGGGCTCCTGAGACGTGTCTGAAATGATTTGGCAGGTGCACGTCGCACGAGTTGTGATGGAGTTAAAACTTGCTGTGTGGAATCGCTGCATGAGAAAAAAAAAAAGAAAAAAAAAAGAAACGTGCTTCGATTCGTGGCTGGATGAAGAAAAGACGTCAGCTCGGTTGCTCAGCATTATTGCTGAAATAATTTGTAAGACCCAAGAAATTCTTTTAATTATCTTAGAATGTCGCCAAAACTGTTCATATTTCTTCTAAATAGAGTTAATTTTGCGATAAGGAATAAAGATACTGTAATGCATGAAGCACTTCGCCAGAACTGAAATTACATATCACATTGTGCGCATTACAATCGAGAACATTCGACATGCTATAAGATGCGCATTTAGTTAGCGATGACACTTTTTCATTAACACCAATAATTACTAACATTTAACAGTAATAATTATTAACATTAACAGCAGTAATTATTCCAACAGGCCGCATTAAGAAGAGAATGGTTTGCAAACTACTGTCTTGAAGATAGATCTGTACAGTGGCAATTTGTCAAAATTCAGACATATGCGAATTGGGAGTACTGCTGCGACGTTTTAAATAGATGAATATTAAATAAAGAATGTAGCTTCTTGATCTGTGTAGCCTTCGCTCCTGTCAACAATACTCCTGTATATGTGCACCTAATTCAATAAATTTTGCCCTGCAGCTCAGATATTGTCAAACTGTCTATGTTCTGATCGCACGTGAAGGTCTCAGGAGCAGCAATATGTTGCTTATTTTTGTAATCGGCATCACTGAAATCCCACAAACACCTATGCAAAGCATAGATATCCAAGAAGCGAACATTATTCTCCGTTCTCCACTTCATATTTCGGTTTGTCTACACTCTGCGAACAAACATAACCTCAAAACCCATGCAACTAGTGTCGCCAAAGATGGAACACGCCGAAACTGTTTAGTTCCACCGACGAGCTGCACAAACGCGCGGCGTGCATGAGCAGTGGTCGGTAGCGCAGTTGCAGTTGCCCGCAACCTAGTGACGTCGTGTAAACTAGGCTTAAAGGTTTGGTGCTGTCTGACCTTTTGGCATGCTAGTGTACGTTCGGCTGCTCGAACTTTTGTGTCCTCACTTGATTGGCGTTTTACAAAATAATTTTGTAGTTATTTCTGTCTTATTAGAGGTACACCAAAATGAACACATATACAATACATACAAAGAAAACTATACAGTATTCACCCAGAATTGGGCAACTTTGATAGCATTGGGTGCTGCAGACTTTAAGACCTTCATGCTACAGCTGGTTGGGCATAAGTTACATTTGAAGAGATGATGGGTTGTCTGCAATTCACCGCATTCACACAGTGTTGTGTTGGCATTTGGCAGTTGGAAGTTCCATTTAAGGAGACTGTCCCTCGATCTTGCAACTTCGGGTCTGTAGTCTGTTCAAGGACTTCCAGATGACCCACTTCTCCATGTGTCCAGGTGGCAGGGATTCTTGTGGTGTCATCCAGTCTGACAGGTGTTGGCGTCTTTCTTTCCACTTGGTGAGTCGGGTAGCTGCAGCTGATCCTTCTAAGGACTATGAAGTTATTAGGAAATTCTTCCTGGACTTCAGTCTTGGCTTGGCAAGTTGACGTCCAAAGAGTGGATGCCTCTCAATGTTAGTGGCGACCTCTCTTCTCATGTCACAAGAAGCAATCCCAGCGAGACATTGAACTTTGTCCATGGAGCTGGCCTTAGGCAGCCTGTAACAATCCTACAGCTGTCATTCAAGACTACATCAACCTGCTTTGCACGTACTGAATTGTACCACACTGGGCTAGCGTACTCTCCTGCAGAATAGCATGAGGCAAGAGCTGTTTTTCTTAGTATTTGTGGATGTGTACCCCAGTTCGATCCCGCCAGTTTCCGAAGAGGATACTTTCAGCTTCAGACAATGTTCTTGTAAGTTAGTGTACGGTTGTAGTTCTTTACTACAATTCCGAGAGTTATATCTGTTAATGTGTTTCTTTGACTTGTGAGGATGCTGACCATGATTGATTTAGTTTTATTTATTTATTTATTCATCCGCGGAACAATATATATATTGATATTGATACCAATAAAAGAGTTACATACCGAACACACTGCTTCGTAATTAAAGAGACCTCAACTGACAATTGCAGGCACGTTTCTGCATCGCATTTCGTAACTCATTGACAAGAATACGACTAACACGAGAAGCCACCGGTACTGCCTGCCGACAACTACACTACCGTATTCTGACAGTGACAGGATTAAGTGTCACGAAAATCCGATAGTTTTCCTAACTCTTGTCAAGTTGAGACGCCTGAAAACTTACACAATAAAACTACGCTTCAGCCACACTACCGCTCAAAATAAATTATTGTTTCAATGTATCAATATTAGTACTGTGATTACTGGAATGGGAAGGGGGGAGGGCAGCTGTATAGGTTAGAGAAATAAGCTAAAATGAATTTAATTTATAGTGTTGTACTCCGTTCAATCCAGCGAGGTCTCATAAAACTTACAGAATTTCGTAATGTATATTTAAAAACTGGGTTCCGCGACTTTTCAATCTCCTGAAACAATTTTGCAGGACAAAGCATGTTATGATGGAAAACCAAGACAATCGTGGTTTTCCGGGACGTTTGGTCACCGTGCTCTAGCGGGATTTAAATTTGTACCAGGATTGCAGACATATACCTGCTAACGGCAGACTAACAAAAAATTAAATTATTTTTGTAGTGGTGATAGTTAAAAATTTATTACTACCGGTACCTTTCGAATAGCTCTTACAGAAGTCGAATGTGGTGGTATAATATTGTCTTCTGAGTATATTGCAACTGTCATATTGTGCTCCAGTTAGTTACCCCTTTACAGCAATGTAAATAGACGACGTTTGGACTTGCTTCGCGAGTCTGTTATTGACCACAACCATTGTTCCTGATACACAGTTCCGACAAGCTTCAGGGAATCGATAAATTTTATCACAGCTTCTTTTGTTAACACAAACCACTTCTTCCGGCAATGCTGCTTCGCATATTGAAGGGAACTTCTAATAATCTTTGTGACATAATAGATCCTGAAATTAAAACAGATTCAGCTAGGTAAATCTGAAGTTACTTATTCACTGTCCAGGAAAACTTTGCACCAGCTACAATGCAGCCCAACTGTGAATAGTGTTCTCCAGATGCGGGAGGAGTTATTTACTGTCTGTAAGCAACTGGAAACTGCCTCGACTCTTGCGAAATGGTGTGTTTGGTGAACTAACAAGGGTCATGTGCCAGAGATAACAAAACTAACTCAAGCAGAATCCTCTCCAAAGGATACTGTCTATTGTTCAGGAGCAGGATCTATAACTATGTGTATCAGTGGTTGGACTAGACTCTAGAAGTTCTGTACAGGACACGCAGGGACCAAGGAATGCTGAGAGCATTACAACCAAACCGAAATTGAGCCAGTGTGGCTCACCTCATGTGTGCTGTGTCCTGTATCGAGAGAAGGCAAACGTAAAGGATAGTAGTCTATTAATTGTTGCAAGTTTATCTTTATGCCACTTACAGAAATGGCAACAAGGGATGGGAAGGAACCATAGGCTCACTCAGCTGTACGTGGGGACTTACCCGATATGTTAAAGGGGCTATTCTAGAAGTCCTTGAGTGAACAGACTGTGACCAGCTGCAGATTGTGGCATACATTTTAATGAACAATGCCTGTCCTCTGGGCTCCAGAGTCACATCTGGGTCATTCAACCGACTGGCAGAGCTGGATGAGAAGATGGGCCTTACAGAATTTCAAAGAAGCTCACAGCCTGCAGCATTGCCACCAGAACTTATTTTGGTCTCCTTATTCTGAGTCAAGTGGAAAGCTTGAGCCATACACACTGTACCAGATTGCCCTCAGGTAGAAAATTTGTATTGATTGTGAACTTAATTGCGACTAATACATAGAACACGAGACTTTGAAGGTTCTGTGACAACCTAGGATGCGACTTAAATCATAGGATTCAGATCTTTAGGGTCCCACTGAATCAGTGGTCGTCAAACTTTTTTGCTCAAGAGCCAATACAGACATTGTGGGGTGCAACTTCAGGCCACATTTGAACTGATCTTATCATCAATTGGTAACCTATATAACACCCCCCCCCCCCCCGCCCCCCCGCCCCTTATTAACCATGGACCTCGCCATTAGTGGGGAGGCCTATGTGCCTCGATAATACAGATAGATGTATGGTAGGTGCAACCACAACAGAGGGGTATCTGTTGAGAGGACAGACAAACATGTGGTTCCTGAAGATGGGCAGCAGCCTGTTCAGTAGTTGCAGGCAAGAGTTTGGAAGATTGACTGATCTGGCCTTGTAACATCAATCAAAATGGCCTTGCTGTGGTGGTACAGTGAGTGACTTAGAGCAAGGGGATCGGAGCGTGGAATGTCTGATCCCTTAATGAGGCAGTTAGGTTAGAAAATAAAAAAGGGAAATGGGTAAGTTATAGTTAGATATAAGTGGGAATTAGCAAAGTTCGGTGGTAGGAGGAACAGGACTTCCGCTCAGGTGAATACAGGGTTATAAATACAAAATTCAATAGCGGTAATGCAGGAGTAAGTTTCACAATGAATAAGAAAATAGGAATACACCTAAGCTACTATGAACAGCATAGTGTATGCATTGTTGTAGCCAAGACAGACACGAAGCCCACAACCACCACAGCAGTACAAATTTATATGCCAACTAGCTCTGCAGATGATGAAGAGACTGAAGCAATGTATGGTGAGATATAAAATATTATTCACATACTTGAGGGAGATGAAAATTTAATAGTCATGAGGGACTGGAATGCAATAGTAGGAAAAGTAAGAGAAGGAAAATATAGGTGAATATGGACTGGGGAAAAGGAATGAAAGAGGAAGCTGCCTGGTAGACTTTTGCACAGAGCGTAATTTAATCATTGCTAATACTTGGTTTAAGTATCAAAGAAACAAGGTTGTATTAATGGAAGAGACATCGAGACACCAGAAGGTTTCAGATTGATTATATAACAGTAAGACTGGAATTTTGGAACCACGTTTTAAATTTTAAGACATTATGAACTGTAGATTAAAACTGAAGAAATTGCAGAAAGGTTTGAAGAGATGGGACCTGGATAAACTGAAAGAATCTGAGGTTTTTGGGAGTTTCAGAGGGAGCATTAGGGAACAACTGACAAAAAGAGGGAAAGGAATACAGTAGAAGAAGAATGGATAGCTTTGAGAGATGCAGTCGTGAAGGCAGCAGAGGATCAAATAGGGAAAAAGACAAGGCCTAGTGGAAATCCTTGGGTGACGCAAGAGATATTGAATTTAGAAAATATAAAAGTGCAGTAAATGAAGCAGGTGAAAGGGAATACAAGTGTCTCAAAAATTAGACTGACAGGAAGTGCACAATGGCTAAGCAGTAATGGCTGGAGAACATGTAAGAATTCAGAAGCATATATCACTAGGGGAAAGATAGATACTACTTACAGGAAAATTAAAAAGGCCTTTGGAGAAAATAGAAGCAGCTGTATCACAAGGATGTAGGTTTCAATAGTTACTTGGAGATGAAGAGGTTTGCACAGTATACAATAGCATGGAGAGCTGCATCAAAACAGACTTTGGAGTGAAGATCACAATAACAACAACAACAACAACACATTATGGGGCCCCAATGGTCTAGCTATAGTACGGGCATGATAAGTTAGCCAGCAGCCCCCAAGTACTAATCTTTAAAAGTCAGCCATCATTGAGAATACTTTGTGTTGACTGTTCTCTTTTTCACATTCCAAAATTGTGGCACTGTAATTGCCTCACAAAGTGCTGTCTGCATGAATGGGTGATTAACTGGTTAATAACACTAATTGTAACTGTATTTAAATGCATTATGCAATATGAGACAAGATCTGAAACATTTATTAAGTGTTTTGAATGTCATTTTTTCTTCTACTCATTGTGGTGTATTACAACAGCATTAATTTAGTTTCATACTCCTTGCTAGAAATAGGTATTGCATTTAAAGATGAATGTCTCTGTAATGCACTTTCAGAATCCATGTTACTTCTGTGTCAAAATTTATGCTGCAGGAGCTGATCAGTACGAGTCACACGTGCCCTTGTGTTGTAGTGCTGGAAGAGAGACAATAAAATATGCTTGTGACTAAAATTTGTGGCATATGAGTGACTAAAATTCGGAAGTGCATCTGACATTTAGCTGAAATCAGAAAGCGGTCATGTGATGTCCGTTGCTTGGTACTCCACATTTATCCCTTTGCTTTCCACCAACTTTGTGAATGTCACTCTTTCAGTTATTTTGGAGCTGTTGAGAGCCACCTGTTCCCATCTCTGTCGGTACTTCTTAACTTTACAAAAGATGTCTGTTCAATAAATTCCAGAACATTGTCCATAAAATTTTTCTACGCTTACGTTTTACTTTTTGTGCATGGTCTCTATTGAAATACTCTCCTCCACAGTTGATACACGACTCCCAATGCCATTTCCACTTCCAGAAGCAGTCTTGTTGTACCTCTTGCTGGATTGCGCAAAGTACCATCTGTGAATTTTCTTTTATTCATGTATCGTTACAAATCTTCTTACTTTTAATGGGGTTTTCGACTCTAGAAATAAAAAAAAGAGTCCACAGATGCCAGGTCTGGAGAGTATGGAGGATGAGGCAGCAAAGTGATTTCACTTTTTGTACAGTAGTCACGCACCAACAGGGATGAATGTGCAGTTGCATTATCATGTTGCAAGAGCCATAAATTGTCTCGCCACATTTCAGGCCATTTGCTTCTCACATTTTCTCACAGGTGTCACAACATCCTGATGGTACCGTGGATTAACAGGTTTCCCTGTGGCACGAATTCATGGTGAAATAATCCTTCAAAGTCAAAGAAAACTATCAGCAAGGCTTTGACATTTGACCTGACCTGACCTGACGAGATTTTTTTTTGTCTTTGAGAACATTTCCCGAATCATTGCGAAGATCAAACATTGGTTTCAATGTTATAACAATAGGCCCACATCTCATCATCAGTTATGATTCTCTTAAGGAAAAATCTCGTTTTCATTTGTGCGATTCAAAAGCTCTCCACAGATTGCGAGGTGGTCTTTCTGGTGTTGACTCATGAGCCATGGGATGAACTTGTTGGCTACATGATGCATTCCAAGAAGCTGTGCCAGGATTTCTTGACATGATCCAACAGAAATGCTACATTCTTCTGCAAGTTCTTGGATTGGCATGCACAATTTTATTGACATTCCTGACACAAGGGTTGTCGGTAGGCATTGGTGTCCTGAACAAGGGTCATCCTTAAGTTCCATAAGGCCTTTTTAAAAAAGTGTGAACCATTCGTAACACCAAGTATGGCTTAAGCACTCATCACCACAGGCTTCTTGCATCATTTGGTGTGTCTCTGCAAAAGTTTTCTTGAGTTTCACGCAAAATTTAATGCAGATGCTTAGCTCCTCTGACTCTACCCTCTCAAAATTGGCAAACTGTGTGGCAAAACATTCTGCACAATACAGCACTTTAACAAACTTACAACAATGAAACTTCCGGCAGTTAACACATTAAACACAGGAGTGTGTAGGGATGCCAACTGCATTTCGCTCCAACACACCATTGATGTGAAATTGTGAATGTTCCGGAATTTTTTTGGACAGACTTTGTATTTACCTTTCCAAATTGCCAAACACCTTACCTCTCCCTCACTGATGAGTGCCCTAATGAAAGCTAATTACATCAGTGTAAAAAGGGCAACCAAAATGACAACCTGAACAATAACTTCAAGTGAAATTAAGTCGAAAGAAGATCTCAAGATTTTCGCGTAAGTGTTACTTGCCAATAGAAAAGTGCATTGAAAATAAGATAAAAATTAGTGAAAAAATTATTTATGGGAGCAGAAAAAACATAACAGTTGGGGAGAAGCCAGCTTGTTGTCACATGCTTTTGGGTGTGTCTTTTGGTAGAAGTTGGAATTTAACCTCCAGAAGGGAAGTTCTGGCTATTCATTCTGTCATCTAGTAATTTTGTACTTTAATTACACTCCTGGAAATGGAAAAAAGAACACATTGACACCGGTGTGTCAGACCCACCATACTTGCTCCGGACACTGCGAGAGGGCTGTACAAGCAATGATCACACGCACGGCACAGCGGACACACCAGGAACAGCGGTGTTGGCCGTCGAATGGCGCTAGCTGCGCAGCATTTGTGCACCGCCGCCGTCAGTGTCAGCCAGTTTGCCGTGGCATACGGAACTCCAGTCTTTAACACTGGTAGCATGCCGCGACAGCGTGGACGTGAACCGTATGTGCAGTTGACGGACTTTGAGCGAGGGCGTATAGTGGGCATGCGGGAGGCCGGGTGGACGTACCGCCGAATTGCTCAACACGTGGGGCGTGAGGTATCCACAGTACATCGATGTTGTCGCCAGTGTTCGGCGGAAGGTGCACGTGCCCGTCGACCTGGGACCGGACCACAGCGACGCACGGATGCACGCCAAGACCGTAGGATCCTACGCAGTGCCGTAGGGGACCGCACCGCCACTTCCCAGCAAATTAGGGACACTGTTGCTCCTGGGGTATCGGCGAGAACCATTCGCAACCATCTCCATGAAGGTGGGCTACGGTCCCGCTCACCGTTAGGCCGTCTTCCGCTCACGCCCCAACATCGTGCAGCCCGCCTCCAGTGGTGTCGCGACAGGCGTGAATGGAGGGACGAATGGAGACGTGTCGTCTTCAGCGATGAGAGTCGCTTCTGCCTTGGTGCCAATGATGGTCGTATGCGTGTTTGGCGCCGTGCAGGTGAGCGCCACAATCAGGACTGCATACGACCGAGGCACACAGGGCCAACACCCGGCATCATGGTGTGGGGAGCGATCTCCTACACTGGCCGTACACCACTGGTGATCGTCGAGGGGACACTGAATAGTGCACGGTACATCCAAACCGTCATCGAACCCATCGTTCTACCATTCCTAGACCGGCAAGGGAACTTGCTGTTCCAACAGGACAATGCACGTCCGCATGTATCCCGTGCCACCCAACGTGCTCTAGAAGGTGTAAGTCAACTACCCTGGCCAGCAAGATCTCCGGATCTGTCCCCCATTGAGCATGTTTGGGACTGGATGAAGCGTCGTCTCACGCGGTCTGCACGTCCAGCACGAACGCTGGTCCAACTGAGGCGCCAGGTGGAAATGGCATGGCAAGCCGTCCCACAGGACTACATCCAGCATCTCTACGATCGTCTCCATGGGAGAATAGCAGCCTGCATTGCTGCGAAAGGTGGATATACACTGTACTAGTGCCGACATTGTGCATGCTCTGTTGCCTGTCTCTATGTGCCTGTGGTTCTGTCAGTGTGATCATGTGATGTATCTGACCCCAGGAATGTGTCAATAAAGTTTCCCCTTCCTGGGACAATGAATTCACGGTGTTCTTATTTCAATTTCCAGGAGTGTATATTCGCACATAACTTTCTGCAAATCATAACACACATATGGCTGTGTTGAATTTGTAACCAGACTTTAAAATGACATTTGGTATTGCTAACACTCCAACAGCTTCTCATTTACTGATTTATGACCCTGCATCACATGTACCATTAGAGTAGTAAGCTTTATTGTGCAAAAATGAATGTACAAGGTGTGATAAAAAGTAATGCATGCAATTGTGTCTGTACAACTAAGTTTATTGATCCAAATTGTACAACCTCTTAAAGTTATTCAATGTTGTTGCCTTGAGCAGTGATAAAGACTTCTTCCAGAAATTCCCCTATGCCTCATATGCTTTGTGGAAGGCAGTGTCTGGGGTTTCCTTTAGAGCATGTGTTGTCACCTTTTGCATGTCCTCAATGGCAGCAAAATGGCACCTCCTCATCTTTGTTTTCATGTGCGGAAACAGGAAGAAGTCTGATTGTGCAATGTTAGGACTGTACGGTGATGATGATGACGATATGATGTTGGTTTGTAGGGCATTCAACATCATGGTCATCAGCGCCCGTACAAGTTCCCAATCTTTCCAGTTCCAATCTTGCCACTTCCCAAATGATGATGAGATCAACACAAACATCCAGTCCCTGGGTGGAGAAAATCCCTGACCTCTCCGGGAGTTGAACCTGAGTCCCCGTGATCCAGAAGTAGTAACACTAGCCACTAGCTGTACAGTGGCTGTGGCAACGTTGCCAGGTTGTGCTTTGCTAGTAATTCACAAATCAACAAAGTGGTGTAGCATGATGTGTTGTCCTGATCGCTGTCCACATTGAAGTAGGCATGTGCCTTATGCTGGCGATGCGAACTGCTAGTCTTTTTAACACTCTGAGGTAGTAAGCTGCATTCACAGTCATTCCTTGCAATACAAACTCTGAATGGATCAAGCCTTTCACATTGAAGAAGCTGATGAGCATGGTTTTCATTTTTCATTTGCTCATTCTTGCGTTCTTGTGCTTGGGAGACATGGGAGTGTGCCGCTCAACATCTACATGGATACTCTGCAAATCACATTTAAGTGCCCAGCAAAGAATTCATGTAATCACCTTCACAATTCTCTATTATTCCACTCTCGTAAAGTGCGCAGAAAAAACAACACCTACATCTTTCTGTGCGAGCTCTGATTTCCCTTATTTTATTATGAAGACTGTTTCTCTCTATGTAGGTCTCCCTATATAAGATGGCACTTCGTTTCTGGGTCATCACTGGTTATGACATTATCTAAAACACCTGGGTCTCTTTCGAGCCATTCCACAAGTTCTGTCGCGACCTCCAAACGATTACACTTCTGGTCGTCACTCAACAGTTTTGGAACCAATTTGGCACATACTTTATGCGTGTTCAAATCATCGGTAATGATGTTAAATGCCGTCCTGTACGACATGTTTAGCTTATCCGCTAGCCACCGGACACTCACACGTCTGTCTGCATTCAGCAACACACGTGCATGAGTCATGTTATTGGGCATTGATCTTGTTGACAGCCATCAGCCATCCTGAGCAGTCTTCATCAGCAACTTCTTCACAGCCCTTGTTAAATTGTTCTATCCATCTAGAAAATTCCGACTAAGACATGGCAGACTCACCATATGCCTCTTCAATCATTTTGTAAGTTTTAGCCAGAAGTTTTTTGAGTTTTGAACAAAACTTGAATAAGTAGCACTGCTCCAAAGTTGACTGCATCTTGTGTGATGACACAACCATTGAACAAGGGTTTACACGAACAATGATGCTGATGCTTCCACAGATCGGAGCGGACTGTAGTGCTGGAAATCTGATATCCTCCTCCACCATTCCCCAATGTCGGGGTAGCGCTCGGGACAATAGGAGCATTAGGAAATGACCACTTGCATTACTTTTTGATCATACCTTGTATGTTACATTTACAAGTTCTTAAAAATTTTACTTTCAATTTTCTCTGTGGCCATCAGGTTATTAGAACTAGCCACAGTAAGAGTATCAACTACCAACAGAACTTGTTCTGTTTAATATAAAAGAAACTGATGTAATTTAAGACAATCAGAGCTAAATATTTTGTTGTTTATATTGTAGGTCATTCATATATAGAATCACAAAGTTTGTTATTGACAAGAAGTATTTCTTTCAAAGGAATAGATGGATACATTCAGTGGACGCAACAGGGAGACATGATGTCAAGAGTGTCTTTGCTGTACATAAAAAGGCTGTTACCCTGCTGCATACATTTTCTGAGAAAAAGAAATGCTATCATTCTGAGATATATATTTTCGAGATCAACTTGGAGGCTTCTCTCTTCAGCAGCCTCTTCTACTCAATGCATGAATACTGAGGCCAATTACCATGTAATGCTTTTCCTTATAACTTACTAAGATTAACAGTATTTGGGAAATATTGTGCTTCTCATTAGGATTCCATGTTTTTACTTGGTTCAGTTTTAATGCCTTGAGTTTCTATTTGCTAAATTACTCCTGGTGAACACTGGAACTTGTTCTAGTAGATTAGAGATTAGATTACATTAGTACTTGTTCCATAGATCATGAATACAACACTTCATAATGATGTGGAATTTGTCAGGTTAATAAAAAGTGTCTATACAAGATATTACATTAGACAAAATATTACACGACACTCAACAATTGTTGGGAAATTATCCACTTACTATGTCCAAAAATTCATCTAATGAGTAGAAGGAGTTGCCATTAAGAAATTCTTTTAATTTCCTTTTAAATGCTATATGGCTATCTGTCAGACTTTTGATGCTATTAGGTAAGTGACCAAAGACTTTTGTGGCAGCATAATTTACCCTCTTCTGAGCCAAAGTTAGATTTAATCTTGAGTAGTGAAGATCATCCTTTCTCCTAGTGTTGTAGCCATGTACACCGCTATTACTTTTGAATTTGTTCGGATTGTTAATAACAAATTTCATAAGTGAATATATATATTGTGAGGCTACAGTGAAGATTTTTAGCTCTTTAAATAAGTGTCTGTAGGATGATCTTGGATGAGCTCCAGCAATTATTCTTATTACACGCTTTTGTGAAAATGAACACTCTTTTACTCAATGATGAGTTACCCCAGGATATGATGCCATACGAAAGCAGAGAATGAAAATAGACGTGGTAAGCTAATTTACTCAGGTGTATATCGCCAAAATTTGCAATGACGCTAATAGCATAAGTAGCTGAACTCAAACGTTTCAGCAGATCCTCAGTGTGTTTTTTTCCAGTTCAACCACTCATCAATGCACAGACCTACAAATTTTGAATATTCTACCTTAGCTACCGATTTCTGATCGAAGTCTATATTTATTAATGGCGTGATTCCATTTACTGTGTGGAACTGTATACACTGTGTTTTGTCAAAGTTTAATGAGAGTCCATTTGCAGAGAACCACTTAATGATTTTCTGAAAAACATCGTTTACAATTTCACCAGTTAATTCTTGTCTGTCGGGTGTGATAGCTATACTTGTATCATCGGCAAAAAGTACCAGCTTTGCATCTTCGTGATTATAGAATGGCAAGTCATTAATATATATTAAGAACAGCAGAGGACCCAAGACTGAAACTTGCGGCACCCCATTCTTGATTGTTCCCCAGTTTGAGAAATCACTAGTTTTTTGCATATTATATGAACTGTTTCCCCCCTATGAACCATGGACCTTGCCATTGGTGGGGAGGCTTGCGTGCCTCAGCGATACAGATGGCCGTACCGTAGGTGCAACCACAACGGAGGGGTATCTGTTGAGAGGCCAGACAAACGTGTGGTTCCTGAAGAGGGGCAGCAGCCTTTTCAGTAGTTGCAAGGGCAACAGTCTGGATGATTGACTGATCTGGCCTTGTAACAATAACCAAAACGGCCTTGCTCTGCTGGTATTGCGAACGGCTGAAAGCAAGGGGAAACTACAGCCGTAATTTTTCCCGAGGGCATGCAGCTTTACTGTATGATTAAATGATGATGGCGTCCTCTTGGGTAAAATATTCCGGAGGTAAAAAAGTCCCCCATTCCGATCTCCGGGCGAGAACTACTCAAGAGGATGTCGTTATCAGGAGAAAGAAAACTGGCGTTCTACGGATCGGAGCGTGGAATGTCAGATCCCTTAATCGGGCAGGTAGGTTGTTGTTGTTGTTGTGGTCTTCAGTCCTGAGACTGGTTTGATGCAGCTCTCCATGCTACTCTATCCTGTGCAAGCTTTTTCATCTCCCAGTACCTACTGCAACCTACATCCTTCTGAATCTGCTTAGTGTATTCATCTCTTGGTCTCCCTCTACGATTTTTACCCTCCACGCTGCCCTCCAATACTAAATTGGTGATCCCTTGATGCCTCAGAACATGTCCTACCAACCGATCCCTTCTTCTGGTCAAGTTGTGCCACAAACTTCTCTTCTCCCCAATCCTATTCAATACTTCCTCATTAGTTATGTGATCTACCCATCTAATCTTCAGCATTCTTCTGTAGCACCACATTTCGAAAGCCTCTATTCTCTTCTTATCCAAACTATTTATCGTCCATGTTTCACTTCCATACATGGCTACACTCCATACGAATACTTTCAGAAATGACTTCCTGACACTTAAATCAATACTGGATGTTAACAAATTTCTCTTCTTCAGAAACGCTTTCCTTGCCATTGCCAGCCTACCTTTTATATCCTCTCTACTTCGACCATCATCAGTTATTTTGCTCCCCAAATAGCAAAACTCCTTCACTACTTTAAGTGACTCATTCCCTAATCTAATTCCCTCAGCATCACCCGACTTAATTAGACTACATTCCATTATCCTTGTTTTGCTTTTGTTGATGTTCATCTTATATCCTCCTTTCAAGACACTGTCCAGTCCATTCAACTGCTCTTCCAAGTCCTTTGCTGTCTCTGACAGAATTACAATGTCATCGGCGAACCTCAAAGTTTTTATTTCTTCTCCATGGATTTTAATACCTACTCCGAATTTTTCTTTTGTTTCCATTACTGCTTGCTCAATATACAGATTGAACAACATCGGGGAGAGGCTACAACCCTGTCTTACTCCCTTCCCAACCACTGCTTCCCTTTCATGTCCCTCGACTCTTATAACTGCCATCTGGTTTCTGTACAAATTGTAAATAGCCTTTCGCTCCCTGTATTTTACCCCTGCCACCTTTAGAATTTGAAAGAGAGTATTCCAGTCAACATTGTCAAAAGCTTTCTCTAAGTCTACAAATGCTAGAAACGTAGGTTTGCCTTTCCTTAATCTTTCTTCTAAGATAAGTCGTAAGGTCAGTATTGCCTCACGTGTTCCAGTGTTTCTACGGAATCCAAACTGATCTTCCCCAAGGTTGGCTTCTACTAGTTTTTCCATTCGTCTGTAAAGAATTCGTGTTAGTATTTTGCAGCTGTGACTTATTAAGCTGATAGTTCGGTAATTTTCACATCTGTCAACACCTGCTTTCTTTGGGATTGGAATTATTATATTCTTCTTGAAGTCTGAGGGTATTTCGCTTGTCTCATACATCTTCCTCACCAGATGGTAGAGTTTTGTCAGGACTGGCTCTCCCACGGCCGTCAGTAGTTCCAATGGAATATTGTCTACTCCGGGGGCTTTGTTTCGACTCAGGTCTTTCAGTGCTCTGTCAAACTCTTCACGCAGTATCATATCTCCCATTTCATCTTCATCTACATCCTCTTCCATTTCCATAATATTGTCCTCAAGTACATCGCCCTTGTATAGACCCTCTATATACTCCTTCCACCTTTCTGCTTTCCCTTCTTTGCTTAGAACTGGGTTTCCATCTGAGCTCTTGATATTCATACAAGTCGTTCTCTTATCTCCAAAGGTCTCTCTAATTTTCCTGTAGGCGGTATCTATCTTACCCCTAGTGAGATAGGCCTCTACATCCTTACATTTGTCCTCTAGCCATCCCTGCTTAGCCATTTTGCACTTTCTGTCGATCTCATTTTTGAGACGTTTGTATTCCTTTTTGCCTGTTTCACTTACTGCATTTTTATATTTTCTCCTTTCATCAATTAAATTCAATATTTCTTCTGTTACCCAAGGATTTCTACCAGCCCTCGTCTTTTTACCTACTTGATCCTCTGCTGCCTTCACTACTTCATCCCTCAAAGCTACCCATTCTTCTTCTACTGTATTTATTTCCCCCATTCCTGTCAATTGCTCCCTTATGCTCTCCCTGAATCTCTGTACAACCTCTGGTTCTTTTAGTTTATCCAGGTCCCATCTCCTTAAATTCCCACCTTTTTGCAGTTTCTTCAGTTTTAATCTACAGGTCATAACCAATAGATTGTGGTCAGAGTCCACATCTGCCCCTGGAAATGTCTTACAATTTAAAACCTGGTTCCTAAATCTCTGTCTTACCATTATATAATCTATCTGATACCTTTTAGTATCTCCAGGGTTCTTCCATGTATACAACCTTCTTTCATGATTCTTAAACCAAGTGTTAGTTATGATTATGTTGTGCTCTGTGCAAAATTCGACCAGGCGGCTTCCTCTTTCATTTCTGTCCCCCAATCCATATTCACCTACTATGTTTCCTTCTCTCCCTTTTCCTACACTCGAATTCCAGTCACCCATGACTATTAAATTTTCGTCTCCCTTCACAATCTGAATAATTTCTTTTATTTCATCATACATTTCTTCAATTTCTTCGTCATCTGCAGAGCTAGTTGGCATATAAACTTGTACTACTGTAGTAGGCATGGGCTTCGTATCTATCTTCGCCACAATAATGCGTTCACTATGCTGTTTGTAGTAGCTTACCCGCATTCCTATTTTCCTATTCATTATTAAACCTACTCCTGCATTACCCCTATTTGATTTTGTGTTTATAACCCTGTAGTCACCTGACCAGAAGTCTTGTTCCTCCTGCCACCGAACTTCACTAATTCCCACTATATCTAACTTCAACCTATCCATTTCCCTTTTTAAATTTTCTAACCTACCTGCCCGATTAAGGGATCTGACATTCCACGCTCCGATCCGTAGAACGCCAGTTTTCTTTCTCCTGATAACGACATCCTCTTGAGTAGTCCCCGCCCGGAGATCCGAATGGGGGACTATTTTACCTCCGGAATATTTTACCCAAGAGGACGCCATCATCATGTAATCATACAGTAAAGCTGCATGCCCTCGGGAAAAATTACGGCTGTAGTTTCCCCTTGCTTTCAGCCGTTCGCAGTACCAGCACAGCAAGGCCGTTTTGGTTATTGTTACAAGGCCAGATCAGTCAATCATCCAGACTGTTGCCCTTGCAACTACTGAAAAGGCTGCTGCCCCTCTTCAGGAACCACACGTTTGTCTGGCCTCTCAACAGATACCCCTCCGTTGTGGTTGCACCTATGGTACGGCTATCTGTATCGCTGAGGCACGCAAGCCTCCCCACCAACGGCAAGGTCCATGGTTCATGGGGGGGGGCAGGTAGGTTAGAAAATTTAAAAAGGGAAATGGATAGGTTAAAGTTAGATATAGTGGGAATTAGTGAAGTTCGGTGGCAGGAGGAACAAGACTTCTGGTCAGGTGACTACAGGCTTATAAACACAAAATCAAATAGGGGTAATGCAGGAGTAGGTTTAATAATGAATAGGAAAATAGGAATGCGGGTAAACTACTACAAACAGTATAGTGAACGCATTATTGTGGCCAAGATAGATACGAAGCCCACACCTACTACAGTAGTATAAGTTTATATGCCAACTGGCTCTGCAGGTGACGAAGAAATTGAAGAAATGTATGATGAAATAAAAGAAATTATCCAGATTGTGAAGGGAGACGAAAATTTAATAGTCATGGGTGACTGGAATTCGAGTGTAGGAAAAGGAAGAGAAGGAAACATAGTAGGTGAATATGGATTGGGGATAAGAAATGAAAGAGGAAGCCGCCTGGTAGAATTTTGCACAGAGCACAACATAATCATAACTAACACTTCGTTTAAGAATCATGAAAGAAGGTTGTATACATGGAAGAACCCTGGAGATACTAAAAGGTATCAGATAGATTATATAATGGTAAGACAGAGATTTAGGAACTAGGTTTTAAATTGTAAGACATTTCCAGGGGCAGATGTGGACTCTGACCACAATCTATTGGTTATGACCTGTAGATTAAAACTGAAGAAATTACAAAAAGGTGGGAATTTAAGGAGATGGGACCTGGATAAACTGAAAGAACCAGAGGTTGTACAGAGTTTCAGGGAGAGCATAAGGGAACAATTGACAGGAATGGGGGAAAGAAATACAGTAGATGAAGAATGGGTAGCTTTGAGGGATGAAGTAGCGAAGGCAGCAGAGGATCAAGTAGGTAAAAAGACGAGGGCTGGGTAACAGAAGAAATATTGAATTTAATTGATGAAAGGAGAAAATATAAAAATGCAGTAAATGAAGCAGGCAAAAAGGAATACAAACGTCTCAAAAATGAGATCGACAGGAAGTGCAAAATGGCTAAGCAGGGATGGCTAGAGGACAAATGTAAGGATGTAGAGGCTTGTCTCACTAGGGGTAAGATAGATACTGCCTACAGGAAAATTAAAGAGACCTTTGGAGAAAAGATAACCACTTGTATGAATATCAAGAGCTCAGATGGAAACCCAGTTCTAAGCAAAGAAGGGAAAGCAGAAAGGTGGAAGGAGTATATAGAGGGTCTATACAAGGGCGATGTACTTGAGGACAATATTATGGAATTGGAAGAGGATGTAGATGAAGATGAAATGGGAGATATGATACTGCGTGAAGAGTTTGACAGAGCACTGAAAGACCTGAGTCGAAACAAGGCCCCCGGAGTAGACAACATTCCATTGGAACTACTGACGGCCTTGGGAGAGCCAGTCCTGACAAAACTCTAGCATCTGGTGAGCAAGATGTATGAAACAGGCGAAATACCCTCAGACTTCAAGAAGAATATAATAATTCCAATCCCAAAGAAATCAGGTGTTGACAGATGTGAAAATTACCGAACTATCAGCTTAATAAGTCACAGCTGCAAAATACTAACACGAATTCTTTACAGATGAGTGGAAAAACTAGTAGAAGCCAACCTCAGGGAAGATCAGTTTGGATTCCGTAGAAACACTGGTACACGTGAGGCAATACTGACCTTACGACTTATCTTAGAAGAAAGATTAAGGAAAGGCAAACCTACGTTTCTAGCATTTGTAGACTTAGAGAAAGCTTTTGACAATGTTGACTGGAATACTCTCTTTCAAATTCTAAAGGTGGCAGGGGTAAAATACAGGGAGCGAAAGGCTATTTACAATTTGAGAAACCAGATGGCAGTTATAAGAGTCGAGGGGCATGAAAGGGAAGCCGTTGTTGGGAAGGGAGTAAGACAGGGTTGTAGCCTCTCCCCGATGTTGTTCAATCTGTATATTGAGCAAGCAGTAAAGGAAACAAAAGAAAAATTCGGAGAAGGTATTAAAATTCATGGAGAAGAAATAAAAACTTTGAGGTTCGCCGATGACATTGTAATTCTGTCGGAGACAGCAAAGGACTTGGAAGAGCAGTTGAATGGAATGGACAGTGTCTTGAAAGGAGGATATAAGATGAACATCAACAAAAGCAAAACAAGGATAATGGAATGTAGTCTAATTAAGTCGGGTGATGCTGAGGGAATTAGATTAGGAAATGAGGCACTTAAAGTAGTAAAGGAGTTTTGCTATTTGGGGAGCTATTAACTGATGATGGTCGAAGTAGAGAGAATATAAAATGTAGGCTGGCAATGGCAAGGAAAGCGTTTCTGAAGAAGAGAAATTTGTTAACATCCAGTATTGATTTAAGTGTCAGGAAGTCATTTCTGAAAGTATTCGTATGGAGTGTAGCCATGTATGGAAGTGAAACATGGACGATAAATAGTTTGGACAAGAAGAGAATAGAAGCTTTCGAAATGTGGTGCTACAGAAGAATGCTGAAGATTAGATGGGTAGATCACATAACTAATGAGGAAGTATTGAATAGGATTGGGGAGAAGAGAAGTTTTGTGGCACAACTTGACTAGAAGAAGGGATCGGTTGGTAGGACATGTTCTGAGGCATCAAGGGATCACCAATTTAGTATTGGAGGGCAGCGCTGAGGGTAAAAATCGTAGAGGGAGACCAAGAGATGAATACACTAAGCAGATTCAGAAGGATGTAGGCTGCAGTAGGTACTGGGAGATGAAGAAGCTTGCACAGGATAGAGTAGCATGGAGAGCTGCATCAAACCAGTCTCAGGACTGAAGACCACAACAACAACAACATGAACTGTTTATTTCAGCTTTCTGCACTCTTCCAGTTAGGTATGATTTAAACCATTTGAGTACTGGTCCATTCATACCACAGTACTTGAGCTTATCTAGAAGTATTCCATGATTTACACAATTAAAAGCCTTTGATAGATCACAAAAAATCCCAACGGGTGGCTTCCTGTTACTCAGAGCATTTAATATTTCATTAGTGAAAGTATATATAGCATTTTCCGTTGAAAAACCCTTCTGGAAACCAAACTGACATTTTGTTAAAACTTTATTTTTACAAAGGTGTGAAGCTACTCTACAACACATTACTTTTTCAAGAATTTTGGATAAGGCAGTCAGTAATGTGTCACAACAATAATCTTCCCCATTCTTTGGCAATCATTACAAATTTGGAATCAACATCTGATGCTGTCACATTACTGTTAATAGTAGTAGTAGTAATAATAATAATAATAATAATAATAATAATAATAATAATAATGAAACAATTTTATTATATTTAGGATTCAGTTAGTTTATCAATTAGGAATTGAATAGGGTTGTTTGTTTTCAATATTTTGTTTCATCTTTCTGATCTCATTCTTCTGTAGGAATTTAATTGCTGGTCTCCCTATGTCTCTCTTCACATGACATCCTGGACGACTTTCATACTTGTTCCAAGAATAATCTTGTTTCAGTCAACTTATTCCTCTTTTTTTTCTGGTTAATGAATCTTACATTGTCAGAGAAAGTGTATTAGCTTGCTTTCATCTGGAAAGACGAATTTTCTGTCTATTTGGTTGAAGACACATGTATTGTTAGATTTGTTTCACACACTCTATCTTTTACATTTCAGAACTTTTAGGTGGCAATCAACTTCTGTAGTTTTTACACTTAAAATTAGGATTAACTTACTAGTTATGTTTTTACCACAACTAATAGATAATTTAGCAGTAAGAGATAAAACTGCAGCTATTTTGTGTAACTAAGGGAACAACAGCTTTTCTCAAAGTACTTCCTTTTCTGTTAAATTTACCTCATTAAGTTAAGCCTATGTAAGTACAAATGGTACAGACTGTCCAAATGAAACTGGCCTGAAAAATGCTTATGAAAAGAATTTTAGGGTGTAGTGTCCTGTGTATAATAAGGTCATTAGAGAAAGCACAAACTGGTATGAGGGAAGGAAACTAGCCCTGTCCTTTTCAACAGAATCATCCTGGCACATTCCCTAAGTACTTTAGGAAAAACACCAAAACCTGTATTAGGATTGTCGAATGTCAGTATTGTCATCTGGACCACCAACTCACTGAGTGAAAATGTTTATGAGCTGTGACACGAGTTAGCCCATTTATTGAATAGAGCAGCTCTTTGCAGAAGATGCTGGAAATGCCACCACTGATGATGTATTGGAGAATGTGTTGAACAATAACTCCCATCTGCACAGTTCAGAAAAGCTGGTGGGGGGAGGGCAGAGCCTAGTTGTGAGTTATTCTTACAACACATTCTCCACTCCTAAAATCATCCAGGCCTTAATCTACAATAACATACTATTCTCACACCCTGCAGCCAATAGTTTTTGCCCCTCTGTCCTATTACCTCCTCATTGTTCATGTCCCCTCACCCTCATTGTGCACCGCTCTCTGCCAATACACCCATTGATCTTTCCCTCTTTTCTTCTCCTCTTCTTCTCCATTTCCCTTGTCCTGCTGCCTTTTAGTCCCTGCATGCTCTGCCACACAGCGCCCTTCTCTCCTCTCACCCATACCCTTATATCCCTCTCCTTTCCCCATCCCACTCTGGATTGCTGCTTTCATTCAGTGTGAGAGTTGCAGTCAGGTTGGAGTGGCTGAAGATAGTGATCATGTGTGCATGAGGTGTGGCTACTTTTGTGAGTGTGTGTGCAGTTTTTTTCTGTAGAAGACTTTGGCTGAAAGCTCAACGTATAACGGTCTTTTCATTTTGCCTGTCTGCAATTCAACATGTCAACTTTAAAATGAGAAGGAATATAACCATTTCATGATGTTGTTGAAGTAAAACAATCGTCAGCCTAGAAACTGGCTTGAGCACCACAGAGTTTTCTGGACAGTCTGAATGGAAGCAGTATTGCCCTTGCCTCCCTCCAATTTCAATATTTGTTTGTCAGATATTAAAAGAGAAATTTACAATCAAGTTTGATCTCCCAGTCACTTCGCAACTTGTAATCTACCACATACAAAAAGCACTGATTGAAGAAAATCCTAGAATTAACTGGAATTGAATCTCCATAACTTTAAACTTTTAATATGATACTTACCCACTAAATGACACTATCTGAAACATAACCATGAGGAAAAGGCAAGTTGGATAAACAAAGAGGAAAAGGCAAATCGAATAAACAAGCATCAATACTTTGCAATTAAAATATAATGAACACTACTACATTTTATTTCTGTCCTGTAATGTTGTGAGGTAAAGACATTGAGTTCTGGTCCCATATCCGTGGGTGCAGCAAAAAGCAGCAATATGTCGATGCACAGATACAAGTTTTCAAATATTGAGATGAAAATGTGGAACCACACATAAGTCATCTTACTGCTACTCAACAATATGCCAGAAAGAGATAACATGATGTAGGTAAAACAGTTACAGCACACACACCTAAACCAACTTTCCCTAATTACATTTTGTACTTGGGAGCTTCATACTGTCACAGTCAAAAACAACGTTTGATGGTAGTGTATATGTAGTTTATTACATACTACCAAAAAAACAATAAGAAGTTGGGGTAATTCCACAACATAGTGTAGTGAGGAGTGGCCACACAGCTGGAGATACTGCATTGTTATCAGTGGGATGATGCTCGTATGCCATAGCAGAGAATGTTATTCGATTAAGACATGAGAAGGTGGTATTAGTAGCTTCCGACCACAAGTGTCGCACCACTGATAAGCTGCTAGCTACTATACAATGTCAGCCGTGCTACAGGATTAAAGGAAGGATTTTCACCGAATTTCAAGTGATAGGATCAATAAAGGTCAATGCATACTGCAGTCATTAAAGAAAGAGTGGGATTGGTGGCGACAAGACTTTGGTACAAGTGCTGCCAGGGCTCTGGAATTCAGTCTTGGGATGTAAGTTTTTTGACACTGTGTGTGGCCAAGTGAGGCCCCTTATTCGTTTCCTGGATTAGTTGTAGGTATTTGAATAGGGTTTTTATCTGAGAGCAATTCAAGTCTTTAGTTTGGTACTGACTACTCTCAGCATGGTACCTACAGAAAAGACAATTTGTTCACCTAACACCAGATATGTGATACAAGTTCTTTTCAGTACCACCCAGAATACACAATTTTGTTCCTGACACAAATATTTAGGCTTTCATGGTCAGTATCAATTACATTAAAATCCTTTTGCATGTCATATGAAATAGATTACTATACTAAAAAAATGTTTCAGCTGTGTTGCAGCAACCTTCCTCACACTAGACTAGACTATGTCCTGAAGGAGGACACTGTAAAATGGCTGAAACGTGTGTTATTTTAGTATTTAATGTGATGATGTGGCTGTACACCTCAAAAGATTTTAATGTAATTTAATCCTGTTGCCTATTATCTACCTAGATGTCTGGAATGTGACAGTATGCTTTACAAAATTAAATGTATCACCACACAAATAGGTCTAAACATTATGCCATATGAATATAAACTGCAAACTGACAGTCAAACAATGGTGGCTGGTTCAAAATTAACAGTGTTACCTTTACATGCTTTTTGTTTCAACAAACTGCAGATCACTACCATCCAATGAGTGTAAAATTTAGGCCACAAGATGAAGAAGAAAGAAATTGACCTATGATAAATTAACATCTGCTTAAATATAAACATTTAAAAAAAATGTCTTCCACTCTTTTATAATTACAACAAAATATAGCTTAGAACATATTTGAAATGGTTTCATACAGTCAACAACGAACAAGATAAGTGATGTAATAACAAAAACAAGTCGAAAGAATTTATTTACATATTGAAAATAATACTGTATGTAACTTTAAAATTATTTCCCCACACAAAATGGGGTTACTGAGACCACATAAATTCTTCTAACAAAGCAAACCAAACACAGTTAACTGTAAATATAAACAAACGAAACTGTCAACATTATCTCTTTAGGCTGAAGCATCAACAGACTTCAAAATGTAAATGTAAAACACATTACAGTTACAAACTTTGCACCCAAAATCCGCTGAAATATGGCTAATTATTTGTACAAAATATAAGACATAAAACAACAACACTTTGTACTGCTTTTAAGCGTAATATCATAAACCCTGTTCAGCGTGGCACCTCGTGTGGGAGAGTAAACAGTTTTTCTTGTTGAACGATTTGCCACAAGTCCTACAAGTGTAAGTTTTACTATCAAGGTGGACCTTCTTGTGTGAGCTGAGGTACCAGTGGAAGTGGAAGCCCTTCCCACAAATATCACAGACAAAGGGACGGTGCTCGCCATGTGTCCTGAGATGCTTCTGCAGCACAGCCTGGTCACTGTAGCTCTTGCAACACACAGCGCAAACATAGTCGCACGACGCAGATCGGCTATCACCGTCACCCTCCGGGGGTGCTTCCTCCTCTGCCTCCACCGCAGTGTCTGTGAGGGAAGCAGGTCCATGGGAGCGCCGGTGTTTCGTCAGGTCAGCTCGCCGAATGTACTCGTTGCCACATAAATTGCAAGGGAAACGTTCCCCAGTGTGTACGTTCCTGTGGATGTTGAGGTTCGTCTTCCACTTAAAAGACTTTCCACAAGTATCACAGGTGAAAGGTGTGTCCTGTAAGTAGAAAGATATACCAATAAAAGGATGTGTAAAACATTGCTCAGAGACGAGAAACGAAGAAAAATGTCACACAATACTTAGAGGTTCCTAAATATCAATGTGGTCCTGTGGATATAACTAGATAAGCAGCAGCTATTTAATGTAAGTGAAAAAGGGCTAATATTTCCCCCCTCTCCCTCCGCAGTAACTGTCATATGCAGCACACCTCACTTACTGTCTGAAAGGAAGCACTGAGGGGGTGATGTGTGACATGACACTTTTAGGATAGCATATCCCACTTGCAAGCCCTGTGATGATGAAAGACATTTATAACATTTAGAAGTAAGTAAGTACATATCGTGACATGCAACTGTGGGAAATGTTATTATGGTATGTCTAGATGGAAGAATACTTTGAATCCATCACTTCTACAAGACAAGATGGGGAGTGAGCATCCCCAAATGCTATGTGGGGGTGCTTGTTCCTTGGTATCATGCTTTGAAGCTGTTTAGAGACAAGAAGAGAAAGGGGAAAGGTCGTGACCATAATGGACACTGTAACAAATGACTGCTGAATTGGCTTGTTTTTGCACAAGCTAAATATGTATAAAACAATCTGTCAACCCACTTAGTATATGAGATAGTGTTGTTGTAAAAGAAAGTGTGAATACAGGAAGTTTAAAGTTCAGTTGTTTACACTATTCAAGTAGCCTGGAGGACAATTGCTGCTCCCCCTCAGCACCCATCCATGCACAGGGAGACGAAGTTATGTGAAGGCTACTGCATCACAGCTGGTTGGAACTCACTAGCAGGTCCACCTCAACAAACTTCATTACAGATTGCACACACGAAATGGAAAAATGAAGCCAGGCGGAGAAATCGCCCACATTTCAATCCAGGGTAAGAACCACCTATCTGTCAAAAGGGTGGGGTTGGGGAGGGAAAAAAAAATATAGCCCATGACGTGCAAATGCTCAGACTTTATTCATGCAGTATTTGAGAATGAGAGCACGTAATTACTAGCAACAAACTCTGCACATAACTTATGAAACTTTTTCTCGCTGACACCCTGCACAAAATGATGAAAGGAAAAAAGTTTATTGTTTACAAAGTTTTTGCAGTTCCTGCAGTAAAACTGCCACAGCAGGCATGCCATTTCAAATCATTATCTCTTTGCTACTAGCTCTATTCACGACACACTTTGCAGACAATGTACCAGTGAATGTACCTATAAAATTATATCATTGCATGACATATAGTTCAGGAGATAGCCATTATTAACATTGAGCTGTGTGAAAAAAAGAAGTGAAATGTGTTTACAAATATGTCTGAAATATATTGAAACACATATAAAATATATTTGTGAAATGCATGTGATATGCATACATGGATGGAAGCCATGGATAAGAAGTGCCTCCTAGATCCCTGGCTCGATTTCAACTAGACCTGGTATACATATTATTTACTATCTGGAAAGAAATACTGTGTGGTAAGAACCACCAACCTCTTGCTGTGGTGGGGGTGATTGCCAGTGAAGCAACAGGGGGAGGAGATGGACAGAGAGAGGGGGGAAGGAGGAGGTGGACACAGATGGGGGGGGAGGTAGAGATGGATAGAGAGAGGGTGAGTGAAAAAAATAAATACATACACAAAAAATAAATTAAAAAAAAACAGTGGTCTGTCCACTTTGGTAGCTGTGAAGTCAGCACAGTGGATTGCTCCGAAGGGGATTGGGTTTGATTCCCAGCTGAAGTGGAGATTTCCTCCACTCGGGGACTGTATGTTGTGCCGTCCTTAGGTTTGTATTGTCATAACTGACAATCCATGGTTGAGATGGCTGTATGGGTATGTCCCAAAAGCAATTTCTTTTTTTAAATCAATGGTCTGTAATGAAACATATTTACAATGTGGCTTATGTTTTATATAAAAAAAACAGTTCATTACTAAAGAGGTTGATTTTACTTATGGTATTTTATGTTCAATTTCTACTCACATCAGGAAACGCAGTTCATGAAAAGGATAGATTGCTACACCCCCCCACCCCCCACCCATAAATGAGGATATTGTCATCAGAAGAAACAAAAATGGGGTTCTATGGATCGAGTGGGGAATGTTAGATCCCCGAACTGGACAGGTAGGTAAGGAAATTTAAAAAAGGGGAACGTATAAGTTGAAGTTGGATCTAGTAGGAATTAGTTAAGTTTGGTGGCAGGAGGAGAAGGACTTCCGGTCATATGAATACAGGGTTATAATTACAAAGTCAATAGGTGTAACACAGGAGCCGGTTTAATAATAAATAAGAAAAAAGGAATGCAGGTAAGCTACCATGAACAGCATATTGAACGCATTACTGTAGCCAAGACAGACATGAAGAATGTATGATGAGATAAAAGAAAATATTCAGACAGTTAAGGGAGATGAAAATTTAATTGTGATGAGGGACTGGAATTCGATGGTAGGAAAAGGAAGAGAAGGAAAAATAGTACGTGAATATGGACTGGCAGAAAGGAATGATAGAGGAAGCCCCCTGGTAGAATTAATCATTGAGAATACTTGATTTAAGAATCATGAAAGAAAACTGTATACATGGAAAAGACCTCGAGGCACCGGAAGGTTTCAGATTGACTATATAATGGTAAGACAGAGATTTTGGAACCAGATATTAAATTGTAAGGCATTTCTAGGGGCAGATGTGGACTCTGGCCAAAATTGATTGGCTGTGAATAGTAGATTAAAACTGAAGAAACTGAAAAAAAGTAGAAAATTAAGGAAATGGAACCTGAATACGTTGAAAGAACAAGAGGTTGTTGAGAGTTTGAGAGCAAGCAGTAGCAAAGATCAACTATAAGACGGACAGGTATACAGTAGATGACGAATGAGTAGCGTCAAGAGATGAAACAGTGAAAGCAGCAGACAATCAAATTGGCAAAAAGACAAGGCCTAGTGGAAATCCTTGGATAACACAGGAGATACTGCATTTAACTGATGAATGGAGAAAATATAAAAGTACAGTAAATGAAGCAGGCAAAAGGGAATACCAATGTCTAAAAAATAAGACTGACATGAAGTTCAAAATGGCTAAGAAGGAATGACTAGAGGACAAATATAAGGATTCAGAAGCATATTTCAATAGGAGAAAGATAGATAACACCTAAATCAAAATTAAAGGGAAAAGAGAAGTAAGGCTATGAATATCAGCAGCTTAGATGAAAAACCAGTCCTACACAAAGACAGGAAAACTGAAAGGTAGAACGTATATTCAGGGTCTATACAATGGGCATTAACTTGAAAGCAATATTACAGAAATGGAAGAGGGCGTGTGACAAAACAAGCTGGGATAATTTTACTTCCCTTTTGTTTTGCTATCGGCCTCCTTAAAATTCATTTTTTTTTTCAATTTTAACTAATTACCATTAACATAAGTTTATATAATCTGCATTTTCATAAAAGAAAAAGGTTGGCCCTTAGTCTTAAAGTATATAACACCAGATCTTATTTTGTGCTTAGTTTTATGTATGTAATTGATTTTCTAATTTATTTCAACTATCCCTAGTTATTATCTTTCATTATAGGGCAAAATAGTAATTGTTTTATAACTGAAATTCTACTGTTGACATATAAACAAATACAAAATCTGTACTAATTATAAACATTTGGAAGATGAAATACTAGTAATCTTAAAGTATCTATTTAGCTCTATTCGAAAACATTTTAGCAAAGCCAGCACTTAATTAATTCAAAAGTAATTACAAGTTTTGTCAAAAGTATTGTTTGTTTAACGATAATTATTAATTCCATGATTTAAACAAATAATTAAGTCTACACCTTGTAATAGAAGAAACTGTTAAAAGGAACGAATTTTTCTGTGTATTCAGTTAATTTAACGAGTTAAGTTTTAACTGTAACTTCTGTAATTTAACTTCGAACAATGTGTAGTTTCAGCTTCTATTATTGTGAGGATATATAAGGGCACAATTTTTGGTCCCAAGACAGTCAGTCCACGGCCAAGTTTCAGACGAGAAACCTGTGCTGATTGGAATCACAACAATGCTTCGACTTAAATGTGAAATAAGTGTTACACAATTAGGCTGTGTATTAAAAGAATGACAGTGTGTGCTTCATATGTACCTATCTATTCTTCAAGAACTGTGAACTTTGTGGTTAGGTTTTCACTGCTTGTAGATATTCAATAGTAAACTATGGTAGCAGTATGTGGAGATTTGCCTGAAACCTATTAATGAGGCTTATCAGAAGTTAAACAGTAGTGCACTGGCCATATAACTGTAATATTGGGGGATTGTGAACAGTGAAAGTAAAGACTGTGAAACACAAATGTGCACCTGTCGGATACATCATTTACAGTAGATAGTAGTCGCACTTCCATCCCCTATTTTTTCAGCCAGTACATCGACACCGAAGACAACAAACGAAGAGACAAAGCAGGTGAGCGTCGCTACAGACGTAGATGAAGATGAGAGAGGGGATATGATACTGTGAGAAGAATCTGACAGAGCACTGAAAGAACTAAGTTGAAACAAGGTCCTGGGAGTAGACGATATTCCGTCAGAACTACTGATAGCCTTGGAAGAACCAGCCATGACAACTCTCTTCCGTGAGCAGAGGTAAAATACAGGGACTGAAAGGCTATTTACAACTTGTACACAAACCAGATGGCAGTTATAAGAGCTAAGGGACATGCAAGGGAAGCAGTGGTTGAGAAGGGAGTGAGTCAGTGTTGTAGCCTATCCCTGATGTTATTCAATCTGTACACTCAGTAAGCAGTACAAGAAACCAAAGGAAAATTTGGAGTAGGAATGAAAATTCAGGGAGAAGAAATAAAAACTATGAGGTTTTGGAATGACACTGTAATTCTGCCTGAGACAGCAAAGGACTCCGAAGAGTGGCTGAACAGAATGTATAGTGTCTTAGATGGAGGATACAAGATGAAGAGCAACCCAAGAAAAATACGGATATTGAAATTTAGTCAAATTAAGTCAAGTGATGCTAAACGAATTAGATTAGGCAATGAGACACCTAATGTATGGGTGAGTTTTGCTATTTTGGCAGCAAAATAACTAATGATGGCTGAAGTAGTGAGGATATAAAATGCAGACAGGCATTGGCAAGAAAAGCATTTCTGAAGAAGAGAAATTTGTTAACATCGAAAATAAACATGAGAACCTGGAAGTCTTTCATGGAGGTATTTGTCTCGAGTAAAGCAATGTATGGAAATGAAACATACATGATAAACAGTTTAGGCATGAAGACAATAGAAGTTTTTGAAATGTGATGCTCCATAAGAATGCTGAAGATTAGATGGGTAGATCATATAACTAATGAGGAAGTACTGAACAGAATTGAGGAGACAAGAAATTTGTGGCATAGCTTGACTAAACGAAGGGATCAGTTGATACAACACATTCTGAGACATCAAGGGCTCACCAATTTAGTACTCAAGGGAAGTGTGTGGAATGGGGGGGGGGGGGGGGGTAAAATTTGTAGAGAGGGATGGGACACCAAGAGATGAATAGGCCTGCACAGGATAGAGTAGCATAGAGTGCTGCATCAAACATGACTATGGACTGATAACAACAACAACAACAACAACAGAAACAACAGGCTATTACTGACCATAAACATGGCCCACAGTTACAGACATGTACAACTAAAAGACTGCTACACACGGAGCTTTTGGCCAAAGCCTTTTTCAGAAAAGAAAGGAAAACAAACAAGTAGGCATACCTCATGTGCACATGACAGTTATCTTACACTGTTCTGGCCAGACTGTAACTATTGAGTAAATCGAAAGAAGCAACCTGGAGTGGGATATTGAAGGGGGAGAACTAGCATGATACAGATGGAGAAAGGGAGATTGAGCAGGGATTAGAAGTTGCTGGACAAGGCTGCCAGATGCAGCATCGGGTCGCTGTGGGAGAGGAGGGCAGAGGGGAAAAGACTGGTGGATGATGGCAGAGGACAAAACACAATGAGGTGAGAGGACGTGAACTGGGAGGTGGTAACAGGAGAGAGAGGGGGCAGAAATTGTTGGGTGAATGGTGCGGGGACAGTAGATTATTGTAGGTTGAGAACAGGATAGATCTGGGATAGAGAATGTGTTGTAAGGATAACTCGCATCTGAGCAGTTAAAAATAGCTAGTGGTGGAGAGAAGGATCCAGATAGGAATTATCCTTACTACATATTACTAAAGAATATCTTCAATAATATAGTGTCTGCACACCCTCATCTGTTTCTAGATAGAAACAGATATCTTGATACTCTATGGAATCACTTTGCCATGCCATGAAAGCTTAAAAAACCTATTACCTGAAGATGCCTCTCTACTGATGCAAAACTGGGAGTGACTTAATAAAAGTATTTTAGCAGCCAGTGTGGAAGATTTTATTCACCTTCCTAAGACACCAACCTTTCAGCAAAAAAAACAGCCATACACAGCCTCAAAACAGATCCTCACTTAATCATCCTACCCGCAGACAAAGGCGCCAACATTGTCCTTATGAATCACAGTTACTCCATGGCATGAGGTCTTGCCAATTGTCTGACTTCTCTACCTACTAACTCTGCCAGAATAACCCCATCCCAGAAGTCCAACGTAACCTCCAGTTGTCAGGTGTGATAACTCAATGAAAATACCTTTTTTCCCTTCATCTAGGGGATGCTGACAGACATTCGTGAGTTTCTTATTTGGGTTGAGAGGAGAAATTTTCCATCTCAGAGTAAACACTCTGAGGAGATACTGGAAATCAGTCTCATGACTTCTAGGTTCACAATGAGGACACTATGACCACTACATTATGGAAAAAATTGCTTTAAAATGGTGAAGTTAAACATAAAAATGTTTTGCCAAAAACCAAGTGCTGTCTCGCAACTTAATGGATACAAAACATTAGTCATTGTATTCCTAAATCGATTTAATATCTTTTATATAGAGACAAGTAAAATTGTTATTTTTTGAATTTTAATGACAGTTTTAATGCCACAACACATGCGTATCAAGATGCAAAATTCTTTTAACACAGAATAACAAACCTTCGAGTGGACCTTGTAGTGATCAATGAGATGAGAACGAACACGAAAGGCACGCCCGCATGTGTCGCAGACATGTGGCCGTTCATCAGAATGCGTGCTCCGATGTGATTGTAGGTTGCGCATATCACTGAATGCCTTGCCACACGTTGAACAGACAAATGGCTTCTCACCTGTATGTGTTCGGCGATGTCGATCTAGTTTTCCACGCACCTGTGAAGAGAACAAATACTTTTTAACCGTACAATTTATATGACTTTTTTTAATTCTTTCTTAATCTCTGAGAGCATTTTATTTCTACAGATGTGTCATTACATTAGAAGTGCTGCACCCCAAGTATTTTCCCCCTTTTCAAATAATTACAAGTTGCAATAAACAAAGATGAAGGATGGTAACCATTCACCTACAGTTGATTGACATGCGGCACATAGACACACATAACAACACAGAGGCTTAACTAGCTCCTGAGCAACCACTATTTTCTAGTGAAAATTTATAATTTCACACACGCAATCACAAACACACCCAAGTGTGCCAATCCACGGCCATAGCAACACTAGTGAAGACAGTTTTCTGACTTGGCAGAGGTAAAATGGTGATTTAAAATGAAAACCATGTAAAAAAGAAGTTATTGTAGGAACAACTGGCAGAGAACACATCCAAACAGCGAATAAGGTGAATGTAGCAGTACAGCAGTTCAAAAGAAGGGATTGGAAATTATGTTTAAAAAAGCATACTGAACAAGATACGAGGGCTATCCACAAAGTACATTACGTTTTGGAATTAAAAATAAATAAAGTATTGGAAATTTTTTTTATTATATACAGATGAAAGCCACACTTAAATACTACTTTTCTACATAGTTGCCATTTAAATTAAGGCACTTATCGTAGCGATGGACGAGCTTGGAAATTCCTTCGTCATAAAATTCGGCCGCCTGCGCCTTCAACCATGTGGTTACCTCTTTTGGGACAGAAAAGGTGTGATTTTTGTGGATTTCCTGGAAAGAGGCACTACAATAAACTCTCAAAGGTATTGCCAAACTCTGCACAACCTCAGAAGAGCAATACAAAACAAGCGCAGGGGAAAGTTGGGCTCAAAGATCTTGCTGATTCACGACAACGCCCGGGCCCACACAGCAAATGCCACTCGTGAAGTTCTTGAATCTTTTAAGTGGGAGTTGTTTCCTCATCCGCCATACAGTCCCGACCTGGCACCGTGCGACTTCCGCTTATTCCCAGCAATGAAGAAGTGGTTGGCTATGCAGCGTTTTGATGACGACACACAGCTTCAAGAAGAGGTAACCACGTGGTTGATGGTGCAGGCGGCCGAATTTTACGACGAAGGAATTTCCAAGCTCGACCATCTCCACGATAAGTGCCTTAATTTAAATGGCAACTATGTAGAAAAGTAGTATTTAAGTGTGGCTTTCATCTATATATAATAAAAAAATTTTCCAATACTTTATTTATTTTTAATTCCAAAACGTAATGTACTTTGTGGATAGCCCTCGTATAATTCTGATTGTAAACATGGTTTAGTCTGTGTGTTGTTTCGTGTGACCATATGTTTGTCCTTCCTCGTCTTTGTTTATTGTTTCCATTACAAAATATCTGCTGTAGCAATAACTATGTTTAATGTGAGGCTTTCTCCTTCTCCTTACACCTATCTCTCTTGTATAGAGAAAATTTTGCTGACATCAATCCAGTTTTCTTCCATCGTGCTGGAGATTTCAACTGCACTCACTTAAAAAGGTAAACACATGCATTCCTACAACTGTCGTGTTAAATGTCCTAACAGTCCATCATCATCAAAATGTCAATATTAACAAGCTACATTGAATTCTAGATACCGTAAAGAAGACATGTGAAGTTATAGATAGGCATGATTAAAAGACACTCACATAATCATGCCTGTCTGCAATTTGACGTGTCTTCTTTATGGTAAGTAGCAATCTATCTTTTCATACTTTGTTGATATTCCTACTTGGAGTTTCCATTGTTTGGAGTCTAGATTGTTTAAGTGTATGTCCATGCTAGTGCAGAGGGTGCATGCAGTGGGCACTGCAAGCCTCAAATGTTAGGCAGACGAAGTTCCACAGGGAAATGACAAGGAAGTCAGGCCAATGTCCATTTGACATGGTCGCCTGTAGGTCTCTTCCAAGATGTGGTGGAGGGTTTGTTGGAGGCTCCTGAGTGCACTGGGTTCCACAAACCAAATGTGGTACTCTGGTTTGGATTTGAGTAGATGGCTTAAAGCAGTGGTTCAGATGACTGTGTGAAAATTTGGATGCAAATTTCTCAACCTCTGCAATTGGGTGTAGATTTGCAGGAGCCCTCTTAAGCACTACACATGACACGCCTATTATGGTAACAAACTGTGTGACAGGCACTTATGGGTTTTTAAGATACAGAAACACCTCCTCCTCCCCAGGCCTAAATAAATCTGTACCTATTTCAGAGAGGGGGGGGGGGGGGGGGGGGGGGCAAGAATTATGGACCTCATTAATTACGGAGGGTAACCATAGCCTGTAGGCTTTCACGGCCGGCGTCTTCAGTAATTAAAACTTCTAGGCTAAGAGGCTGTGGTCCAATAGTAGAAATACTTCTCCCTGACGTTTCATTGTCAGCTGCCGGCATCATCATCTGAGGTGAGTCTACGACTGGCTGCTAGGCCGTGGAGGTCCTGTTCATACAGAGCGCGTAGAGGGCGCCACCACTCGTCACATGTTGTCAACAGTAAAACTATCTCTGGCTGGCGTCATTACTCTCGATCGAAGGTAATCGATTGTCATATCTTTGGTACAAAGTCGATTGCCATATCTTATTTAACTTCAAGCCTTCTTCTTTCCTGTTAAAATTATTGTGGTGTTTAAGATCGGCGAAAGATGCACGACACCCCTTAGCTACTCCTGGTGTGTGTAAAATTCCGTGTAGTTTGGGAAGGTTTACATTGGAACCACAAAAAGAAGTATCAATACTCGCCTAACTGAACACAAAAGGAACTTTCAACAGGGACACACGGACAAATCGGCTGTAGCGGAACATGTTTTTGAAACGGGTGACCATGAAATAAAATTTAGTGAGACGAGCGTGCTAGCTAAGACATCGCATTATTATGCACGTATGTATAGAGACCCCCCCATGAACCATGGACCTTGCCGTTGGTGGGGAGGCTTGCGTGCCTCAGCGATACAGATGGCCGTACCGTAGGTGCAACCACGACGGAGGGGTATCTGTTGAGAGGCCAGACAAACATGTGGTTCCTGAAGAGGGGCAGCAGCCTTTTCAGTAGTTGCAGGGGCAACAGTCTGGATGATTGACTGATCTGGCCTTGTAACATTAACCAAAACGGCCTTGCTGTGCTGGTACTGCGAACGGCTGAAAGCAAGGGGAAACTACAGCCGTAAATTTTCCCGAGGACATGCAGCTTTACTGTATGATTAAATGATGATGGCGTCCTCATGGGTAAAATATTCCGGAGGTAGGAGGTAAAATAGTCCCCCATTCGGATCTCCGGGCGGGGACTACTCAAGAGGACGTCGTTATCAGGAGAAAGAAGAAAACTGGAGTTCTACGGATCGGAGTGTGGAATGTCAGATCCCTTAATAGGGCAGGTAGGTTAGAAAATTTAAAAAGGGAAATGGATAGGTTAAAGTTAGATATAGTGGGAATTAGTGAAGTTCGGTGGCAGGAGGAACAAGACTTTTGGTCAGGTGATTACAGGGTTATAAATACAAAATCAAATAGGGGTAATGCAGGAGCAGGTTTAATAATGAATAAAAAAATAGGAGTGCGGGTTAGCTACTACAAACAGCATAGTGAACGCATTATTGTGGCCAAGATAGACACAAAGCCCATGCCTAATACAGTAGTACAAGTTTATATGCCAACTAGCTCTGCAGATGATGAAGAAATTGATGAAATGTATGACGAGATAAAAGAAATTATTCAGGTAGTGAAGGGAGACGAAAATTTAATAGTCATGGGTGACTGGAATTCGTCAGTAGGAAAAGGGAGAGAAGGAAACATAGTAGGTGAATATGGATTGGGGGGAAGAAATGAAAGAGGAAGCCGCCTCGTAGAATTTCGTACAGAGCATAACTTAATCATAGCTAACACTTGGTTCAAGAATCATAAAAGAAGGTTGTATACCTGGAAGAATCCTGGAGATACTAAAAGGTATCAGATAGATTATATAATGGTAAGACAGAGATTTAGGAACCAGGTTTTAAATTATAAGACATTTCCAGGGGCAGATGTGGATTCTGATCACAATCTATTGGTTATGAACTGCAGATTGAAACTGAAGAAACTGCAAAAAGGTGGGAATTTAAGGAGATGGGACCTGGATAAACTGAAAGAACCAGAGGTTGTAGAGAGTTTCAGGGAGAGCATAAGGGATCAATTGACAGGAGTGGGGGAAAGAAATACAGTAGAAGAAGAATGGGTAGCTCTGAGGGATGAAGTAGTGAAGGCAGCAGAGGATCAAGTAGGTAAAAAGACGAGGGCTAATAGAAATCCTTGGGTAACAGAAGAAATATTGAATTTAATTGATGAAAGGAGAAAATATAAAAATGCAGTAAATGAAGCAGGCAAAAAGGAATACAAACATCTCAAAAATGAGATCGACAGCAAGTGCAAAATGGCTAAGCAGGGATGGCTAGAGGACAAATGTAAGGATGTAGAGGCTTGTCTCACTAGGGGTAAGATAGATACTGCCAACAGGAAAATTAAAGAGACCTTTGGAGAGAAGAGAACCACTTGTATGAATATCAGGAGCTCAGATGGCAACCCAGTTCTAAGCAAAGAAGGGAAGGCAGAAAGGTGGAAGGAGTATATAGAGGGTTTATACAAGGGCGTTGTACTTGAGGACAATATTATAGAAATGGTAGAGGATGTAGATGAAGATGAAATGGGAGATAAGATATTGCGTGAAGAGTTTGACAGAGCACTGAAAGACCTGAGTCGAAACAAGGCCCCGGGAGTAGACAACATTCCATTAGAACTACTGATGGCCTTGGGAGAGCCAGTCCTGACAAAACTCTACCATCTGGTGAGCAAGATGTACAAGACAGACGAAATACCCACAGACTTCAAGAAGAATATAATAATTACAATGCCAAAGAAAGCAGGTGTTGACAGATGTGAAAATTACCGAACTATCAGTTTAATAAGTCACAGCTGCAAAATACTAACGCAAATTCTTTACAGACGAATGGAAAAACTGGTAGAAGCGGACCTCGGGGAAGATCAGTTTGGATTCCGTAGAAATGTTGGAACACGTGAGGCAATACTAACCTTACGACTTATCTTAGAAGAAAGATTAAGAAAAGGCAAACCTACGTTTCTAGCATTTGTAGACTTAGAGAAAGCTTTTGACAACGTTAACTGGAATACTCTCTTTCAAATTCTAAAGGTGGCAGGGGTAAAATACAGGGAGCGAAAGGCTATTTACAATTTGTACAGAAACCAGATGGCAGTTGTAAGAGTCGAGGGGCATGAAAGGGAAGCAGTGGTTGGGAAAGGAGTGAGACAGGGTTGTAGCCTCTCCCCGATGTTATTCAATCTGTATATTGAGCAAGCAGTAAAGGAAACAAAAGAAAAATTCGGAGTAGGTATTAAAATTCATGGAGAAGAAGTAAAAAATATGAGGTTCGCCGATGATATTGTAATTCTGTCAGAGACAGCAAAGCACTTGGAAGAGCAGTTGAACGGAATGGACAGTGTCTTGAAAGGAGGATATAAGATGAACATCAACAAAAGCAAAACGAGGATAATGGAATGTAGTCAAATTCAATCGGGTAATGCTGAGGGGATTAGATTAGGAAATGAGACACTTAAAGTAGTAAAGGAGTTTTGCTATTTGGGGAGCAAAATAACTGATGATGGTCGAAGTAGAGAGGATATAAAATGTAGACTGGCAATGGCAAGGAAAGCTTTTCTGAAGAAGAGGAATTTGTTGACGTCGAGTATAGATTTAAGTGTCAGGAAGTCGTTTCTGAAAGTATTTGTATGGAGTGTAGCCATGTATGGAAGTGAAACATGGACGATAACCAGTTTGGACAAGAAGAGAATAGAAGCTTTCGAAATGTGGTGCTACAGAAGAATGCTGAAGATAAGGTGGGTAGATCACGTAACTAATGGGGAGGTATTGAATAGGATTGGGGAGAAGAGAAGTTTGTGGTACAACTTGACTAGAAGAAGGGATCGGTTGGTAGGACATGTTTTGAGGCATCAAGGGATCACCAATTTAGTATTGGAGGGCATCGTGGAGGGTAAAAATCGTAGAGGGAGGCCAAGAGATGAATACACTAAGCAGATTCAGAAGGATGTAGGTTGCAGTAGGTACTGGGAGATGAAGAAGCTTGCACAGGATAGAGTAGCATGGAGAGCTGCATCAAACCAGTCTCAGGACTGAAGACCACAACAACAACATGTATAGAGAGGCCGTAGAGATTTTTAAACACCACAATAATTTTAACAGGAAAGAAGAAGGCTTGAAGTTAAATAAGATATGGCGATCGACTTTGTACCAAAGATGTGACAATCGATTACCTTCGATCGAGAGTAATGACGCGAGCCAGAGATAGTTTTACTGTTGACAACACGTGACGAGTGGTGGCACCCTCTACGCGCTCTATATAAACAGGACCTCCACGGCCTAGCAGCCAGTCGTAGACTCACCTCAGATGATGTTGCCCGCAGCTGGCAACGAAACGTCAGGGAGAAGTATTTCTACTATTGGACCACGGCCTCTTAGCCCGGAAGTTTTAATTACTACAGAGGGTAACATTTGTTATGACACATCATAGGAAACTGCGAAGAATTACAGTCACTCATAAATGGTGGTAATGCCCACCAAGAATTAGGAACAGGAAGTTGATATGATCAGCAATATAAATTTAAATTCTGATTGGAACGTTTATTGGAAAGGTACGCCGTGAATCAGTGGCAAAGGCACGTTTAAAGCTATAAACAATACGATATAATTTTTGTATATTTTTGAGATTAGTACAATTTCTGAATTTTAAGTAATTTGAATGAAGACAAGTATTAAAATGAATCAAACATTTTAATCAGATACTTTTATAGACTTCCTGCATCAGGATCAGTACTGGCAGGACATTTCTGAGAAAACTTGGACACAGTTGCATAAAATTTGCTGATAATGTTATAGTATTAGGGGGAGAGTTCAACTTGTCAACTACAGACTCTAGGGGACTCAAGTAATTACGATGAGCCACAGGAACAGGTATTTGTGTAATACCTTTCCCTTAAAAAAAAAACTACCTTGCACAGTTAATAATAGAATGACAAACTGTGTGGGTAACATCCCACATATCCTTACTAAACATGACACAAACTCTCGATTCAATTGATGTATAGGAAGGAACCAGTGCTCATCAGGCTGCTATAGCATCACTGACTATAGATGCAGTATGCATTTTAAGAAAGCTTGAAAGATATCGCTGCCAAGTAAGTATGACAAAAAACAGATTTCAGATCATCAGAGCAGCGAACATCAAACATTCATCTCTAAGACTGAAAATTTTCAGTATAAATCATAAAATCAAGAGTACTTTATAATACACCTTGGACAGGTACATACCAGACAAAGTTCTGAGGGATTGGAAAGACCCACCATGATTCAACAGGCATTTTTGAAAATTGCTATGAGAGGAAAGAGAATTTCATCACAAATTTAAATGTAGCCAAAGCCTTGTTGATATACAAATATAAACTAAGGCACAATATATGTATATGACAAAAACTCCTACAACATTTTGGTACATGGATCAACGCCTTTTATCCAATCCCATCATGACTATAGTGACCCCAAAATAGAGGATGGCAGTGTGAAGGTCGAAATGTTAAACTCCATTTTCCAAAACTGTTTCACTGAGGAATAGCATGCTATGATTCCTCCTACTATTTGCTACATAAGCATCAACATGACAGATATAAGTGACCGTATGACAGGAAATCAACTAAAATTGCTCAACACAGTGAAGACACCTGTACGATTCCATGCAAAGTATGCAAAAGTGCCTGTTCTTCGTCCAGCAATCATTAAAAGTGAAGTGGAGCACTCTAAATCAATGATTACTGTACCATAGGTCATGGTAGGAACAAAGAGAACATATGCACACAAGTATAGGTTTATACTTCTTATGTCAGTCTGCTGCAGAATTATGGCAAGTGTAGATTGCTGCTTTGTGTGTGTGTGTGTTGTCTAATTCAGAAGACCTTTTAGCTGAAAGCTCACTTGCTTAGCAGTCTTTTTGTAGTGCTTGCCTGCACTCAACATCTCCATTGCATGGTGAGTAGCAATCTATCCCTTTCATAATATTGACATTATTCCATCCTGGCATTCCCACCGCTGTAGAGTTACATAACAAATCTTATGTTCATGCATCAGGGCATTTCTTCTGTAGAAGGTAACATGGACAGAGCACACATCGATCTTTTGAAAACCAGCTCACTAAGTTGGACCACATGACCCAGAAGACATTACATACTGACACTGCGTTTGATGCAGTGCTTCTTGACTTCCAAAAGGCATTCAGTATACTTCTGCACTGTCAACTAATGCATATAACATGAGTGTAAAACAAGCTCTGTGACTGGATTGAAGAGTTCCTAGAAAATACAGCACAGTACATTGTTCTTAACAGATCTAAATCTTCTGGTGTAAACTGTCAAAGAGCTCTTTGAAGAATGATGGAGTGGCCATGTGCATGAAAAATGGTATTTCATTTGAATCTATTGATGAATCGAAGCACTGCACTGAACAGGTCGCTGAATGATGTGCAGCAGCAGTTGAATTCAGTGAAACTAAAGTTTTAATTTTATTTATATACAGTTCTCCTAACTCTGATTTCAGGACATTTCTGTTCAAGCTAGAGATAGAGTTGGTTCACTTTACAGAACACATGAAAACTTAGTTGTATGTGATGATTTTAATATGAATTTTATAAGTGATTGTACAAGGAGAAGAATGCTAGAATATCTCCTAAATTAATATCATCTGAAGCACGCTTTATTCTTTCCAACCAGAGTGCAGGGGAACAGGAGCATAGCTACTGACAACATTTTTGTTCATTCTTCATTATTAGAAGGGCATTCCAACAGTGAAAGTGTGAACGGCCTTTCAGACAATGATTCACAAATTTTAAAACTAAATGGGCATGCAGCCCTCCCCCCCCCCCCCCTCCCCCTCCCCCCACAAACACATTGCAATAGAAACTTTTTTAAAGCTCATTAAACAGCAAAAATGGTGGGATGTTTATAGTGCTCATAACATCAGTGATATACACTGATTAGGCAGAACATTATGACTACCGACCCACTATCGATATAAAGCCATCTAGGTGCCAGCAGCATTACCTAGTGAGGAATGCCTGCTAGACACAAAAACACACACACACACACACACACACACACACACACACACACACACGCACACGCGCGCGCGGTGCGTGTAGTACAAGTGAGTATGCTGTCCATGCGTAGAATTGGGAAGGCGTGCAATCTATCTGAGTTTGACCGAAGGCAGACTGTGATAGGCTGGAGGCTCGGCACGAGCATTCGGTAGCTGCACAACTTGTTGGGTGTTCAAGGACTGCTGTGATGAGTGTCCTCAACAAGTAGCAAAACAAAGTTGAAACCATGACCAGACATTGTGGGGTTGGGTGGCAACCCCTCATTACAGAAGTCGGATGTTGCAGGCCGGGCAGACTGGTAAAACAAATGAGGTGAACTGTGGAGGAACTAACATCAGACTTTAATGGTGGGCAGAGTACAAGTGTGCGTGAACACACAGTGCACCAAACACTCCTAACAATGGGCCTTATCAGCCACTGACCCATGCACATGACAATGTTAATACCATGAACATTGGCATAGTGGCAGTGTTGCATGGTCTGCTGAATCCCAATACCTTCTTCATCATGCCGACGGGAGGGCGTGAATCCATCACCTTCTAGTGGAACACTCCTTGACACCTGTACTATGGAATGGAGACAAGGTGGCGGTGGCTCTGTTATGGTCTGGGAAACATTCACTTGGGCATCCATGGGTCCAGTGGTGCTCGTGCAAGGCACCAAGATGGCCAAGGAGTATCGTACACTGACTGCAGACCACATACCCCCTTCATGACGATCACGTTTCTCGACAAGAGTGGCAGTTTTCAACAAGGCCAAGAGTGTGATGGAGTGGTTCGAGTAACAACACAGTGGCGAACTGAATTGATGTGCTGCCCCCCCCCCCCCCCCCAACTCACCAGATGTGAACCTGATCAAATGCATCTGGGATGTGACTGAACATGGTGTCATAGATCATTGCCCCCCCCCCCCCCCAAATTTACATGAGTTCAGTGACGTGTGTGTGTGTGTGTGTGTGTGTGTGTGTGTGTGTGTGTGTGTGTAGATATGGTAGATATGCCAACTCCCTCCAGCAATGCCACAAAGTGTCACCGCTGTTATATGTGCCAGAAGTGCTATTATGTAGGTGGTCATAATGGACTGGTTAAACAGTGTATAATGCTTTCCTCAACACAAATATATTAGCCTTGAAAGTTGCCTTCTATTAGAATGTTTAGAATGAGACAGTAGCACTAACATGCAACCTGTATTACAGACTAATTGGATAATGGTATCATTTAAAACAAAGTGTGTATTGTATCAAAACATTAGAAATAATGAAAGCTCAGCTGCAGTAGCCCATTACAAACAGTACTAAGGTCTAGAATGAATTCTTTACTCTACAGTGGTATTTGCTTGGGTAGCTCAGTTGGTAGTGCACTTGTCAGCAAAAAGCAAATGTCCTGGGTCTGAGTCCCAATTTGGCACACAGTTTTAATCTGTCAGGAAGTTTCAGTACTGGAAGGGCTTCAAAACTTCATTAGGAAGGCAAACACTTGTCATGTGCAAATAAAACAGCTATTTATCAGGATAAAGTTAAAGCAATATTGTCAATCATGTAGGAAGTGTCTGGCCAACAGCAAAAGTTTGAAGATATAAAGTCAATACGCGGTGAAAATGTTTTTGTAACTGACAACTCAGATACATGTACAGCAAGTACCAGTCACTTTTTGAATATTGCACATTAAATAATTAAATTGTTGAAGACTAAGCACTGTCATAGAGTTTCTAGCAGGATACTAAAGCACTGTGCTGCATATGAGGTGTGTTCAAAAAGTATCAGGAACGTTCTTTTTTTGGAAATTATTTTATTTATTTGTCTATACTAATACTATCTCCCTCAAAGTATACCCCATCAGATATTATATACTTATACAATGACTTCTTCCAATCCTCAAAACACTCTGGAACTCTTATCTTTGGGACAGCATTCATATCTTTCAGTGATTTGCTTTTAGTCTGATCTAAGCTTGTAAATCAATGGCTATGTACGGTTCTATCTCTTTTTTGAAACAGGAAATTGTCATACGGAACCATATCTGGTGAATATGGAGGCCGCGGCATCATACAGCTCTGTTTTTCACCAAAAATTCATGAACAAGCAATGAAGTGTGAACATATGCATTATTGTGGTGCAAAAGCTACGAATTGCTTTGCCGCATGCCACAACACTGCCCCCCCCCCCCCCCCTTTCCCCTGCCGCCCTCCCCACAAACAGCATCGAACTTGTAGGTAGTACTCCTTGTTGATCATCATTTGATGTCTTGACAAAAACGCATGATGCACTATGCTATTAAAATCGCAGAGAGCAGTGAGCAGAGCCTTCACATTCCACCGCACTTCCTGAGCTCTATTCAATCTTGGCGATCCAAATGCCTTCACTGGGAAATGGGGGCTTAGTTACATCATCATACCAACATACTCTTATTTCATCATCTTTTATAACACGTCAGTAGATCTGCATCGTTGTTCAGTTGATTTAGTGACTCCTGGGCAACTTATATCCGCCGCCCTTGTTTTGCTCGAAATTCAATACCCCTGGCTCAAATTTTGTTGTCACTTTTTCCATTTCATTGGTTGTTGATGTGCTGAGGCATACAGAACATTTATCATCTACAACGCCTCCAAGCAATCTTGGAAATGCTTATACCACTCATAAACGCTTGGCTTACTCATAGAAGGCTCACAAAAAGCAATGTCCAACACTTCTAAGACTTTGTTACATGTTATTCAATTTTTATAGAAAAATTTAATACAAATTCTCTGATCCATTCTTAAAGAAATCAATAATCGCCATAATACAAATTCTCTGATCCATTCTTAAAAGAAATCAATAATCGCCAATCATCAGCAAACACATGTAACCTTCTTGACAACTGATGACATACTAAACATCCAATATGACTACCAGTGCACAGATAGGTTTCAGACATGTTTATGAAAACAACAACGAAAAATTGCATGAACCGGACTAATGCAACCCGCAGAATTACACAATTCTCAATACTTTTTGAACACACCTCGTGTGCTCTGCCACATTTGTAATTCTTCTTTTACAAAATGTCAGTTTCCTGAATGATTAAAGAACTCAGTAGTGAAACTGCTTTACAAAACTGGAGAAAGCAATAATGTAGACAATTTTAGATCTGTTTCTATGCAACGGGTGTTTGTGAAAGTTATCGAAAATGCTGTATATAGGATGTCCCATGAGGAATGGTCAATATTCAGGGAAATAACAGGAACAGCCATCAGAAGCGAGAAAGCCTACAGTAAACAGGGGCTCTACAATGCATACTTTAAGAGCTATGAACCTTTGTTCAGTAGATGATGTGTTTCACATTAATTAAGATGAACAGGTGCTCATAGCTCTTACAGTATGCACTTTGGAGCTCATGTAAAATGGACATTTTTTCTTGTTTTGGTCCACACTATCTCCTCCCAAAATAGGGAAAAAGATATTTGTTTCCAGTATTGGAACATGAAAAAGTGCTCATAGCTCTTAAGGTATGCATTTTATAGCCCACATTCACTAGACTTTTTTGCTTCAAATGATAATTCCTGTCATATACCTGGATACTGACAATTCCTTCCTCCTGGCACACACTGCACATTATTTTCAAAGTGGTTTAACAACTGAAAATGCTATATTCTCTTTTCTCCGTGCAGCAATTGATGGATGACTCAAAAACCTATAAACATTTGGTGTCTTCCTTGATTTAACTAACATGTTTTATTGTGTTGATCACAAAATATTGCTGCAGAAGTTGGACATTTGGAATATGAGGAGCAGCTCGCAACTGGTCCTCTGATAATTTCCTACAGCGAAAACTCATTCTCGACAGTAATGAGAATGGCTTCCAAGTTGCTTCTGGTTGGAGCACAGTTAAGTAGGAGTTGTCTTGGGGGTCAGTGCTTGGACCACTACAGTTCCAAACTATAGTTTCACATTGTTACAAAAAAGTCTCGAAAGTATATATACACTATATAAATGGGAAAAGCTGGTAACAAAAATCTTGAAAAGTTCATGACGAAATTACTTCAAATTTTTATTTCACAGAATTTTACTTGAGAGATTTATTTCATACTTTCACACAACGCTATATAAACATTCAGATGGAAAAAGGCTATATATTTTAAAAATATATATAACATATAACTTACTGTATAAGACAAGCTATTGATTAACAGTGTTACTAAAAATCTCTAGAAGTATGTGGGCGAATTACTTCTGATTATTCACAATACCCTAACAAACATTCAGGTGGACATAAGATTTTTTTTTATTATATGTCACAGAAATATATACCTAATACATAAAGGGGGCAATTTGCTAGCAAAAAATCTTGGAAAGTCCTTGAACAATTAATTTGAAATTTTTATATTATATTCCAATAAAAATTTGGACGTAAATATGCTGTATGCAGATTTATGTTCACAGGAAATTGTGAAATACATGCTTAGAATTTACAATTATATAGAAATTAAAAAAATGACTTCAAGTTTCCAGATATTTTAGTCAACATCCAGTACAGCAGTAAACTTGGGATTTTATTACTGATGATCTTAAAAATTTTGTAACTTATCCTTTTGAGCTTTAAAAGCCATCTTTCTATGTCTATATGTATTGTCCTCATAACGATGTCCTCTTGAGTAGTCCCCGCCCAGAGATCCGAATGGGGGACTATTTCACCTCCAGAATATTTTACCCAAGACGACGTCATTACGAGGAGAAAGAAAACTGGCGTTCTATGGATCGGAGCGTGGAATGTCAGATCCCTTAATCGGGCAGGTAGATTAGAAAATTTAAAAAGGGAAATGGATAGATTAAAGTTAGATATAGTGGGAATTAGCAAAGTTCGGTGGCAGGAGGAACAAGACTTTTGGTCAGGTGAATACAGGATTATAAATACAAAATCAAATAGGGGTAATGCAGGAGTAGATTTAATAATGAATAAAAAATAGGAGTGCAGGTAAGCTACTACGAACAACATAGTGAACGCATTATTGTGACCAAGATAGACACAAAGCCCATGCCTACCACAGCAGTAGAAGTCTATATGCCAACTAGCTCTGCAGACGACGAAGAAATTGAAGAAATGTGTGATGAGCTAAAAGAAATTATTTAGGTAGTGAAGGGAGATGAAAATTTAATAGTCATGGGTGACTGGAATTCAATGGTAGGAAAAGGGAGAGAAGGAAACATAGTAGGCGCATATGGATTGGGGGAAGAAATGAAAGAGGAAGCCGCCTGGTAGAATTTTGCACAGAGCACAACTTAATCATAGCTAACACTTGGTTCAAGAATCATAAAAGAAGGTTGTATACATGGAAGAAGCCTGGAGATACTGACAGGTTTCAGATAGATTATATAATGGTAAGACAGAGATTTAGGAACCAGGTTTTAAATTGTAGGACATTTCCAGGGGCAGATGTGGACTCTGACCACAATCTATTGGTTATGAACTGTAGATTAAAACTGAAGAAACTGCAAAAAGGTGGGCATTTAAGAAGATGGGACCTGGATAAACTGACTAAACCAGAGGTTGTACAGAGTTTTAGGGAGAGCATAAGGGAACAATTGACAAGAATGGTGGAAAGAAATACAGTAGAAGAAGAATGGGTAGCTTTGAGGGATGAAGTAGTAAAGGCAGCAGAGGATCAAATAGGTAAAAAGACGAGGGCTAATAGAAATCCTTGGGTGACAGAAGAAATACTGAATTTAATTGATGAAAGGAGAAAAGTAAATGAAGCAGGCAAAAAGGAATACAAACGTCTCAAAAATGAGATCGACGGGAAGTGCAAAATGGCTAAGCAGGCATGGCTAGAGGACAAATGTAAGGATATAGAGGCCTATCTGACTAGGGGTAAGATAGATACTGCCTACAGGAAAATTAAAGAGACCTTTGGAGAAAAGACAACCACTTGTATGAATATCAAGAGCTCAGATGGAAACCCAGTTCTAAGCAAAGAAGAGAAAGCAGAAAGGTGGAAGGAGTATATAGAGGGACTATACAAGGGCGATGTACTGGAGGGCAATGTTATAGAAAGGGAAGAGAATGTAGATGAAGATGAAATGGGAGATACGATACTGCGTGAAGAGTTTGACAGAGCACTAAAAGACCTAAGTCGAAACAAGGCCCCCGGAGTAGACAACATTTCATTAGAACTACTGACGGCCTTGGGAGAGCCAGTCCTAAGAAACCTCTACCATCTGGTCAGCAAAATGTATGAGACAGGCGAAATACCCTCAGACTTCAAGAAGAATATTATAATTCCAATCCCAAAGAAAGCAGGTGTTGACAGATGTGAAAATTACCTAACTATCAGTTTAATAAGTCACGGCTGCAAAATACTAACGCAATTCTTTACACATGAATGGAAAAACTGGTAGAAGCCGACCTCGGGGAAAATCAGTTTGGATTCCGTAGAAATATGGGAACACGTGAGGCAAAACTGACCCTACGACTTATCTTAGAAGCTAGACTAAGAAAAGGCAAACCTACGTTCCTAGCATTTGTAGACTTGGAGAAAGCTTTTGACAATGTTGACTGGAATACTCTCTTTCAAATTCTGAAGGTGGCAGGGGTAAAATACAGGGAGCGAAAGGCTATTTACAATTTGTACAGAAACCAGATGGCAGTTATAAGAGTCGAGGGGCATGAAAGGGAAGCAGTGGTTGGGAAGGGAGTGAGACAGGGTTGTAGCCTCTCTCCGATGTTATTCAATCTGTATATTGAGCAAGCAGTAAAGGAAACAAAAGAAAAATTCAGAGTAGGTATTAAAATCCATGGAGAAGAAATAAAAACTTTAAGGTTCGCCGATGACATTGTAATTCTGTCAGAGACAGCAAAGCACTTGGAAGAGCAGTTGAACGGAATGGACAGTGTCTTGAAGGCAGGATATAAGATGAACATCAACAAAAGCAAAACGAGGATAATGGAATGTAGTCTAATTAAGTCAGGTGATGCTGAGGGAATTAGATTAGGAAATGAGACACTTAAAGTAGTAAAGGAGTTTTGCTATTTGGGGAGCAAAATAACTGATGATGGTCGAAGTGGAGAGGATATAAAATGTAGACTGGCAATGGCAAGGAAAGCGTTTCTGAAGAAGAGAAATTTGTTAACACCGAGTATAGATTTAAGTATCAGGAAGACGTTTCTGAAAGTATTCGTATGGAGTGTAGCCATGTATGGAAGTGAAACGTGGACGATAAATAGTTTGGACAAGAAGAGAATAGAAGCTTTCGAAATGTGGTGCTACAGAAGAATGCTGAAGATTAGATGGGTAGATCACATAACTAATGAGGAGGTATTGAATACGATTGGGGAGAAGTGGAGTTTGTGGCACAACTTGACTAGAAGAAGGGATCGGTTGGTAGGACACGGTCTGAGGCATCATGGGATCACCAGTTTAGTATTGGAGGGCAGCGTGGAGGGTAAAAATCATAGAGGGAGACCAAGAGATGAATACACTAAGCAGATTCAGAAGGATGTAGGCTGCAGTTCGTACTGGGAGATGAAGAAGCTTGCACAGGATAGAGTAGCATGGAGAGCTGCATCAAACCAGTCTCAGGACTGAAGACCACAACAACAACAACCATTACCAGAGAGAATAGCTATGCCACCTAAAATATAACATCTTTAATTCTGAGTTCAAATTGAGATATTTAGTTCACTAGCAGCGTCAAATAACTGGGTCGATAGTAAATAACAACATGTAATTTTTTTTCTATTGGTAATTGAGAAGTCACATACCAGCATTCATAGATGTAGCTTTAAAAATACTTTAGTATTTCTTTAATACTGATTTATTTTCAAAAGCATTTTCACCTATTATTTTATCGTCTTAGTGGTTGAATTTCCAAAAATGCTTAAACACATAATTTTTTATTTCTAACTGAGGAACCAAATACCAATTTTCGTAGTTCTAGCTTAAAAATTGCCTCAATAACAATATATTTTGAAAAAAGCCTTTCATCCCTTATTTCACCCCCTTGAGACAGGGTTTCAAACAAGCCTTTCTTAAATGGTGCCAACAGCATACGATCAACGTCCTCTCCAAATTTCAAGTTTTTATCCTTAGTGGTTTGGATGCACAACGATGAGTCAGTGGATCAGTCAGGCCCCATTCCACACCTTTAAGGGTTGTGTTTCCAAGTACAGTGAAACGTATTTTTTCCAGCAGTGAAACACACATTTTTTTTAATTTCTAGCTGAGATGTCACATACCTATTTTCATAGATGCAGCTTTAATAATTCTTTAGTAGTACTTTAATCATGATTTATTTTCAAAAGAATTTTCACCCACTATTTTACCCCCTTAGTGATAGAATTTCCAAAAATGCTGAAATGTGTCTTTCTTCATTTCTTCTGAGAAACCATATGCCAATTTTTGTCTTAATACTGACATTTTTCAGAAAAACCTTTCATCCCTTATTTCAGCCACTTAGGGGTTGAATTTCAAAAAATCCCGTCTTAATAAAAAAAATCCCTCCTTAAATGACACCTTTTGACATTGCCACTATATAGGCAACTAATAGTAGTCTGTGTAAAGTAATATAAGTACAAAGTGAGTCAAAAAGGACTTTACAATTCTGGAATGATTTAGAAATTTATTGAGACAACTTACAGAATCAGTAGATGTGTCATTTCGTAGCGAACACCTTCTCCAAATTTCAAGTTTCTCTCATTAGCGGTTTTGGCTGAGTGATGATGAATCAATCAGTCAGTCAATCAATCAATTAGCACATTGCCTTTTATATATATAGACTTTAAATAAAAATTGTGTACACAATAGTGCGCTGTTTTGTTTTCTTCGTCACAGTCAATTTTAAGAGGGAAGTAGTACTTATGGGCTATCTAGTCATGATTAAAATACTACTATGGAATCTGAAACTTTGCAATCCTAGCCAGTTCACAGATTAAAACTGTGAAAAAGTTTGTTATTGAAGCTACAATCCTCAAAGATACAGCAGCTGGAGAGGCCTCTCCTGCACTCCTTATATTAATGATCCCAACTGATTTACCCATTCATTTTAAGTGACTTCATTTCCCAATCATGGTTTTGGTTGCAGTAATCATAAACAAGGCTCAGGGTCAGAGAGAGAATAAATGAGGAGATGGACAGAGGGGGGGGGGGGGGGGACGGAGAGAGGGGGGGGGGGGGGAAGATGGAAATGGACAGAGAGAGGGGAAAAGAAGAGGAGATGGAGAGAGGGACAAATTGAGGGGGAGGAGGAGATGGACAGATAGAGGTGTGGAGAAGGGCATTAGATGTATTTACAATTCCCATGTATATTTAGCATTCATGAAGCATTGCCAGGTTCACTAGAGAGAAAAAGAGAGAGAGTGCCTTTTAATATGACAGGTGATTCCAAAATATTTCTGTTCATTGATGACAGTAGCTTCGTAGAGAAGGATGTTGAGTGCAACATAGTTAATGTATCAAACAGTGCAGTTCAATACATAAGTTCATAGCTTGTAAAAAATAAATTGATGCTAAATCACAGTAAGATTCAAATTTTACTGTTTCTAAAACACAACTGAACTAAAGCTGACATTTTGATTCCACAGAGTGGGTACATGATTAGTGAGCCTGGACAGTTTGTTTTGTTTTTGTTTTAGGGAGCGAAAACAACTAGGGTCATCCGCACCCATGTCAAAACTGTAGAACACGAAGACAAAGAAAAGAGTTAAAAACGACTACATGTCAATCCCAATCGATGGAAGAGAAAACTGCTGAAAACAGAGATGTGCAGAAAGGTCTATAAATACTGAGCAGTGTTCCGGAAGCCGATACCGAAAAAGGTTGGAGCCAATGAAAAAGGCATACCTGACACCATGGTCAGTCCAAGAGCCACCAGCGTACACAAAGGTACCTTCGCGAAGTTCTATGCATAGGTCGTGAAACTGAAAGTGATAGAGCGAGGCTGAAGTAGTGTCCTCAGGAAGCAAATGAAGGCCAGGTGAACACCGACCACCACACAAAGCTGAGGTGGTCAAGGGTTCACATCCACCAAGAAAGTTGCGGGGAGCATGAACTTATGCTGCCGGAGCAACAGCCAAAAGCGAACTACCAGAGGCAACAGAGAAAAGGGATGCGCCCAATACTGGCAATCGAGGGAGTTAATGAAGAAGGAGGCATAGGATGGGTGGCCACGCATGGCAGAAAAACGGCATGCATATCTGCTGAGGAGAAAGTCATGGCAGTAGGACAGCAGTAGTTCGGTAGGTTCTGCATAAAGACTCTCAACTGGGCTAGTGTAAAATGCAACAGTGGCCAAACGGATGCCATGATGGTGAATAGTATTGAGATAGCGTAAGAGGGACGGATGTGCAGATGCATAAACAAAGCACCCATAGTCTACCAAGGGACTGGTACAAACGGAGGAGGGTGGTTCGATATGCACCCCAGGAATCACTGAGGACACACAGAACAGTGAGGGACCGCACGCAGCGGGCTGCCAGGTAAGACACGTGGGAGGGCCAAGAAAGTTTCCTATTGAGCATGAGCATCAGGAATTTCGTAGTTTCAACAAACAGAAGAGCTACAGGCCCAAGATGTAAAGACACTGGAAGAAACCAACTGTGCCGCCAGAAATTTATACAAACGGTTTTGTCAGTGGAAAAACTACAGCCATTGTTGATGCTCTAAGAGTAAAGACGACTGAGGCATCGCTGAAGATGCCACTCGATGAGACAAGTCCGTGGAGAACTGCAAGAGATGGCAAAATTGTCAACGAAAAGGGAGCCACAGATGCCCGGCGGGATACAGACCATTATAGGGTTAACGGTGATAGCAAAGAGGATGACGCTCAGGGTGGAACCCTGACACACGCCATTTTCCTGTATAAAGGTGTCCAACACGGCAGAACTGATACGTACCTTGAAAACTTGGTCTTTTAAAAATTCCTGAAGGAAAAGGGCAGGCACCCATGGAAGCCCCACATGTAGAGAGTATGGAGGGTACCAGTCCTCCTGCAGATGTCATAGGCTTTCTCCAAATCGAACATGGCCAGTCTGAGATTTCCACAGAAAACCATTCACGACATGGGTGGACAAAGTGACGAGATGGTCAACTGCAGAATGCTGTGCTTGAAATACACACTGTGCAGTGGTTAGCAAATTGCGAGACTCAAGCCACCATAGAAGGAAGGTTTTTGTTCTTACTGGGGTATAGGTATGACAATGGCTTCACGGGGAATGTGCTCAGATGCAGTAGTACGTATTAAGCAGAAAGTGCTTATCTGCAAGAGAAAGGTGTTGCAACATTTGAAAGTGAACAGCATCTGACCCTGGGGTGGAGGATTGGGATGAAGTGAGAACATGATCTCGCTATCTCACAGTAAACACGGCATTGTAAGACTCACAATTCGGAGAAGAGAAGGGTATTGCCTTAGCTGCCTCCACTCGTTTCCAATGGAGGAAGGCAGGATGATAGCGGGAGGAGCATGAAATCTCCGCAAAATGGCGGCACAAGGTGTTGGAGACAGCAATAGCGTCCACAATGATATCTGTCTGCTACTATTAGGCCAGAAATTGGGGAATGAATCTTGGTCTCGGGGAGCCATCGGAGGTTGGCCCACATGATGGAAGAGGGAGTGGAACTGTTAAAATAACTAGTGAATCAAATCCAACTAGCTTTTTCGCTATTCCAAAGAATGTGACTACACTGTGCATGGACCTGTTTATAATGAATGCAGTTTGCCATCATAGGACGATGGTTAAAAATGCGGAGAGCACATTTCTGTGTGCAAATTGTGTTGTGGCACACCTCAGTCCACCAAGGGACCTGGACACAGTGTGGTAAAGAGGAAGTGTGAGGAATAGAATGTTCTGCGATGGTAAGGATAACGTTTGTAGGATATTCCACCTGATCATCACAACTGGGGAAATGTTGTTCGTCAAAGGTCACCAGGAAGGAATGAAGCCTCCAGTTGGCCGCAGTAAGCTACCTTTTGGGTGGGCACGGAGGCAGGGTAGGAGTGAGCAAACAGACAGCATAAGGGAAATGGTTGCTTGAGAATGTGTCAGAGAGAACAGATCACTAGAGATGATGGGCAAGCTGGGCAGTGCAGAAGGATAGGTCCAAATGGAAATAGGTGTGCGAGGAGTCTGAAAGGAAGTGGGAGCTCCTGTGTTAAGGCAGAAAGGGTTAAGCTGATTAAGAAGGTCAGCCAACAGGGCACCTCTCGGACAGGTTCTGGGTGAACCCCAAAGAGGATGGAGCGCATTAAAGTCACTGAGCAGCAGAAAGGGGTGAGGTAGCTGCCCAATAAGCTGGAGGAATTCTGCCCTGGTGACACTGAATGATGGAGCGATGTAAACAGTACAAAGAGAAAAGGTCAAGTGAAGAAGGAAAAGGCGAACTGCAACAGCTTGAAGACAGGTAGTCAGGGAGATGGGTTGACTATGAATGTCATCCCATATGAGCAGCATGACTCCCCCAAGAGATGGAATGCCGATCTCAGGGGGAAGGTCAAAATGGACAGGGAAGAAATGCCAAAGCTCAAAGCGGTCGTGAGGATGTAATTTTGTTTTCTGAAAGCAGAGAACAAGTGAGCGCTGAGATTCTAAGAGCAGCCTTAAATCGTCTTTGTTGGATCGAAGGTCGCGATGTTCCATTGAAGGAGAGTTATGACAAGGAAAAACAAAGGAGTGTCACCTCGGCGTCTGCCAAGTGCCAGCCTGTGAAGACATGCTGTTACAGGGTACAGAGACAGAAGGATACCGCTCCATGAGGTATACAGAAGCATTGGCTTTCTTCTGCTGTCCAGTGCAGAATAATGGTTGGTTGTGCGCTCCAGTGACATGGAGGTCAGTCCAGTGAGGGTATCATGTGGCCACACTGTCAAAGAGGATCTTCGAGTCAGCGAAGGAGAAGACCGTTTGCCTTCGTTGGACTTCTTTGAGCCTTTCCAGTTAGAAGAGAAAGACTCAGGTGTTGGCTGACTGGAGGTACATAGGAAGTCTTCACTGTAGTATTCCTTCTGTCATTTCCGAAGGCCAGTTGTGTAACTGGTGACTTTGCCCCCTGAGGCGAGAGTCTGATGACTTGTTGCACAGCTGGATGAGGAGACGGCAACGCTACCATGACAATGGGCAATTTCACAACCTCAGTGGTGAATTTGACGTCGCATGTCTGTGTGGCCACATCCTTCGTACAGCGAGATATAGCAAGAACAGTACTGTAAGTGCCGGATGGTAGAAAGCAGGATTTGCAACTAGTCAATAACTTGTGAGCGACAGGGTACAGTACTTTTTTCTTTACCTGGATCTCCTGGACAGTCCACTCATCGAGATACATGGGACAACCTCGAGAGGCAGCGGCATGATTTGCTCAATGCGAGAAAATCCCCCATGACTGTCAGTATCTCCAATGGCATGCTCCATCCAACTGGGGACCGCCTTCACCAGGGGGTGCACTTGCCTTAGGTGATTGTTCACACCTCAGGTCACACCTCCTGAACACCTGACAGAGGGGCCAATCGGCAATTTGGAAAGGTAGCAGCTCACACAATCACCCTTGCCTGGCCCTGGCCTGTACCAGGGGGTACGTGCAAACCCACCTGTTGACCAGCGGATGGGAATTATGCGTTACCCAGTCACCTGTTAGGTGCCAGATGCATGGGCTGGCACTCAGGAGTGTACAGGGAGGAAGAAGAAAAGAGGAGCCTCAAACACAGACGTGAGACTGTTCTTATGTAGCTAGGGACAAAGCAGAACATTCCCAAAAACACCCCAGACATGTTCCCCAAGAAAGGGGAAAAAGAATAGCAAGAGGATAGACATACAGCACGGAAGGGAAAAGATGCTGCACAGGCAAGGACCCCATGGTAGCCAAGCACGAACCCGACAAAGAGCGGCGAGCCCTCTGAGGGAGAGTCTGGACAGTCCAAATCTCTAGGTGTTTAGGTTGATGGTAAGCTTCCATGTAAAAGCCCATGTTTGCGATCTTATTCAAAAACTGGATGTTACAGTATCTATCATTAGAAAAGTAACTGCAATAAGTGATAGTTCAACATGAAAATTAGACTTCTTTGCTTAGTTTCATTCACTTCTGACATACTGCACATCTTCTGTGTTAACTATTCCCATTCGGAAAGGGTTTTTTTAGGTCAGAAACAAACAGTTCGTACAGTATGCAGTGTACCTCTTGCTAACCTCTGTTCAGAAGTCTGGTAATTCTGACACTGGACTCTCAACATATACTTTCTTTAATGTTGAATGTTATTAACAATATGAGTTTATTCCCAAAAATTGGCAGCTTTCACTCAGTTAATACTACGCAGATGTCCAATCTGTATTTGGATCACACCTCGTTGACTCTTCTGCAGAAAGCCAAACAGTATTCTGTCGCATCCATTTTCAATAACCTATCACAAGAATTTAAAAAATCTTAGAAGTAATCCTTGCAATTTCAAGTCCAAACTGGAGAATTTCCTCATGGCTCACTGCTTCTAATCTGTTGGGAATCCCTGGAAAAAATTTAAGCAAATCCTTTGTTATGTAGTTGATTGTGTTCATATACACTCTGCAGCTTGTCATTTGCATAGAATTCATATAAATTTTATATTATCTATTATTAATTTTTCTGGTGTTAATTTCATGTGATGACTTGTTCCATGGTCATGGAAATTAGCTCCTACCAAACTAGACATGTAAAATAAAATAAAAAATTTAGAAAGATAAAGAAAGAAAGAGAGAAAGAAAGAGAGAGAGAAAGAGAGAGAGAGAGAGAGAGAGAGAGAGAGAGAGAGAGAGAGATGTTTGAAGATGTTGCCATTGCATGTAAGGAAGTCATAACGCTAAAAAACTAGCAAAATGAGGGAAGACCTACAAAGAATTGACACCTGCTGAAGGGTAGCAGTTAGCTCAATTACATGTTTCCTGAACAATTACAGGAAATAATCACATTCATTAAATATCTGGGAATATTCAAACGGGGTGATTTAAATTGCAACAATTACACGAAACTAATCGTATGAAAGGCAAACACTAGACTGAATAGATTTCTACTTACTATAAAGAAGGCATGTTAAGGTGCTGACAGGCACAATTAAAAGACACATACATAAAACTTTCGGCCACGTCTTCAATAGCAAAAGAGAAACACACCATTCATACACACAACCAAGCACATCTCATGCACACATGACCAGCAACTTGGGTCAGAATGGTTTGTGGAGTATAGATGTAGATGTGGACGAACTTTCTTGTATCATTTATCATGCCCAGCCTAAAAACACATAATTAAACTAAGAGATCACTGAACCCAGCACTGATGGAGTGAACGGAGTAACAGTACATTATTCGGCTGAGTTAGCAATGTACACAGTTTCAATACAGCTTGAGTGTACGTTATCTATATATTCAATCAGGTTTGATTCATTTATTCACTCATTATTTCTGTAAACGACATTATGATGGTGAGCTGAAGGCTCTATGGAATTACTACAGTTATCCATTAACAGGCAACCAGTGAAGGTTACTTCTGTAAAGTATACGAACAAAAAATTGTGACTACTGCTTGTCAACTCATGGCCATTCTTATATGAATTACTTTTAAATTAGCTCACATAAGTTTGTGTGTACTAACAGAAAAACAGCAACTGCAACCCATCTTCTATTACTCAGCTGCTGCTTGTACCTAACACTTAAAACAAAGTACAGGGTGAATCAAAAAGGACTTCACAACTTTTACAGCAAGCATGCTCCGTACCAGTGAAATTAGCCACTTTAACTGTGCACTATGCTGGCACTTCTGGTGGCAGGATGTTTGCTACGAAATGACAAATCTACTGATTCTGTAAGTTGTCTCAGTAAATTTCTAAATCATTCCAAAATTGTAAAGTCCTTTTTGACTCACTCTGTACTTATATTACCTTACACAGACTACTATCAGTTGCCTATATAGTGGCAAAGTCAAAACCTGGTTGCTGTAAACATTACAGATATGACTAATTTACTTACCCCAGTACAAACATTGTGGTAAAATCCACATATACATACAAGCTCTGCAAGACACCATACAGTTCATGGCAAAGGGTACCTCAAAGTACTATTAGTCATTCCATTTTCTCTTCCACCTGCAAATGGAGCACGGGAAACTGACTGTCTATATGCTTCCATACAAACCCTGATTCATGTTACCTTGTCCTTGCAGCCCTAGTACAAGATGTAATCTGGTGGCAGCAGGGTTGTTCTACAGTGTGTCATAAATGCCTGTTCTCTAAATTTTCTCGGTAATATATCATGGTAAGAATGTAATATTACCTCTGGTATTCCCATTTGAGTTCACAAAACATTTCCATAATACTTGCATGTCAACTGAACCAACCAGTAACATATCTAGCACCAGACCTCTGATTTGCTTTGGTGTCTTTCTTTAATCCAACTTGGTGGGGATTCTAACACTTGAACAGTACTCAAGAATGGGTTTCACAACTGTTCTGTGTACGGTCATCTTTATAGGTGAGCTACAGTTTCCTAGAATTCTCCTAATAAACTGAAGACAGACCTATTATATAATTTTGCATCAAGACACAAAGTTCCACTCTAAACCATAGATAGGGATGCATGACCTACAGGGAAATTATTTTTACTTCTAGTGTTGTAGTTGTAAACTGCACATTTCATCCTAAATTCACCTTTATCATTAACCGCAAATTCAATCAGAAGTGTACCCATCTCACCATCTCATGTCGGCACCAATGATGTGTGTCGCTATGGATCGGAGGAAATCCTCTCTGGCTTCCGGCGGCTATCTGATTTGGTGAAGACTGCCAGTCTTGCTAGCGGGATGAAAGCAGAGCTCACCATCTGCAGCATCGTCGACAGGACTGACTGCGGACCTTTGGTACAGAGCCGAGTGGAGGGTCTGAATCAGAGGCTGAGACGGTTCTGCGACCGTGTGGGCTGCAGATTCCTCGACTTGCGCCATAGGGTGGTGGGGTTTCGGGTTCCGCTGTATAGGTCAGGAGTCCACTACACGCAACAAGCGGCTACACGGGTAGCAGGGGTTGTGTGGCGTGGGCTGGGCGGTTTTTTAGGTTAGATGCCCTTGGGCAAGTACAGAAAGGGCAACAGCCTCAACGGGTGCGGGGCAAAGTCAGGACATGCGGGGACCAAGCAGCAATCGGTATTGTAATTGTCAACTGTCGAAGCTGCGTTGGTAAAGTACCAGAACTTCAAGCGCTGATAGAAAGCACAGAAGCTGAAATCGTTATAGGTACGGAAAGCTGGCTGAAGCCAGAGATAAATTCTGCCGAAATTTTTACAAAGGCACAGATGGTGTTTAGAAAGGATAGATTGCATGCAACTGGTGGTGGCGTGTTTGTCGCTGTTAGTAGTAGTTTATCCTGTAGTGAAATAGAAGTGGATAGTTCCTGTGAAATATTATGGGTGGAGGTTATACTAAACAACCTAGTTAGGTTAATAATTAGCTCCTTTTACAGACCTCCCGACTCAGCAGCATTAGTGGCAGAAGAACTGAGAGAAAATCTGGAATACATTTCACTTAATTTTCCTCAGCATGTTATAGTCTTAGGTGGAGATTTCAATTTACCAGATATAGACTGGGACACTCAGATGTTTAGGACGGGTGGTAGGGACAGAGCATCGAGTGACATTATACTGAGTGCACTATCCGAATATTACCTCAAGCAATTAAACAGAGAACTGACTCGTGGAGACATCTTGGACCTACTGATGACAAACAGATCCAAACTTTTCGATTCTGTAAGCGCAGAACAGGGAATCAGTGATCATAAGGCCATTGCAGCATCCCTGAATATGAAAGTAAATAGGAATATAAAAAAAAGGAGGAAGGTTTATCTGTTTAACAAGAGTAATAGGAGGCAGATTTCAGACTACTTAACAGATCAAAATGAAAATTTCTGTTCCGACACTGACAATGTTGAGTATTTATGGAAAAAGTTCAAGGCAATTGTAAAATGCATTTTAGACAGGTATGTGCTGAGTAAAACTGTGAGGGACGGGAAAAACCCATCGTGGTTCAACAACAAAGTTAGGAAACTACTGCGAAAGCAAAGAGAGCTTCACTGCAAGTTTAAATGCAGCCAAAACCTCTCAGACAAACAGAAGCTAAATGATGTCAAAGTTATCGTAAGGAGGGGTATGTGTGAAGTGTTCAGTGAATTCGAAAGTAAAATTCTATGTACCGACTTGACAGAAAATCCTAGGAAGTTCTGGTCTTACGTTAAATCAGTAAGTGGATTGAAACAGCATATCCATACACTCTGGGACGATGACGGCATTGAAATAGAGGATAACACATGTAAAGCTGAAATACTAAACACCTTTTTACAGAGGAAGACCACACTGCAGTTCTTTCTCTAAATCCTCGCACAAACAAAAAAATGGTGGACATCAAAATAAGTGTCCAAGGAATAGAAAAGCATCTGAAATCACTTAACAGAGGAAAGTCCACTGGACCTGACGGGATACCAATTCGATTCTACACAGAGTACGCAAAAGAACTTGCCCCCCTTCTAACAGCCGTGTACCACAAGTCTCTAGAGGAACGGAAGGTTCCAAATGATTGGAAAACAGCACAGGTAGTCCCAGTCATCAAGAAGGGTCGTCGAGCAGATGCGCAAAACTATAGGCCTATATCTCTGACATCGATCTGTTGTAGAATTTTAGAACATGTTTTTTGCTCGCATATCATGCCACTGTACTACTCTGTAGGCATCAACATGGATTTCGGAAACAGCGATCGTATGAGACCCAACTCGCTTTATTTGTTCATGAGATCTAGAAAATACTAGATACAGGCTGCCAGGTAGATGCCATTTTCCTTGACTTCCGCAAGGCGTTTGATACTGTTCCGCACTGTCGCTTGATAAACAAAGTAAGAGCCTACGGAATATCAGACCAGCTGTGTGGCTGGATTGAAGAGTTTTTAGCAAACAGAACACAGCATGTTGTTCTCAATGGAGAGACGTCTACAGACGTTAAAGTAACCTCTGGTGTGCCACAGGGGAGTGTTATGGGAGCATTGCTTTTCACAATATATATAAATGACCTAGTAGATAGTGTCGGAAGCTCCATGCGGCTTTTTGCGGATGATGCTGTAGTATACAGAGAAACTGCAGCATTAGAAAATTGCAGCGAAATGCAGGAAGATCTGCAGCAGGCAGACACTTGGTGCAGGGAGTGGCAACTGGCCCTTAAAATAGACAAATGTAATGTATTGCGAATACATAGAAAGAAGGATCCTTTATTGTATGATTATATGATAGCGGAACAAACACTGGTAGCAGTTACTTCTGTAAAATATCTGGGAGTATGCGTACGGAACGATTTGAAGTGTAATGATCATATAAAATTAATTGTTGGTAAGGCGGGTGCCAGGTTGAGATTCATTGGAAGAGTCCTTACAAAATGTAGTCCATCAACAAAGGAGGTGGCTTACAAAACACTCGTTCGACCTATACTTGAGTATTGCTCATCAGTGTGGGATCCGTATCAGGTCGGGTTGACGGAGGAGACACGGAAGATCCAAAGAAGAGCAGCAAGTTTCTTCACAGGGTTATTTGGTAAGCGTGATAGCATTACGGAAATGTTTAGCTAACTCAAGTGGCAGACTCTGCAAGAGAGGCGCGCTCTGCATCATGGTGTAGCTTGCTGTCCAAGTTTCGAGAGGGTGCGTTTCTGGGTGAGGTATCAAATATATTGCTTCCCCTACTTATACCTCCCGAGGAGATCACGAATGTAAAATTAGAGATATTCGAGCATGCACAGAGGCTTTCCGGTAGTTGTTCTTCCTGCGAACCATACGCGATTGGAAAAGGAAAGGGAGGTAGTGACAGTGGCACGTATAGTGCCCTCCATCACACACCGTTGGGTGGCTTGCGGAGTATAAATGTAGATGTAGATGTAGATGAAGTGTTCTATGTGCATCTTTAATAGCAAATTAAATATTATTGTGATTAAAATGATTTCTTTTGTATTTACTTATGGGGTAGTTTTACAAGTCCCTGTCTGCAGTAAGTTGTAAATCAGTTGCTTTCTCTGAATTTAACCCTCAAGTGGGTGCATCTATGGTAAGTGCGCCAACCACAAATAACACTGTTTTGTACCATTGAAATGTTGTGTAAAAGTTGGAAGCCCATACCCATTCCTTCATTACTGCTTCAGCTACCACACTGTTAAATTGTGCTGTCATACGTCCAAGTGAACAACAGTAATATAAAATAAACAGTGCGCTGGCAAGAAAAACTTGCAATCCATGCAATAAAATGATCCAGATTTCGAGCTAGTGGTACAATCCCACAATGAGGCAGTTGTCAACGAGATAACTAGCAATCGAATAAGTGCTTGGCTATGATCTGAAGCAACTGCGCAGTTTAATGCTTCAACTGTGTCATTATTGTGGGGTACCACTTGTACGCAGTGTCAGAGCGGTACAATGAAAGTTGATTTTATTGTACGCAGTGTCAGAGCGGTACAATGAAAGTTGATTTTATTATTGTTTCACTAAACAGTGATTTAGCTCATATAATGTTATGCGGCGTCAGAGCAATACAATGAAAGGTTATTTTATTACTGTTTAATTAAACAGTGATTTAGCTCATATAATGTAAGTTCATTTTAATTAAACTAAGAGTAAAATGTGATTCTGCTCATACATGTTTACCTAGGTAACATTAGGACAGGTATTCTTCACATATGTGCAAAGTATGCTGCACGTACTCTCATGTTATAAAAAGAGGTACGCCCACTTGAGGGTCAAACAGTCACTGGGCAGGGTTGCCTAACAGCAGTTACTGATGGAGCTTCAGAAACTTTATCTATAAGAAGACGATGTAATATTCTGGTGGACATGACTACAACTGATACATAAGTAGCACTTTATGTTTTCACTGGAGCAGTGTTGAACAGAAAGCTAGTCTCTGTCTCAAATAGCTATCTGCTGAACATTTCAGTTAATACCAGGTACAAGTCACTGATTAATACTTGTCTCCTGTAAGGCCAAGTGTTAATAGTGAATTGGGTCAAGGGGACAGGGAGTTAGTAGTTCACAGAACGAATGACAGTAAGAGCATTCATCTATGATAGTAGTTGCAGCTCATATATAGTAAGAGTAGGGACCTGAGGCGGGATTCTGAATGAATTTATAGGAACCTGTATGACTATAAGTATAATAAGGGGTAACTAGTCAGACGCCCCACGTCAATGTGTTTAGAGATAAATAAATACATTTAAAGAAAATTATTTACCTGCTGCTTCAACAGCTCATTCCTGCCAAACCAATTCTTTTCCACCAGTCAGCTATGCCAAACCAAGCAACCAACAGGTCCTACTCCCTATCATCTCTGCTGCAACACTTGATTAGAGTAATTAAAACATCAAAACAAACTCAGTGTTCCAATTGTGCTATTCAGGCCTCACTAACTCTGTACTTGTGTGTTCCACCTGTGCCAGGACATGACAGTTGTTAGCTTTCAGATGAAAGATTCGTCCAAAAGCTAAGAATATTCTCTGTCTTTTCTGTTCCTACTGACAACTTTGTGCCTCAACTATTTGGTGAGTTGTTGCCGTTACTCCTTAAATTACTTACTCAGGGTGTATACGCGGACAAGGAAAAAAAATTCCCAGATTTTTCCCGGATTTCCCGGTTAAAAATACACTTTGTCCCGGATGAAAACACACTTTTTCCGTATTATTAAGTGACCATATATTTTCCTTCGGAACTGTAAAACTTATCAATTCTTTGAATGGTTATGTGTTTATACATGGGTGTAGAATTTCCGGGCACTTTGGAAACCGAAACTCAGGGAAGAAAACTCCTTTTGGAAAGATTTTAGATGAGCAGCAACATGTATGCTGCATATTTTCGTATTACGAAATTATAAATTCAAATTCAACCAAAGCCCCGCATGTTACTTTCTGAACCATTGTAATCGAGATTGCGATGCGCTTTTATAAGCCAGTCATAGCCCATGTCACGTGATTCCGCCAGCCAATGACAGCGGATATTCACACCACAGGATACGTGATGTAGTCAGCCAATAGCAACATCACTGTTAAGTAGTGCGGACACACAAACAAGAGAAGTTAATGTTTTAAATTAATATACACAGTGTTGCTACAAGAAAAGAAAAGCTTATTGGTCTCTAAGGTTAATGAGCTGCAAGAGAAGCTAAGCTTTCACATATAATGTAGATATTTTTTGCGCGCGTTACACTTTAAGGCATATCACACAGATGTGCAAGTAAAATTTTTGGCCGAGTCCAGTGACTTGTCCTCAAAGTTTTCCACAAATAAATTAGCTACCTCAGAGGAGAGAGCTTCCTGTAGCACTACATCAATTTGCTCATAATAACGACATTAATGTCTGATCTTTTGGGCTCGAAATACTCCTAAATGGCTCGTCATCATACGCTCTGTGATTTAAGAAATTCATCGTACATTCTCGCACATAGTTCAACTTGCATAAAATGAAATTTACTTTGAAAGTAATGCTTTTCAAAGCACCATTCGCAATATTTTCCTGCGCCCTGTTAGAAACAGGTTCATTTCAGTAGTGAGAGAGCGCCAGATAACAGGCGTCACCGCACTTTGGCAGCTGCTATGACGCAGGAAGCCTGTATGTTCGTACGTGTAAAACATTAAAAGATCTTACACTATTTCATAAAAGACATCAGAGGATACTGCAAGAGCATCGAATTTTCGTGAACCATACTAAAATGGCACATTTAAAGTGCATACTTAAAGAGCACATTCTTACGTCCATATTACCAATGAAGTAGGCCTCGACCTAATATCAAGCTTTTCAGTGTGGATTTCGGGATGTAAATTTTCTTGAAGTACCAGTATGTATTAACTCATTTTTGATTCTTTATTATGGCATAATGCCATATGTACTTGAAGATGCAAACGTTCACTTGAAATGCAAAGAGCAGTTGAAATTAGGCAATAGTGTGGAGCTAAACACTTCGTTTCAAACACATTGACTGCCTCAGTGTAAAAGATTAATAAAAACCAAATTGTTTTAGCAAACCGACAAAAATAACTTCATTGTTCTACAAGGCGATTAATGCATGGCTGTCAGAAAAGTGGAAATAAAATGAAATCTGAAACCAACAACTTATATTAGCCTTCCATAATTAGGTGAACGTATTTTAATTCACTTGATAGCTCCCGGCCACAGAAATCCATTTTATTTTCATTTGATGTCAGAGCAGTAAATGAACAGGAAACAGCATAATCACTAAATGTAAACACGGGTCACATGGAGACTACACACTTCCCCACTATAGCTCAGACTGCTCTGAGCATCAGCCCAGGATCTACGACATTTCCGAACCAGAGGTGTCTGATACATAAAACGTATATGTTCGAGGAAATTTGGTCTTAAGCATGCCAGAGTGCAGTGCCACCCCTCTTCACACAGCATTCTTCTATCGCATGTCACTGTATTTCGCTCCGTGGAATTGAAACGTGTATGTTTTGTACCGGATGCCATCAAACTATATTCAGGACAGTGGAAATTAAAATGTCCTGTGGTGCCCCTCCTGCTCCCTTGTAATTAGGAGGACAAGAACTCTTCAAAAAATTTTCACTCTTTATTGCCTGTTACCTAATAACTTTCTGTTTTGGGTGACATAAAATTAAATATAGGATACATAAAACCAGTACAGATAATAGACAAACAAACAGTACACATTTCTTCAATCCTTAGCTCCTAGCATTGTTTTCTCTCTAATCTTGCTATAGCTTTACATGGCGTGCTTTCCTTTCTGCGAAAGAATCTATTACCTCAAAGTTCGTCAAACGTTCTGCAACATGAAAAATTGAAATATTGTTGTCTAATACTGCGTAAGCTGTTACTACAAATAATACTCAAGACTGGCGTGGTTTCTCGATTTGATTGCATCTATTTTGTCAATGTCTGCTAGATAAAACAAAATAGGCCTTTCTAACACCGCAGAAATTGTAACACACACCAAATAAACGAGACTGTTTTGGCACAAATGATCATTTTTATAACACGACAGAATATATAATTCACAAAGGTCAACATAAAATGCCTATTAGGCCTAGGCGTAGTACATTGAAATGCTGCTACATTCAAAGATGAACAATACGGAATTTGTATTTACTTCTTCTGATAATGTATGAAAATGTAGTGGTCGAAACTCAGGGCGGAGAAAAAAAGCCCATCTTTCACCTTTTTTTTTAAATTTATTTACTGATGCAGAAGTTTCAGCGCCAGTATTTATCTTTGTGCCTGCAAAGCATGCCTGTGTAGCACTACATATATTCGACGGCAGGACTTAGTTGTGGCGGCACCTACCAACATTTTTCAGAACTTCCGCTTACTTTGCACTCGATTCTAAGCCGCGGGCGGTTTTTTGGACTACAAAAACCGGAAAAAAAATGCAGCTTAGATTCGAGTAAATATGGTAATCTCTCTTACCTGTTATTCCTGTTAGTCGTTTATTTCCACTTAGGTAGTCTGAATCTATGGATTTCCCTAGTAATTATAACAACGCTGATCATTCGCAAACCAAATCAACAACATAATCAGACAGCGATTGGTGTTCACTCGTTCGGCTTTACTCCGCTCAGCTTGTATAGCCCGGTCCCCTTTTGCCTGCAGGAAAGATTATTTCTAGATGCGGCGAGGATTCCCCTGACAGAGACATCATGAACACTACGCACACATTCAAAAATCAACTTATTTATTTAACCATGGGAGCAAACTGCTGATGTCATCGCTCCCTAAGCTTACACACTACTTAATCTAACTTAAACTAACTTACGCTAAGGGCAACAAACACACCCATGCCCGAGGGAGGATTCGAACCTCCAACGGTGGGAGCCGTGTGAACCATGACAAGTCACCCTAGACCGCATGGCTACCCCGCGCAATTCATTCAGAAATCAACTAGCAGAGTGTGTTCAAAAACCAACAGGGATGCGCACCAAAATCATATGAGTAATCGATAGACCAACGTGCGCTGGATGCTAGGCACTTGGTGAAACAAGGTTTTTTCTCCTCAAGAATATGAATTTGCCCCCCCCCCCCCCTTCCTTACTCATAGATCCGGGCCCGCTGCGCACGCGTGAATCTGGCAGCTTGGGCGAGACAGTAAAATTTTTCCCAGATGCATCTAGCTGCTTGCTGCGACTGTTTACACAGCCAACAGCCCCATTTCTGTAGCCAGAAACGGGAGAAGGCACTACTCATACCGAGCGAGGTGACGCAGTGGTTAGCACACTGGACTCGCATTCGGGAGGACAACGGTTCAATCCCACATCTGGCCATCCTGATTTTGGTTTTCCGTGATTTCCCTAAATCGCTTCACTCAAATGCCGGGATGGTTCCTTTGAAAGGGCACTGCCGACTTCCTTCCCCATCCTTCCCTAATCCGATGACCTCACAGTTTGCTCTCTTCCCCCAAATCAACCCAACCCAACAATCCAACTACTCATACGCCACTCAACTGCGCATGCGCATGAGCACGCTTGTAACTGCTAAAACGAATCTAAACAGTTGTGATGTCATGCTCATCGGAGGCAATTTGTTGTTATGAAGCATTGCATAGTCTTCCTAAAGCCTTTGACACATTTTGCTGTTGGCAAACGCTTGTATGAGCACTGTGTTTTGTTGTTGTATATGCCACATTTCCTTTGTGATTTATGTTTTATTTTCCTCGTTCACATTTTATTGTTGCAGTATTATTCTGCAGTAGCGGGATACAGTAATATCCTTTGTTAGAGTATCGATTCATACCAGTCAAAATTACAAAAATTTTAACTGAAAACTAAAACAACAAAAAATTCCTGGAATTCTAAAAAATTTCCGGGTTTTTCCTGGTTTTCTCCCGGATGAAAAAATTCCCAGGTTTTTCCCGGATCTCCCAGGTTGTATACACCCTGTTACTAAATTAATGGTACTTATCAATGCCCATTATATATACATACAAATTTCAAGCACTAACTGCTTGTCTCTTTGACACTGCCCCTACTAGAAATTAGCAAAATTCATCTGTCAGATCTCGATTCAAATAACTCTACTGTCCATGAGAGACAAAATTCTGGATTCAAGTCCTGCCCTGGTGTAAAGACAAATATTGAATCTGTCACGAATTTTAGGGTTTATAATTTAAACAACAACTAACCAAAAGTATAGTTCAAAACTGTTTTTTTAAATCAAACCATTACCTGTTTTGGATTTATTACAAATCCATCTTCAGACTCTTACAGATTTCCTTACTTTCCTGCTGGGGCCTTACTTTGTACATGTTTGATGCACTGACAAGGCAACATTCCCAGGTGTAAATAAACAATCTTCACAACACTTGGTAGGTATGTACAGGGGTGGAAATACTGCAATAAGTATGTTTTCATTTTTCCCCAATTTTACTTTTAAGGGGTAAAACACACCTTGAAAGGTAATTTGGCATATTAGGTTTAGAGGGAATATCTTCAGAACTATGATATATAAAAAATGTATTTCATATAAAAGTTGACTTATAATTAACATTCTTGAAAACTGTATACTCAACTTCTGTAATAATCTGGAAGCTTCCACACTGCATCCATCCATGTCTAATAAAGGTGGTTTCCAAAATATTATTCTGTTAAAATAAGGTGTACACATTGTGCTGGCAGAGTATTTTGATTGCACCTAATTAAAGTACCTAAACATTCATTATTATACTAATATTTGTTTTTATGTTTTAAATTGTTATTTTGCATTTTAAATTCATTTTTTCCTTTTTAAGTTTACTGTTTCACATGTGTGTGTGTTACGTTGACTGGAAATAATAAGTAATTCATTAACAGGGTTCGAATTGATGATTATCTGTCAAAAAAATGCTTAAAACTTAACTTTTTTTATGCTATGCACATAAAATGAATGAAACTTCTTCATGTAATACACATGATGGACAGCATGACCTAAAACAAAATTCAGAAGGCTTCTCAAATTGTGGCAGGCAATCGAATAAATATTCTGAAGTGTACCAGGTATATTTCACTATATCTGAAGACCTTGATGAAGAGAACTGATTATATACTAGTCACTGCAGCTTGATTATACTGTTTCTCAAGTGGAGACTGACATCATAATCATTCAGCAGAAATAGATGTGACAACCTTCTCACAATGTTCTTCTAACATCAAAAGCCCTGTGTGTCCAACAGCTGTACCTGTCCCATTAACTAGTTCCTTTTCCCTGCTATGGTGCTCAAAACATTTCTTTTTTCATAAACTTATGGAAAGTTTGGACTAAGAATTCAACAGTCTCTTTCTGAACCCCAAGTGTTCTTGTGATGGCATCAGAATCTGGCAAACTAATGACTGATTACATCAAAAGATACTTGAAATAGTTTTATTTCACAGTGCAGGAGAAAAATCTGTACAACTGTGAGATTCTTCGTGTTGTCAATGTGAAAGAACAATTTTGAGCTTCCTACCTGAGGACAATGAACTTGTTCATCTGGTGATCCCAAAAGGCTCGATAGGGCAGATACAGCCACTGGGTGTACATGGCTTTGACGTTGAAGAACTTTGTGAAATTTCACACCTAGTTCTACTAACATGATTATAATGTCAAATACTATTTGAGAAACAACTTAATCAAGCTGCAATGACAAGTATACAATCAATTCTGTTCGTTGAGGTTTTCCAGTTTCCTGAAATGTGCCTGATACAATTCAGGATATTTAGAGGATCGCCAGCCACACAATTTGAGAAGTCTGCTGAATTGTGTTTTATGTCATGTTGTCTGTCATGTGTATTATGTGTGGAGAAAAAACCTTACATATTAAGCATTTCTTTACAGATAATCATTATAGAAATGATTTTATATTGTAGTAATGAGTTACTTTCAATCATGTAAAAGAGAGAGAGATTTTAAAACATAAAACAATGTAAAACATAAAACAAAAATAAGTTATACAAATAATTAGAACATTAATGAATGTTTAGATATTTTAATTAGGTATGTTTAAAATACTGCAACACCACATTGTGTACAGTTTATTTTCACAAAATGATATATTAGGAATCAGCTTTATTACACAGGGATCTACATGCCATGAAAAATTATTTAATTTCTGCTGTAACAAAAGTTTTGAATTTTCAAAATTAATTAATGGTGATGCGGGTATTTTGCAAAATTTTACACCACTACAAAAGATGATTATACAGTTTTCAAGAATGTTAATTACATTTCAACTTTTATATGAAACATATTTTTTTATATATCATGATTTTGAAGGTATTCTCTCTGAAATCAATATGGTAAATTATCTTTCAGCCTGTGTTTTACTCCGTAAAAGTGAAATTGGCATAAAAGAAAAAATAGGTACTCATTATTTTGGCTCCCTACATACCTGCAAAGTTTCATCAAGATTGTTTATTTACGTCTGAAGTTGTTCCATTGTGAAATAAACAAAAAGTTTTTCATTCACTATTCAGTAAACTTACATTTTTTTTTTTTTTTCGTATTTGATCTTCACAGGAACACTCATGAAAGGATTTTACAATTAATCAAGCATGACATGTGGTGAAAACTTATGTGACACACACACACACACACACACACACACACACACACACACATGGACGTCACCAGTCTTCAATGGCTTCTTTAACTTCCATGACTCAATTTCACCTAGTCTATCCTCACTCTCTTTTTTCAAGGGGATGCCACTCTATTACTCTGCTGGGCCACATTCTTTTAATGTGTCCATGCCACCTCAGTCATGCCACTCTATTACTCTGCTGGGCCACATTCTTTTAATGTGTCCATGCCACCTCAGTCAATTTGTTTCAATTGTCTCGACACTGCCACTTATAATGCCCATTCTCACTCTTATTTCTTGATTCCTTTTCCAATCTCTTCTTGTTCCTCCACAATAGTGTGTCTGACACTGGTCCCATGCCGGAGCACCATTTTGTTCTTCAAGTGGATAGGGCATGTTGTACCCAAATCTTAAATAGTAACTCCCTGACTCAATAAAACTGTGTGTTGCAGTGAGAGTGTAACTTAGAAACTCGCCTTTCGTAGGCAATGGTCTTATTGACCGGGCTGTCTAGGCACAAATCACAACCCGTTCACTAAGTTGCAAACAGATTGTGATCTCAAGTTCCTGAAGTTGAGCCGATGAGGTTACCTCTTCCTCCTCTCTCTTTTGTTTTTTAGAGGGTGTGGGTTGGGGTAGGGGAGAGTGGATGGGTGGTCAATTGAGGATCATGTACTGATTTCAAATACTCTTCTAGTACTCTTTCATTTGCACTTTGTTCTTTTTTCCTGTCTTTTGGCCACTTCGTACTAGTTCTTTTCACTCTTCTACCTTGGAAACCTTCAATATTCAATACTTTTCCCCTAAAAACAAACATCTGTGCATTCTTTCTTCAGCTTTTATATTATTTTTTTCTAAATCATTTTTTTACTTCATGGCTGCAGCTTCTTTCTGATTTCTTATCCCACAAATATTTGAAGATTTTCTTGGTTAATCTATTGCCTTGTATTTGATATAGATGAAAAAAACAAAACAAAAAAATCTTCTTTTTTGCATTACTTATGATATGTATTCCACATTTTCATCATCGCTATATAAGTTCCATCCTTCCCAAGTTTTTCGCAGGACTAATATTTTCCTAATAATTTTGCCTTTCTAGTATTTCTAATTTATCTACATTATGGTTATACACAAGACATTCACTTGTGTATAGACATTCTGGTTTCACAACAGCACTGTAACAGCTTATTTTCGCATTTTCATCATTCATGGTAAATGATTGCATCCTTAAACATTCAGTGAACTACATCTATCTTCTTCTAACTTCTAGTCTATAAGTATATAAATAAAAGTCACCCACTATGGTCTCCGTCTGTATGTTACACTAATCTCAAGAACTACTCTGGATTTTGATACAGTTTTCACTAACAGATAGACGAGTCATGAGAAAGGTTTATGAATGTATTATATAAATTTTTCATGCAAATTGGCTGAACTATGATGACTTTAAGTCCCTCGCCATTGTGAAAATGATGCCACTACCAACTACTGATGAACAGCAGAGCTCCTTGGAACCACATACAATGACCCCACTGTAAGGATGAGCTGGTGCGAGTTATCACTATCAGGAGGCTGGCGTAAGATACTGCCGACTTCCTAAAGAACAGATTTAATTACAACTATGGCAGGCAAGTCATCTGGTGAAAGATACTTAGTGGTATTCATGTGAAGTGGATGTAGGTTGCTTGTTTAACTATAAATGATATCAACACTAAAATCTTCAGCTAAATTTAAGCTGTCCTTGACTTGCAAGTTGTCTTGAACAAAATAATGATAGAATGGTCATTTTATTCTGGTCTTACTCACCTACACATTTGTAGGGGACCCGAACTATTTGAAACAGTTAACGCAGAACAGGGAATCAGCGATCATAAAGCGGTTACGGCATCGATGATTTCAGCCGTAAATAGAAATATTAAAAAAGGTAGGAAGATTTTTCTGTTTAGCAAAAGTGACAAAAAGCACATTACAGAGTACCTGACGGCTCAACACAAAAGTTTTGTCTCAAGTACAGATAGTGTTGAGGATCAGTGGACAAAGTTCAGAACCATCATACAATATGCGTTAGATGAGTACGTGCTAAGCAAGATTGTAAGAGATGGAAAAGAGCCACCGTGGTACAACAACCAAGTTAGAAAACTGCTGTGGAAGCAAAGGGAACTTCACAGCAAACATAAACATAGCCAAAGCCTTGCAGACAAACAAAAATTACGCGAAGTGAAATGTAGTGTGAGGAGGGCTATGCGAGAGGCGTCCAATGAATTCGAAAGTAAAGTTCTATGTACTGACTTGGCAGAAAATCCTAAGAAATTCTGGTCTTATGTCAAAGCGGTAGGTGGATCAAAACACTCTGTGACCAAAATGGTACTGAAACAGAGGATGACAGACTAAAGGCCGAAATACTAAATGTCTTTTTCCGAAGCTGTTTCACAGAGGAAGACTGCACTATAGTTCCTTCTCTAGATTGTCGCACAGATGACAAAATGGTAGATATCGAAATAGACGACAGAGGGATAGAGAAACAATTAAAATCGCTCAAAAGAGGAAAGGCCGCTGGACCTGCTGGGATACCAGTTCGATTTTACACAGAGTACGTGAAGGAACTTGCCCCCCTTCTTGCAGTGGTGTACCGTAGGTCTCTAGAAGAGCGTAGCGTTCCAAAGGATTGGAAAAGGGCACAGGTCACCCCCGTTTTCAAGAAGGGACGACGAACAGATGTGCAGAACTATAGACCTATATCTCTAATGTCGATCAGTTGTAGAATTTTGGAACACATATTGTGTTCGATTATAATGACTTTCCTGGAGACTAGAAATCTACTCTGTAGGAATCAGCATGGGTTTCGAAAAAGACTGTCGTGTGAAACCCAGCTCGCACTATTCGTCCACGAGACTCAGAGGGCCATAGACACGGGTTCACAGGTAGATGCCGTGTTTCTTGACTTCTGCACGGCGTTCGATACAGTTCCCCACAGTCATTTAATGAACAAAGTAAGAGCATATGGACTATCAGACCAATTGTGTGATTGGAGTGAGGAGTTCCTAGATAACAGGACGCAGCATGTCATTCTCAATGGAGAGAAGTCTTCCGAAGTAAGTGTGATTTCAGGTGTGCCGCAGGGGAGTGTCATGGGACCGTTGCTGTTCACAGTATACATAAATGACCTGGTGGATGACATCGGAAGTTGACTGAGGCTTTTTGCAGATGATGCTGTGGTGTATCGAGAGGTTGTAACAATGGAAAATTGTACTGAAATGCAGGAGGATCTGCAGCGAATTGACGCATGGTGCAGAGAATGGCAATTGAATCTCAATGTAGACAAGTGTAATGTGCTGCGAATACATAGAAAGATAGATCTATTATCATTTAGCTACAAAATAGCAGGTCAGCAACTGGAAGCAGTTAATTCCATAAATTATCTGGGAGTACGCATTAGGAGTGATTTAAAATGGAATGATCATGTAAAGTTGATCGTCGGTAAAGCAGATGCCAGACTGAGATTCATTGGAAGAATCCTAAGGAAATGCAATCCGAAAACAAAGGAAGTAGGTTACAGTACGCTTGTTCACCCACTGCTTGAATACTGCTCAGCGGTGTGGGATCCGTACCAGATAGGGTTGATAGAAGAGATAGAGAAGATCCAACGGAGAGCAGCGCGCTTCGTTACAGGATCATTTAGTAATCGCGAAAGCGTTACGGAGAAGATAAATAAACTCCAATGGAATACTATGCAGGAGAGACGCTCAGTAGCTCGGTACGGGCTTTTGTTAAAGTTTCGAGAACATACCTTCACCGAAGAGTCAAGCAGTATATTGCTCCCTCCTACGTATATCTCGCGAAGAGACAATGAGGATAAAATCAGAGAAATTAGAGCCCACACAGAAGCATACACACAATCCTTCTTTCCACGAACAATATGAGACTGGAATAGAAGGGAGAACCGATAGAGGTACTTAGGGTACCCTCCGCCACACACCGTCAGGTGGCTTGCAGAGTATGGATGTAGATGTAGATGTAGAATTTCAATATGGGCTCCAGAAAAATGTGAAGGTCAACCTGTTTCCAGGAAGGGTTGATGAACAGATGCATACAGTTAGAAACCTATACTGCTGGTATCAGTCTGTGGCAGAATTTTCGAACATGTTTCATGCTCACTTATTATGAGATTTCTAGAGACTGAAAATCTCCTCTGAAGTAATCAACATGGATTCCAAAAATGAATGTGGGAGACCAAGCTCAGTTTGTTTGTTCATCAGGACCAGACAGCAGTGTATATTGGCACCCTAGGTTGATGCCTCGTTCCTTGACTTCAGAAAGGTGTTCAACACAGTTCCTCACCACAGCCAAATGAATGAAATACGAGTGTAGAGAATACAGAGCACCCGATGAGTTCCTAGCAAACAGACCAAAGCATCTCATTTTTATTGGAGAAAAAACTTCATATGTGAAAATAACTTTGGGTTCACTCCAAGAGAGTGTTATAGGACCTTTACTTCTTACAATATAATACATGAAAGACCTAGTGGATAGCATTAGAAGTTCTGTGAGGGTTCCTGTGGATGATACAGTTACATACAAAGAATTGTAGCAAACTGTAGCAAGACCTACAGAGGATCAGCACTTGGTTCAAGGACTGGCAGTTGTCCCTCAACATAAGTAATCACAACATATTGCACATAAATAGGCAGAAACGCTCATTATTGTATGATTACATGACTGCAGAACGATCACTTGCAGCAGTCACATCCATTAAATATCTAGTAGAATGCATATGGAGCAGTTTAAAGCAAAATGACCACATAATACTAACTGCAGGTAAGATTATGCCAGACTGACATTTACTGGAAGAGCCCTCAGGAAGTTTGGTTCATCCACAAAGGAGTTACCTAACAAAAATCTCATTCGATCGATACTTGAATACTGCTTGTCAGTCTGGGATCCAAACAGATAGAGTCAACAGGGGAAGTAGAGAAGTTTCAAAGAAGAGCAGTGCATTTTGTTACAGGTTGATTAAGTGGCATAGAAATCAGCTTTAGTGGCAGATATACTGTAAGTGAGAGATTCTGCATCACAGTGTGCTTTACTGTTAAAATTCTGAGTGTGTATGCTCCTAGAAGAGTCAACAAATATATCTCTTCCTCCTTCGTATATCTGCAAAAAGACCGTGAAGGTAAAATTAGAGAGATTTTAGCTCACATGGAGGCTTGCCAACAATCATTCTTCCCACAGACCATTTGCAGATGTAAAAGGAAAGATGGGAAATGGGACTGGTGCTAAAGTACTCCCCACTAAGTTGATTTGAGGAGTGTAAGTATTCAAATACATGAATATACAAAACAATACGATATGATACACATACCATTACCAGAGAATAGCTATGCCACCTAAAATATAACATCTTTAATTCTAAGTTCAAATTGAGATATTTAGTTCACTAGCAGCGTCCAATAACTGGGTCGATAGTAAATAAAAAGTTTATTAATTTTGCAGTATTGCAGTATTACTGCTAAATTTCCTCTACTTCGTTTAGTAAGCTCCTAATCGGAATTTCAATTCTTTGATTAAGTTTATTAGTTTTAATAAAGATGAAAAATTAGTCTGCCTTACAACTCACAGGAAATGTCTTGTTGCAGAACTCACACTGGAACAGGCCAGTGTGCAAGCGTTTGTGCAGAGTAAGATCCCAACGCTGGAAAAATTTCTTTTCACACTGATCACACTCATATGGCCGCTCTTGCCTGTGCACAGCCATGTGTTCATTCAACTTCGCTCGTCGTTTGAACGTCCTTTCACACATTTCACAACGAAACTTCCCACCACGTGATGAGGCATTTTCATTGTCTTCACTGTCAGTCTCTTTGTACCTACAATAGGAATAAAGGAATAAAAATGATAACAAGTTGAAAAGTTTCTTTTACGGACTTAAGTTCTATCAATATTAGTTAAATCAAACCTAAAAAAGGTGGCGCCTAAGGAAATAGAACTGGCAGCTTAAGGCAATTGTTGCAAAATGTAAAATGACTTTCAGTAACATCAACAACCATGTGATATCTGGTAGTCAACTCACAATTATAAAGAACTGCATTACAAGACACCTATCTAGAAATTGATCTCTGACACTGTTCTTTCATCAGTGACAGGTCATACCTCTCATATTTTCATACATACGACAGTAAAATCATGTAAGCGATTGTCAGAACACAGAGGAGATGTAGTGTATCTTAGAGAATGCTAATTAGTTTCATGTACCATTGATCTTTACATGATAAATCTTAATGATGTAGAATGAGTCATAATATACATATGTGAGTTAAGTAACTCCTACCCACCACATTTTACACATTAATATGACAGAAATTATTCTATGGAACAAGAGCTGTCAAGGAGAAATGTTTTCGGTTTGTTTTCAAATTTTACTTTGCTTTCTGTCAGACATTTTATATCACTAGGTAAGTTGTCAAAAATTTTGGTTCCAGAATTATACAATGCTTCTTACACCCAAGACAAACTTATTGTGGTGTCACGAATGTCATTTTTTCTCCTGGTATTGTAATTACGTATGCCACTGCTCCTTTTAAGCTGCATTGGATTATTTACAACAAATTTCATGAGGAATAAATATACTGTGAAGCAGTAGTCGAAGGGCCTAACTCCTTAAGCAGATGACTACAAGATATTGTAGATGTGTAGCACATATTATTCTTACAGTACATTTTGCAGCAATGAAGACTTTCTTTCTTAATCCCAGGTTATTATGCTTTTCAGTATCTTTGTTTATAACAGTCCTTAATGACGCTGACACAGGAACTTGGTTTTTGCTCTATACCACGCACAAGCAATGTGTGTGGACAATGTTTTGTAAACTATAACCCAATTGAATAAAAAAAAAAAATGCAGTAAACATTTTAATAGCTATTTTTCTTAATTGATACTGAATAATTGTGAATTAGGTACTTACTCAATTACGGGTGTGAGTGCCATTGCTGTAGCTAAGGTCTGATCCTCTTCTTCAATAAAGAATATCTCAGTAGCACCATTCTGAAATTTTGTAGAACCTACGGCAGATGTTGTGGGAGACCTCGTAACTGGGACAGCAGCTGTTGCAATGAAAACAGTATGTGGATCGGCTATAGATGAGGCAGCAACTGATGAGGTATTATGTACAGAAACAGGTGCCGAAGGTGGAGGTAAGGGAGCAGGAATACTACTTGGTGCAACAAGGCTTATGGTGGAGAAATTAGTTCTGCAGGCACTATTTGCAACTGTGGAGGTCTGTACAGAGCACACTGGCTGCGCTGGGGTGGCAGACTGTAGGGCAGGAAGTGAATCACTGGCTGCTGGACATGGACTTACTGCCTCGCTTTGAGGCACACTGGAACTTGCCTGCAGAGGTTCTACAGTAGTTTCTTGTTGGGGTCTCGGAAGCAACAAGATTTCTGTAAGCAGTGCACTTTCTGTAACTGGAAATGTGTCTGTGATAGATGTTGGCAGAGTTGTAGCACTGCCATGGTTTAAAGGAGACACAGTACCCGAGGCAGCAGCTGTGTCTTCAGGTTGATCCATAGACACAGGTAGAGCAGTAATACTACTGGGCATTAAGTGTGTTGAGGTTACAGTTTCTGACTCTAACGCGACAGTGCACACACCACTGGAAATGTCTTGTTTCTCTCCTGATAATTCTGCTAAAATATCACACTGAGTGTCAGCATGTACTGTACGTGATATGAGCGTAGATGCAATACCAGAAACCTCTGGAGAATTGTTTCTGGGAAGTTTACAGGTACTACTATGTGTTTCAGCTTCCAAGTCAATGGAAACACTTGAAGGGCAGTTATTTGTAACACTGGAAATGGTAGGACACTGAGAGCCAGAAATCTGTGTAGGCAAGCTTACAGATATGTCAGCAGGCATGACCCCTGGTGTACTTCCAGAAACTGAGTCTGATACACCGACAGCAAGGCAAAGGTCATCGGATGTGTTTGTGCTGAGATCGTCTCCCAGTTCATCTGTCATATTAACAGATGAACTGGCAGCTAACACAGAGGCTTCAATGTTGGGCACTTCTTGACTCTCATCACAGTTCATAGCAGACACAGCTTCTGATGAGGTAGGTATTTCAATGGGTAGTTCGGAAGGAATACTGGACATCATTTGTGTGCTAATGCTATCTGGTACTATTGATGTTGCATTGCCAGTTTCTGGGATAGCACTCACTAAAGATGAACATGGGGCAGTATCACAGGTAGATGCACTATGTACAGACTGGGGATGCAAAGTATCAGAAGATACAGAGGCAACTCTGTCACTCGACAAATCCACTTTGGTCGGTTGATCGTCTCTCTGTGCACTGGACACATCTTTGAACAGTGTCCTTTCTGTCTGCACTAAGTCCACAAGACCTTCACTTTTTGAGACAGACGTCATTGGCTGAGTGGCATACAGGTGTGCTGGCCCAGCAGCTGAAACACCATCTTTGCCCGACGAGAAAGTGAGCACCTGAACCTGCGTTAGGCTCGGGCGTCCGTCAGAACAGTTGAACATATTGGTTTTGGCTGGACAGACACTTTGACTGTTTGCAGTAAATGGAGAGGCAAATGTTTTCCCATTGCTTGAAATGTGTTGCATATTCATGTCATACATCACAGAAGTCTGCTGGTTATTTTCTGCACAATTGTGGAGTGGAACCTTGCCCATAGCATTCTGTATGTGGTAGCGAGGTGCCCCAAATGACAGCTGCTGTGTTGTCTGCTCACAATTACTGCTTAGTTCCACCATAACAAGGATGTGTTCTTCGTGACCTCCTACACTCCCATCAACCTGCAAAAAAGTGATGCTTTGCTAGAAGAATTAATTTTATTATTTATACAGAAATAAGCTCTTTGCTGATCTCTCTTTCAGCAAACACTTTTGACACTGTGCTAGTGCCAATTCAGAGCAGTTTCACTTTTACGGATCACACCTGCATACATTTCAAGCATAAATGCATTTATTTAGAAGCAACTATACTGATAATGGATATTAACTGCCTGCTGCAAAGAAAAAAAATTGTAATTCGATTAACAGGGGAGTTAAGCATAAATCAGACAATTGTTTGTACAGAGTGGGAAAAAATGCTCATATATAAAAATGTGATTATTTTATAGTTTACTTAGTAACCTACAAATAACAAAAGTGAGGAATTGTAAGCACTAGCCTTCTGATGATTGATGGCTGGTATACAGACACACTTGCGTTAGCTTTTCACCTACAGTGCAACTTATTCTAGTGTAAGTACTTTCTCTCTCTCTCTCTCTCTCTCTCTCTCTCTCTCTCTCTCTCTCTCTCTCTCTGGACACAACCTCTGGTTCTGACTGCTTCTGATTAGTAAGATTTATTGCCACCTTTTGTTTGTATATGTCTACTGGCAGAGTGTATGGTAAGGGAGGACACAATGCCAGCGACAGAGTGTCTGGCAGGGAGGTGCAGCTCAACAGCTGCAGCCTACGCACAAATATATGTCTCACATAACTTGTAAGCTACAGCGAGCCTGCATATGACGGTATTAACAGGTTATGTCAGTATGAACAGTATAGGCTTTCAAAGTCAACAGTTTCTCAACAGAGCACCAAATAAGGAATAGCTGCCTAAACGAAAGACCAATCAAAGTAAAATGTGATACCCTACGAGCTGCCAAAAGGACACCTTATAAAACAAAAAAGGGATAAAAAATAGCATAGCAGACAACATCACTTACTATGGCACTGACAGCATCAAATAAAGAACATGTGGTGCGTGGAATTAAGTCAATCCCATGATAACCTAGTCAGTAATATTACCTGAAAGTACAATTTACTTCTCAATCCTCAATGTCTTCTTTAAGTGGTGAAGCCTTGGGAAATACTTGTAGCAACGTCTTACCCCTCCTTTAGTCTCTATATAAGTGATTGGAACAATGGTTCCTGCAACCATCTCACGTTTGTAACGATATTTCTGAGCCTTCATCTACCTCTTCTGACAAAAATATAATGGCACTGCATTATGAAAAACCTTTCCTGCATCTACAGAATGCTCCAAGTATGCAGATCAGTAGGTGACAGTCAACTGAGGCAGCATCCCTTCAGAACAATGGGGTGGAAATGCCCTGTGTTCAAAATGAGAAGGTCTTTCTACACAAGTGTAACATTATTTTGCATGATCTCTACTTGGACTACCACTTTTATTTTGCAGAACATTTTATTTAAAAAGGTGTACTACTTTGCTTCCACCGTTTGCTGAAAGGTTGCGACACAATAGTAAGTAGCGGTCGAAAGAAACAGATCGTAGACGTCACGCAGTTAGCTTGGACCTCGGTCAACATAACCTCAGTCAAACATTAGTCAATTTGTGTATGCATAATAAAGTTGTTCTTGATTGAAAATGTCAGTTTATGAGCCTAATTCTCCTCATTTGTGGGAGGTGTTACTGTTTTGTTTCAATATCGAGAAAACAGCGGCTGAGTCTCATTGAATGTTCTCAAGTACGTATGGTAAGGACGCTATTAGTGAAAGAACATGTCATGAGTGGTTTCAATGCTTCAAGAACGGTGATTTTAACGTCTTAGACTGCCATAGTGGTGGAAGAGAGAATGATTTTGAAGATGCAAAATTGGAGGCATTGCTGAGTGAAGACTCGCGTCAAACTCAAGAAGAATTGGCACAATTAGTGGGAGTGACACAGCAAGCCATTTCAAAACATCTCAAGGCTATGGGCATGATTCAGAAAGAAGGAACTGTGAGCTGAAACCAAGAGACGTTGAACAGCATTTGTGTGTTTGTGAACAGTTGCTTCAGAGGCAAAAAGAGAAGGCATTTCTGCACCACATTGTGACCAGGGACAAAAGATTGGTTAATTACGATAACCCTAAATGCACAGAATCATGGGGGTTATCTCTGCCATGCTTCCATGTCGACGGCCAAACCGAATATTCACGGCTCCAAGATGCATTTGGTGGGACCAGCTCGGCATTGTGTACTATGAGGTGTTAAAACCAAGTGAAACAACTACAGGTGCTCGTTATCAAATGCAATTAATGCGTTTGAGCAGAGCATTAAAACACAAACAGTCGCAATACAGTGAGAGGCACGATAAATTGATTTTGCAGCACAACGCTCGACCCCACATTGCATAAGAGGTCAAAATGTACTTGGAAACATTAAAATGGGAAGTCCTACCCCACCTGCCATATTCTCCAGACATTGCTCCCTATGACTATCACATGTTTAGATCAATGGCGCATGGCCTGGTTGACCCACACTTCCAATCTCATAAAGAAGTTGCAAATTGGATTGATTCGTGGATCACTTCAAAAGATGAATAATTTTTTAGACGTGGGATTCGTACACTGCCTGAAAAATGGGAGAAAGTAGTGGCCAGTGATGGAAAATACTTTGAATGATACATTTGTAACCAATTTGTTTCATTAAAGCCTCAAATGTTGGGGAAAATGGCAGAAGTTTTTTTTTTTTTTTTTTTTTTTTTTTTTTTTTTTTTTTTTTTAATGAGAACTTGTAACTTTAAGATAATGTAAACAGAAGTTCCATCACAGTGGTATTAAATTATGCTTTTATTCCATAATATCCAATGTTACTATTATTGAAAATTCATAGAAGACAGGCTACCCCCCCCCCCCCCCCCCCCAAATATGACACATTTTGGGAAAGGGAAAGACAATGACTGCAAACTTGGGAAAACAATTCTAAAGCATACACAAGGAACTACAAAATTAATATTTCTAAAATTAAGGAAATATAACCACTCACCTACAATGGACTGATGTGTTGAGCAAAGAAACACATAAGAGAAAACACATGCTATCTTTTGCTCTCTCTCTAGTAAAAGTATGCAATTTGACAGATGTCTCAGTGGCTGCACAAGATGAAAGGAGTTCAAAAAGAAAAGTGAGCGGGTTGGGGGGGGGGGGGGGGGGGGAAGAAAGTGGAGATAAAGATGAAGAGGGAGACAGAAAGGGGGAACAGGAAGGGGGAGGGGTAGGGTGTGTGTGTGTGTGTGTGTGTGTGTGTGTGTGTGTGAGAGAGAGAGAGAGAGAGAGAGAGAGAGAGAGAGAATGGCCCCCTGCCAGGGGGAGGGAGGGGAGAGTGATGGGAGAAGCCATACACAATCCAGGTAGGCAAGGAATGGTGTGGACAGAACACAAGAGACAAGGCAGAAGATAAGGCGAGGCAATGGGAAACAGGTTAACAGAGATTTATGCCAAGGGGAATGCAAAACTGCAAGATATGTTGGAGAAAATTCTCACCTGTGTAGTTCAGAGAAACCTGTGCTGGAAAGAAGTATCCAAATGACCTGTGTAGTGAAGCAACTGTTGAAGTCATTTCTGTTGTTGTTGTGTGCAGCATTTTTGGCAACTGGGTGGTCCAGTTTGCGGTTTGTCAAAGCTTGGTAGTAGCCTCTCATGTAAGTAGACAGTGGGGTACTTGTCATGCCCACACAGAATGCAGCACAGTAATTGCAGCATAGCTGATACGAGGGAAAAAAAAGAGAGGAATAACATTGCCATGTGTGGAGCTTGTGTGTATATATTCCTGCCAGTAGGCGTGTACAGTACAACTCACTGCCAGTTCAGTGCTGCCGCTGTTTTCGACGTGGCTTGTTCTGTTCATCTGTAGTGACTATTTTTGCTGTCAATTCAATGTTTAGTTCTTGTTTCGGTTTTTATGATGGCAAATTTAAGTGAACAATGTGCAGTTGTGAAATTTTGTTTCCTACTTGGTAAAAATGCCGTTGAAACTGTTTTAATGTTAAAACAGGTTACCAAGATGATGCTATGGGAAAAACTCAAGTGTAGGAGTGGTTTGCTTGATTTTAAAAAAGGTGACATGTCGATTGATGACAAATCTCATTCTGGACATCCATCAACTGCCCGAGTCGATGAAAATATTTAAAAAATTCGAGGGCTTGTGCTCACAGACCATCGACAGACAACTGATCAACAGTTAGAGATTAGTGGGTTATCTTGGAGCCCAATTTGTAGCAGACAGGAGACTGGGTCTTCTACCACAACAACGCACCTGCGCACACAGCCATCATGTTAAGACAGTTTTTGTCTAAAAATGGCATGGTTCTGTTGCCCCCACAGTCCTTACATGCCTGACCTGGCTCCTTGCGACTTTTTCTTATTTCCACACATGAAAAGGGGCATGAAAGGACATTGATTTGACAACTTGAAGTAGCCAAGAAAAAATGAGGGAGAGGAGGTCAGCCATTTTTAATAATGACTACACATAATGTTTCAAACAGTGGAAGCATCAGTGGAACAAATGTATTAGTTGTAATGGAGAGTATTACGAAGAGGATGAGATTGTTTTGTACAATTTGAAAATATACACATTTTAAAAAATAGTTCCAGTACTTTCTAGATATCCCCTCATATGGAACATGGCTGTTTTCACACATGGACATGCCATTTATTTGGTAGCAAATGTCTGTGACTGGACTCCAGAAGGAGGTGGTGGGTTGGTGTATGGAAAAAGTCTTGCACCTTAGGGGGCAATAAGGGAATGACCCACGTGGTCCAGGATTGAGAGCAAAATTGTAATGTTGGTGGGCAAGGATATTTTGTACGTTAGGTGGGTGGTGGAACACTACTTTAGGTAGGACATTTGGTAGGATATTTCTCATCTCATGGCATGACAAGAGGTAGTCACAAAACCACGATGGTGGATGTGGTTGAGTTTTCCAAGGTCAGGGTGATGCTGGGTGATCAGAGGAGTGCTGGTTGGTGGTTGGTTAAAAGGTTACTGGTGTCAGAGTAGGAGATGGCACATGAGGTCTGTTTATGGATAATCTAGATAGAAAAGCTGTCTTCCATTCCATTTCAAACAGTCTCTTCCTTACAGCCTCACCACCCATGAAGCCACTCATCCATTCACACAAGCAAGCACATCTCACTCACAGGATTGCCAACTCTAGCACCTAGGGCCAGAATGCAACTACCATGTGGGATGGAAGCAACAGTATCTAGGGGGCAGGCAAGGGGAAGGGATAGCAGTGTATGGTTTGGGGGAGACATAAACACTGACTGGCAGAGTGCAGCGGGACAAGAACACTAACAGGTGCAGCATCAGGAGCATGTGGGGCAGGGAGGTGAGGAAAATGGAGCAAACGAGGATATGAGTGGGAAAAGATGGCTGGGTGCACTGGCAACTGGCAGGACAACAAACAAATATGATGGGAAACAAGAATGTGAAGGAGGTGATGGGACAGAGAGGGTGGAAACTGTTTGGTCGTGGGCATGATGCCAGTATATTACTGGAGGTTGAGGCCAGATAACTACGGAAATGGAGAATGTGTTGTAAGGATAACTCCCATCAGCACAGTCCAGAAAAGCTGTTGATGGAGGGGACAATCCAGATGGCTTGAGTAGTGAAGCAGCCATTGAAATCAAGCATGTTATGTTCAGCTGCATGTTGTGCCACAGGGTGATCTACTTTGCTCTCGGCCACAGTTTGGTGATGTCCATTCATCCTGGTGGACGGCTGGTTGGTAGTCACACAAATATGTCAATATATGACAGGTTTTTATATGCCAATATATACCAAGTGGTAATGACCACCAACCAGCAGTTCACCAGAATGAACGGACACTACCAAACTGTGGCCAAGAACAAGGTAGACCACCTGTGGCACAACATGCAGTTGAACATAACATGCTTGATTTCATTAGCTGCTTCACTACCCAAGCCATCTGGATCCTCCTCTCCACCACCAGCTTTTTGGAACTGCACTGATGGGAGTCATCCTTACAACATGTTCTCTGTTCCTACAGTTACCCGGCCTCAGCCTATGGTAACACACTGCCACCTCCACCAAAAAGTTACCATCCCCTCTGTCGTATCACATTCTCTCCAGTCTCATCTCCCACCCTCTTTCTTTGTGGCCCTCTGCCAATGCACTCACCTATCTTTCCCCACTCCTCTCCTTTTTTTACTCTGTTTTCCCCACCTTCCTGGCCCACAACCTCCAGATGCCATGTCGGTTGGCATTGTAGTCCTTGCACACTCCGTCAAACAGTGCACCACTTTCTCCATCACCTGTACACTGCTATCCCTTCACCTTTCCTGCCCCCTCCAAACTGTTGCTTCCATCAAACGTGACAGTTGCATTTTGGCCCAAGCTGCGAGGGTTCGTGGTCATGTTTGCATGAGGTGTGCTTGCTTGTGCGAATGAACAGTGTGTGTTTCTCTTTTTCTGGTGAAGGCAGTGGCCAAAAGCTTATGTGTATGTGTCTTTTAACTGTGCCTGTCTGCAACTTAATGTGTCATCTTCACAGTAAGTAGCAATCTATCTTTTTCAACATTGCTGATGTTCTAACCTGTAGTTTTCATTGTCTGACTATACACACATAATATAGATGTATCCGCTTATAATGATTCATATAATTTTATCTTATCTTAAATCAACTTAATTGTATGTACTTTTAAAATATAATTCTGTAAGCCATACGTCAACTAAATAAAACATCCCACCCAGCTCATCCGTAAACAGATCTTCTGTGCCATCTCCTCCTCCTGACACCAGTAGTCCTGATAAAATCCTCTCAAGCTTCCAGGCAAGTCAAGTGGTTTAAAATCCATGAGCTTTAAGAAAAGTACTCCTTGGCCACTGTCAAGTGGTGACTGTTGTTTGGTTGCAGCTACCATCCTTATATAGCCATGCTGCCGTCTCTGACATCACTGGTGCTTGTTCCACTGCCATATAAGGTAATGTTTTCATTATGCAGCTGCTTCAACCTTCCACTATCTGTATCCTAAGACGTGCTTAGCTAAAGGTCGCCATTTTTATTAAGGATGTTGTTACAAATTTTTACGTCAATCACTTCTTTTATTACGCTATCTCATGTCCATGACAGTCCATTTCATACCAGATGTTTCCTCAAATGCAATACGATGTCCATTTTATAGAGCAATGCTCTGCTACTGTCAATTTCTAAGGGTACCAGAGGCAAAAACATCTGTTGTGTTCTACACAGCTCTGTTTAACAATATTCACAGTCTGTTCAAGATAAAACTGTCCAAACCCAAGGGATATTTCAAATATACCTGATGTTTTGAGGCCTACATCATTTTTCACAACCCTCATGATCTGTCAATTTTTTGCTGGAGCCCTGAAGACGAAATTGATTCTATGCTGCTTTAGGAGACTTTTTGCTGGAGCCCTGAAGACGAAATTGACTCTATGCTGCTTTAGGAGACTATCTTCCCTATTACTGGATCACAGAATTGCAAAAACACAAGCTTCTCCGACTCCTCCCCAGAGACCTTATTTCCGTGTCCTCAGAAAGAGGCTTGTGAAATTTGGTGGTTGTTGTAGCTGCTTTCCTTGAACACTTTCTGTAACCAGCTCAGTTCTTTCAGCAGGTTTCCTGCATCTGAGACAGCTTCCTCTCAATGTACCAAGATCCTCAGAATAGAATGTTCCTGCAACAGGTGGTGATAGGTGTTAGTGTGCCAATATTCCTTCACCAAAGATGACGAAATAAATTTTTCAGAATTCAAATCAAGAACAACTGTCAACATGAGTGATTTAGATGTAGATATCCTCAGAGCAGTGAATCAACTTAAATCACTTAACAAAAGCACGTCTTCCTGTCCAGACTGTATACCAACTAGGTTCCTATCAGAATATGCTGATGCGATAGCTCCATGCTTTACAATCATATATAACCACTCACTCAACAGCAGACCCGTACCCAAAGACTGGAAAGTTGCACAAGTCACACAAAAAGTCAAGAAAGGCAATTGGAATAATCCACTAAATTACAGGCCCCTATCATTAAAATTGATAAGCAGCAAGATTTTGGAACATAATATTGTGTTCTTACATCATGAATTACCTTGAAGAGAATGGTATACTGACACATAGTCAACAATGATTCAATCAACATCATTCTTGTGAAACACAACTAGCTCTTTACTCACACGAAGTGTTGAGTAGTATTGACAATCCTATTTCAAATTGATTCCATACTTCTAGATTTCCAGAAGGCTTTTGACACTGAACCTTACAAGCAATTTTGAAATCAAATTGCATGCTTATAGAATACTGTCTCAGTTATGCGACTGGAATCATGATTTACTGTCAGAGAGGTCACAGTTTGTAGTAACTGACAAAGTCATTGAGTACAACAGAAGTTGTCTCTGACATTCCCCAAGGTAGTGTTATAGGCCCTCTGTTGTTCCTTATCTGTGCAAATGATTTAGGAGACAATCTGAGCAGCCATCTTAAGTCATTTGAAATCCACATGAGTGCTAAAAGGAATCTGTTAAAACTTCGGTTACACAATAAATCTAAAGGCTGTAAATTCAACTAAATACCTAAGAATTATGATTACAAAAAATTAAATTGGAAAGAACACACAAAAACAAACGTCATTGGAAAGATGAACCAAAGACTGCATGTTATTGGCAGTGCACCTAGAAGATGCAAGAAACACACTAAAGAGACTGCCTACACTATTCTTGTCCATCCTCTTTTGGAGTATCGCTGCGTGGTGTGGGATCCTTACCATATAGGATTAATGGAGTACACCGTGAAAGTTCAAAGAAGGGCAGCACATTTTGTATTATAGAGAAATAGGGGAGAGAGTGTCAGGCCGTGATACAGGATAAGAGGTGGAAATCACTAAAACGAAGGCATTTCCCATTGTGGAGGGATCTTTTCACGAAATTTCAATCAGGAACTTTATCCTCTGAATGCAAAAATATTTTGTTGATACAGACTTACATAGGGAGAAACAATCATCAAAATAAAATAAGGGACATCAGAGCTCACAAAGAAAGACATAGGTGTACATTTTTTCTGCATGCTGTTTGAGAGCTGAATAACAGAGAGTTACTGTGAAGGTGGTTCGATGAACCCTTGGCTAGGCAGTTAAATGTGACTTGCAGAGTAGTCATGCCGATATAGATGTGGATACCAGTCCTTGAGGATGGATTTTCTGGTAAACACTGAGGCTGAGACACCGATTTGCTTTACAGCAGATGAGGACATCATAGAATGGCACGGCGCAATCTGTCTATCTATCTCCATCAGAACTTGATGTTGTCCCGGATATTGCTGATGTGGTCCAAGAATTCACTGTCATTTCCAACCCAGTACAAGACAGGGCCACATGTGAAAGCAGCCACGTTATATATCAGCTATGCTGCATTTAGCAATTGCTTCACTACATGGTTGGCACGGATACATTCATGCACTGACCCCCATTTTGTGTGTTTGCCAGTTGAATAAGATTTACAGACTTTCATAGCGGCTAGGGCTTGACATCTTCTGAATAGACATTGTATAGTGAGTGTCAGATTTACAAATCTTTTGTATCTGTATATGTTTCAATATTAAAATCTACTGTTAGCAAATGACTTGACAATCTAAAACAATAAATTTATTTATTATTTTTACTATTTGATATCAGCTGTAGAATAAATTAATATCTCAATTCTCTATTCATGAATGCATTTGTTCCTCACTCCTGCACCCACTAAAGAACCACACAGCATGCAAAGAAGACATAACATACTAGTGATGAGCAAAAGAATGTGGAACAAAGAGCTTTGGACACCAGGGCAAGACAATTTTTTTATTTCTATTGAATTATTTTTTTGTGCTTGTGCATATATTAAGTTGAAATACATAAGTTGAAATAATTGAGATGAGATATATCAGGATTCATGGAAAACAAGGGAGAGTAACATCTAAGTGCTGAGCAGCATCTAATGTCTCTTGTTCAGTTTCAGAGTGAACAAATAACAGACCTGCTGTCAGCAGTTTCTTGCCTCGTACAAGTGCAAGCAGCACAACAACAAAAGGTGCCAGAAGTTAAAGAAGGAATTAAGCTGCCACCTCCATTCTTCTAACAGATCAATGAGACGAAGGAAATGTGGAAAGAACACATAACCAAGCTGCATCGGCATTTTGATGCCCATGAAATCACAGGTGAATCACGTCGTGCATTTTTCTTATCATGTGTAGGAGTGCATGCCTACTGCCTCCTAATGAATCTGTCTATCCTCAGTGAGCCCCAGCCTATTAGGTCATAACTGCAAGTTACACAAACTTTTTGAGAGTCAAATACGCACTGCTGCTCCATGGTATAAATTTTTCCTCGAGTCTTATAAGCAATGGCATGCAGAATTGCAGGGCATGACTAGAGACTGTAAATTCAATTGTGTCTGTGGCACAACTTAGGATGAAATGCTTTGTGATACTATTGTTCAGAATCTATCAGATCAGAGATCGAGGGCCCAAATTCTAAAGCGCTGCAACCCTACCTTCAGTGAAGTCCTTAACGATGCACAAAAAATTCAAGACTCAGCTGAAAAAGATTTTGTCTATCAGGTATTGCTTCACTCGAGACAAACAGCCCATGCTCCAGCCACAGTCCCGGCCCCACCACTGTGTAAACATGGCTGGACACACTACACACACCATTTGCCGCATTGGAGCAAAACTAATTACATTGTCCCAGCTCTGCACAAAGCGAAGTCATGTGAAATGCTGTCACACTTGATTGGAAGAACTGCTCCTTCAGATACGCTGAATACAAATTTTGTCACTGCATGAGACATACAAAACCAGTCTGCATGGAAAAGACTAGAAATCCCTCCTCTGTTTCATGTAGGAACAAAGGAAAGCAGAAATGGATGGAATGCAATGTCAATTGCACATTCAGATTCTGCACCTCCTCCTGCTCAAAAATCAGACAAGCGAAGATGCAGAAATTATGCACACACGTATTTGATTTGAATACCCAACCACTTCAAACAGGATCTCCCAATCTCGAAATTCACGACAGTGCTCTAGTGCACAGGTGGAAACAAAGAACGGTCTTTCACAACACAGAATGGACAATTGTATTCAGAGTGCACATTGCAAGCTGTTGCAAATTTGCAGCTAGTCAGCGCCTTTAACTAGATACCGGAGCTTCTGTCACTTTGCTTAACCTAGATACGGATGAAAAATTGGCCAACCATCTTTGCACAAATCAAGTCGGCATCTCACCACCTATAAGGGAGACAGCATTTCAGTGCTTGGAACATGCCGCTTAACTGTAAAATACAAAAACATGACTGAGGAAGTCCCTTTCACTCTAGCTTCTTCATGAGTGAGCCCAAATATTTTCTGCCTGCATGCATTTGATGCCTTCGGATTAGACATATTGGACAATGTGCATGCCACTGACACAAAAGTTTCCCATGCTGCAATTCAACAACACTGTGACAAGTGTCAATAAGTTTCTCATGGTGCTCTAAGATGTAAAAAACATCTTCATGCTCACATTATGCTGAAAGCTAATGTGCAGTCCAAATTTTGCTGTGCATGCACTGTGCTGCATGCATTATGCGATGACATGGCTACAGGAAGTCAGACTGGAATCGTATTTCATCACGTCAGTGGGCATCATCCTTAGTCGTCAATTGGAAGCCAAATGGGAAGATTCATCCTTGCCGGCCGGAGTGGCCGAGCGGTTCTAGGCGCTACAGTCTGGAACCGCTTGACCGCTACAGTCGCAGGTTCGAATCCTGCCTCGGGCGTGGATGTGTGCGATGTCCTTAGGCTAGTTAGGTTTAAGTAGTTCTAAGTTCTAGGGGACTGATGACCTCAGCAGTTAAGCCCCATAGTGCTCAGGGCCATTTGAGCCATTTTTGATTCATCCTTGTACAGATTTCAAACCCATTGTAAATTCATAGATGCCCATTGATTCCTACCCACTCCCACTTACAGAGGAATTTATGGATTGCCTAGCGGGAGGTCAGTTCTTCGGAAAAATTGATCTTTCAGAAATCTAGCTTCAATTACCATTGGACGAAGAGACAAAGAGAATTTTTGAAGTGAGTACTCATGTGGGCTTGTTTAATATCAACCCACCTTTCGGAGGTGCTTCTGCACCTGTGTTGTTTCAAACATTCCTCGAACAAGGAATATCCAAGATGCCTTCTTGTTTTAATTATCTTGATGACATAATTATCTTTGGATAAACTCCAGAACAGCACCTTAAAAATTTGGGCTGTCTTTTTCAAGTTTTAACTGAGACAGGTCTCAAATGTAACTTGCAGAAATATTCTTTTTTCAACACAATAACTGAATCTTTAGGACATAACATCAATGCCAATAGTGCTCATCCTTCAATGAAGCATTTGTGAGCAATTCAGAAATTGCCATCTCCTAAGAATTTAAGTGAACCGCAAGCCGTTCTTGGAAAATTGACTTACCTACACAAATTTCATTCCTGATGTGGCACAAATTGCCGCACTCCTGAACAACCGCAGATGAAAAAGTCTTGCTACATTGGGCAAAAGACTGCGACCAAATTTTTCAAAGACTGAAAAAGGCATTGTTTCATGAACCTTGCCTTATGCATTATGATCCGCTCAAACCACTTGTGCTTGCCTTGTCCCATGGCATCGGTGCAATTTTATCCCACAAAATTGGCAAAACAGAATGTCCCATTGCATTTGCTTCCAAAATTTTGAATAGTGGTCAGATTAATTAAAGTCAGCTGGAGAAGGAGTCTCTGGTTATAATATATGGAGTCACTAAGTTTCATTATTACCTGTACAGCAGAAATTTTTTCCTGGTCACGGACCATAACCCTTTGACTGCACTGTTTCATCTGGTGAAACAAGTTCCTGATCCCGTGGCACAAAGGCTTCAAAACTGGCTGCTATTACTGTCAAATTACCTGTATGAAATTCAATACAGCCCAACGGCACAACACACAAACGCCAACATGTTGTCTCATTTAGCTGTCAGCACAGATGCAGCATTTGACACATCAGAAGCTTCTTGTTTACATACTGATTCTTCTGATTTGCAAGCACTGGATTCTTTTCCTATGATTTACGTCAGATCGCACAAGCCACAGAGCATGACTAATCACTATGACTGGTAAAATGTTACATTCACAAAGGTAGGCAGTGCATTCAGAAGTGTATTCTTAATTCCTTAGTGCAAAGATACTGTATGTACCACAACAGTTTATCCGTTCTGAATGATGTGATTCTGCTTCACATGTCTAAAAAAACGTGCCTAAGAAACAGACGAGAGTGTTAATCACCACCTTGTTGCAACAGCAGGTGTTAAGTCTTCTACATAGATGTCACTGAGAACAATTCACTCTAAACAACTGGAATGCTAACATTTTATGTAGCTTGGTGTAGATGAGCAAATAGAATGAGTGACACCACAATGTCGTGCTTGCACAGACAATCAGGCTGCCCCCAAGCCAGAAATTTTTCTCCTGGGCACATGCTGATACCCCATGGCAACACCTCCATATAAACTTTTCTGGCCCCTTTTGGCAAACAAGTTGAACCATTACTGTCACTGCATTCAGCAAATAAACTTTTGTTATCCCAGTGAATCTAACGAATGCCGCCAGCACTAAAAAGGTGCTAGCTTCTGTTTTTTCTCTCAAAGGCTTGACACAAACAATTGCTTCTGACAATGGTCCTCCTTTTTCAACAGTGAGGCCGAATGTTTCGTTAGTATGTTCAACATGCAACTGTCAAAACTCTGAGCTTCACATTTACCAGAAGTTGCTTTGCTGATGTTTCTGAGTTCACATTGTACTTTGCCCGCTCCTGATATTTCGCTGGCAGAACATTTGCATGGAAGGTAACTAACTGTATGCTTCGCTACAAACACTACCTCAGGTAGCCAAAATAATACGAAGCCAGCGCTTGGTGGCAGGAATCTGACTTGGCACAATTTGTGTTATTATATTCTGTTCATAGCAGGGTTGTGTCGCATCATGAGTGAAATGAAGCAGTTTGAGTGTTCAGAGTGTGGAAAGGTGTATGCCTATTGTGCAGTTCTGAAGCATTAACTGCTCATCGAGCATTGCAGCGCTGCAAAATGGCATCAAGAAGGTGCTGACCCATGCGCCAATGGAAAGAATAGGCAGTACCACATCTCCAGGAAGACAGAGTTCAGCACCCCCTGTCAACGCTGACTTAACCAGCCACCCACTGCTGGTTGGCCCTAGTTTGGTCACAGACTTCAAGAGCATCAGTACTGAGTAATACAAAGACAATATTCAGTCTGTGTTCAGCAAAGTAGTGATAAGAGAGTAAATTTAACTGCATGTAGGAAGCCACCTCATGGCGAGAAGTTGAATATTGCTTCTTCCCATAACAGAAATACAGTTTTCTATTAATTAGAAAGTGTTTTGTACAGATGATTTTGGATTCCTGCCACCAGCCATCGCACCTTCTCTCCTTCCTTATTTGTGTTGGTGCTGACTACCCAGCAGTCAGCACAACACCTACAACAAAAACATGAGATAACATGTCTCCAAGGTACATCTAGGGAAGCTGCAAGTTGTGACGCCTCTTCTAAGAAGCCAAAATACTTATGCAATCCAATGTCATCTCTGCAACATAAATTTCAGTTTTGAGAAGAACGTGAGACATCATCGGAGTCATCATGGTGAGTTTATTGGTGGAGATGGATCATATACATTTGTAATTAGTAAGTGCTCACAGAAAACTGTTTGTCCAAACGTTTAGCAGTGGCACACAATATACAGCTTATGAGCGAAGCACTGAATTTAGCATCTTTTGACAACTTTTAGAATTGGGACAACAAAACAGAGAAGTTGACATATTCATTTTATGGCAAGAATGGTGGGTCTCAAATTGCTGCTGACAATTCTGTAAGACACTACTATTTATACCATCATTCAGGCTGATTTACTATGAAAGATAAAGGTGCCAAACATTTAAAGCTGCCAGACAGCAATAAAATCTCAGGAGTGTATCCATCTACGATGAAATTGCATCAAGCTGAAGATGGGAGGTGCCTAGTGAAATATATCTCGACCCATGTTGCCCACGAAAATGATCTTAAGTCTCTTAAATTCCTCAGAAAAAGAGAAGGAAAGTGTAGTGGTACATCATACAGCAAATAAAATTCCATTTCATGTTATTTTAGAGAAAATTTGGGACTCGGTAACAGATTCTAAATTGAAAAGAATATACACATTAACAAAACAAGATCTATACAACACTGAACAGTGTTATAATCTGTGCTCTATCTCCGTCAGACACCAGAATGATGGGACCAGTGTTGAGGCATGGGTACGGGAAGTAAACCATTAACACCATATTTATTTACAGTTTTTTAATGTGCTAGAATTACTAAAATAGTTATTATGTTAAGAGATAAATGCTAAGGTTATTGTTACAGCATGTTAACATAAGTTTTAAAATAACTAGTCACCACTGAATTAATTAAATATTCATAAGATAATACAGTACATATATGGGACGAATTGAAGGGCTCTGTGAAAGAAAGTACTAACCCACCAGACAATATTTTGAGCTGTTACATATTATGTGTTTAATTAAATTTAATGTAAGGAACTCAATTTCAATAAATCAAAACAAATTATGAGCTCTGCTTTTATATGGAAAAGTTATTATGGCTTTTGCACCTAAGTGAAGTGCATGTTCCGGTGACAGCTCAGCCAGCACTTGCTTCATGACATTCCAGCAGCTGTCATTAGTGTTCTGAGCGAAGCTGCCAGTTATCTTCCTGTCGCTAAGGTTGAATAGTTTTCCTGGCTGTCACAAGATACAATGTCAGGAAGTGGGTTGGTTTGCACTGCCTCCAACCAAGCAACCAGCCTCATCAGTATGCATGGCAAAGGCCTCCCTCTGTACCTGCCAAATGCGTGGGGAGAAGTGCAAGATCAGCTGTTATCCAGTCAGCTGCGCTTTCAAATACATGCACCATCAGTTAAACTGCTGTGTTTTCTACAGCCACCAGAGTGGCACAAGGGTGCTGCCATGAATAATTATTTCACTGCTGATGAGATGCAAGCAACCCCTCTCTGGAGATCCAGCAGCAGGTGTACTTAATTTTGAACATTCATGCACTGACCCCCATTTTGAGTGTTTGCCAGTTGAACAACATTTACAGACTTTCATAGTAGCCAGGGCTCAACATCTTCTGTTGAGACATTGTATTAGAGAGTGACAGATTTATAAATATTTTGTATCTGTATATGTTTCAACATTCAAATCTATTGCTAGCAACTGACACTGCAATCTACAGCAACAAAGTTATGTATTATTTTTAATATCTGAATTCTCTGTTCATGAGCGACATCTGTTTCTCACTCCTATGTTCACTAAAGAGCCACACAGCATACAAAGGAAAACATAGCACTAGGCAAGTTTCTACACTAACCCGCTGTGCTACCTATGCCAGCGCATCTGCCACCGTTGTGATGTGTGCTGGCGCGGATACTGAATTCTTCTCTCCTGAAAAGGCCGCACAGGGCCAAAACTGATCAGGCTTGGGCCAGCAAAGAACTGGACAGCCCCTGGAAAACCCGACAGCGGATGAGCCACCAGAGGGGGCAACATTGATGCTGATGGTTCTGCTGGAAGGGAGGCAGGGGCATTTGGGGGGGTGGGGGGGGGGGGGGCGGGAGGCGTGTCTACCGGCGGCAGTGGAAGTGATGCCACCTCCACCAGCGAGGAGACTGAGGAAGAGGAGGAGGAGGCTGGACAAAATCCATGAGCTCCACATCAGCAGGAGAAGGTGCGGGTTTCACTGGGGGTAACTGCTGTAGATGAAGGGAGGACAACGGAGGCTGGGGAGGAGGCAGCAATGGGGCAGAATGCTGCTGCAAGTGGAAGTCCTCCCTGGAACAATGTCATGACCCATCCTGCCACCTGGCAGACCAACAGGGAGATGGCATAACTGATTTTCATGGAACCACCACAAAACCTGGCAGCCACTCCTGTCTCCAGCAGAAGAACTGGATTCAAACGGCAGCCCTGGAAGAAAAATGCAATGGTTCATGGCACGCAACTCAGGGTGCAGCAAATCCAGATCCTGTTGCTAGCACCCATCCAAATGTGCTCCGTGACTGCATGCAATGACTGGTGTTGCCCGATATGTAACCAAAAAGTTTGACAACCCATCATCATGGGAGGTGGCAGACATGGACTTCTTCAGTAGGGTCTTAAATGTATGCATGAAGTGCTCTACCTCTGAGTTAGAAGCTGGGTGAAATGGAACGGTAATCAGATGCTGGATAGCACTGCGAATGCAAAAGTCCTCAAATTTCCATGAGACAAACTGCTGACTGTTCTCATATACCAAGGTCTCCTCAATTGCAAAAATAACTGACAACATGTGAACTGTAGCAGTCAATAATGTGGACAACAGCTTGGTCACATACAGAGTATTGGACAGTGCATCAACCACTAACAACCACACGTTGCCCGAGAAAGGGAGTGGCAAAATCAACGTGCACCCTGTCTCAAGGGAGCTCTGGGACCGATGAAGGAGAGAACTGGCACTGTGATGCAGCCTGGTTCTGTCCTCAAACCCTGCAAGAAGGCTCCAGATGTTTTCTGTCGCAAACAATTGCTGGCCAGCAGACATGAAGTCATACCCCAATGACACAAATGCAGCAACTGGAGTACACGAGGACACAACACTGGGGGAACAACAACACAACAGCATTGCTCCTCCACGGCAAGCATGAGAACCACCTGGACAACATAGAGTTGATCACACAGGAGGAAAAATGTACACCACACCTCACCTGCATCCAAAGAGAAGTGTTCCGACCAACCCAACTCGATCAATGGAATGATTTTCTGGAAAAACAGGTCAGTGGCTGTGGTTATTACGATTTTGTGTGCCATCAATCAAAAGCCCAACAGGGTTTGCTGCAAGGCATCATCCAATGTGAATACAAGCGCTTCTTGCTGATCGAACTCTGGATTGGGCCCACTGGTAGCTGCAATAGTGCATTGGTGTGCTGTGCAATGGGGCTGTAACTAATGTCATAATGACAGTTACTGAGAAAGAGGACCCACCACTGCAATTGGTGGGCATCCTATCCAGCAGTTTGGAATAAGGGCCAAATAAGAAAACCAATGGCTTGTGGTTGGTGATGAGGAAGAAATTTGCCACACATAGGAAAATGTGGAACCTTTTTGACCCCAAAGTAACAGCTAGCATCTCCTTCTGCATTTGTGAATAACTATGTTGCACAATGGCAAGCGCTTTTGATGTGTAAGTGATGGGTTGCTTGGTGCCATCTGGGTTCCGATGGGAGACAGCAGCAACAGTGCCAGACTGGGATGTGTCTCAGGCCAGGGTTAAAGGTTTACCCTATATAAAGAAAGCCAGGCAGTTAGAAAAAGCACAAACACTGCTTGAGACACTGAAAAGCCCGCTGACAATCTGCAGACCAGACAAACTGAACACACTTCTGGCAAATCCAGTTAAGAATTTTGGCAGATTTGCACCGGCTGGGGAATGACCTGAGCATAATACAAAATCTTACCCAAAAAAGACTGGAGCTCTTCCAGGTTCTTGGGTGCCAGAACATTACCAGTGGCCTTGATGTAGTTTCCCGTGTGGACAACACCATCTTTATTATGCGCATGACCCAAAAAAATGTACCTCCAGGGAGAAAAAACTGCACTTTTCCAGCTTGCAATGAAGGTATTTCTCCAGGATTCATTGGAAAACAAAGAGAAGGTTTTGTAAATGCTCCTCCTGAGTAGGGTCCATGACTCAGAAGTTACGAAGGTAATTGATACAACAGGAAATGTCCTGAATCAACTGCTCCAAATACTATCGGTTACTTCCAGGAGCAGACGAGATTCCACAATGCAAGGATTAAACTGCTAAAGCCCAAAGGGAGTGTTGAGGAAGTCGAGAAATCTCCTCCGCCGGCAACTGTAGCCAAGCATCACACAAGTCCATGTGGGAAAAATACTAGCCCCCTCCCCCACCTCGACAGCTTCATCAACCACTCTGCCTGTCGCAGAATGAGATACAAATCTGAGACACATTGCACAATGACCGTCTGTTTAAAATGACTGCAAAGGTGCTTTTGATGTGTAAGTGATGGGTTGCTTGGTGCCATCTGGGTTCCGATGGGAGACAGCAGCACCAGTGCCAGACTGGGATGTGCCTCAGGCCAGGGTTAAAGGTTTACCCTATATAAAGAAAGGTACCAACCACTCTGCCTGTTGCAGAATGAGATACAAATCTGAGACACTTTGCACGATGACCGTCTGGCTTAAAATCACCGCACAGGCTTCGTCAGAAAAGGCAATTCGTCTGAGGTAACCATCATCGTCCTCAATATGTGATAGCATTTCGACCGCAAAGTAATATCAACATGTACTGTCATTGGGCAACAAGGCCTGAATGATTTGCACTTTGTATGCACAAAACTTGGATAGTTTGTAAACAATTTGACACCAGTTTCATATTTGTATGTTACTTCTAGCCTGAGTTATCAATTTATGTAATCAGGGAAAGACTTTTCGGACACCCTGTATTTCAATTAATGTGGGCATTCCAGAACATGCAGAATATACAACAAATAAATATACTTAAGACGTGACAAGAAGCAGCTGATGTGTGAAACAGTCATGGGCAGCAGCAAGGTTTTGCATTCTGGAGAAATGAATCACAGAAGTGATGGCTGCATTGAAAGTGCAATTATCTGCAATAACACATTTCACAATTCGCTTATGACCACCTGATTACCAAAAAATCATAACCTTAAAATGCATTTTTGGTAGCATATGATAAATTGGCGAGCTGGAGTAAAAGTCATCTCCCTTGTATTTCAGAAAGACTTTTCTATTAATTTCAACATAACGCTGTGCATTGCTTTGATGGAATACAAATTTAGAGATGTACTTCAGCCCAGTTGTCTTCCCTTGTGAGGAGATCCCAAATACAGACATAAAAATCTGCCACAGAAAATAAGATCAAATCTTTGGTTAAAAAGTGATGACATCTGTATTCTGGGATACTGATGGAGTCACACACACCGATTTCCTTGAACCAAACACAATCATAACTTCAACTAACTGAGTGGTAAAAAAACTCTCTCAGGGAAAACTGGGGAGAAGGAAAATTACATGCACCATACAGTCCATGTCTGGCACTCTGTTGTTTTCATCTCTTCCTTAAAATGATGAATGACCTACATGGACATGTAATAACTCCATGAAACTTGTTTGGCGTACCCATTTATGTGGGGTCCCTGTGTGCAGGGGGGAAAAAGGAAAGAGTACAACGCTGAACAGGAAATTCAAAGGGAATTTCTGATATAGTTTCATACAGTTATTTGTACTGTCTTTTGGAAGTAACAGTTATCATTCAACCGTCAGACTTCCAGAACATCTGATCAGATGTATGACAGACAGAGCATCAAGAAGCAGAAGTCATTTTTATTTAATCAATTACTTACCTTGCTGAGTACGAGAACACCACTATCAGGCTGCACATTAAGGGGATTTGCATGGCTGGGGACTTCTGGAATCCACTCAGTTTGCGTTCCAACAGGCTCATCATCCTGTTCTTCATCCTGTTCCTGCTCTTTTTCTTGTTCCGCAAGAAGAGATTCTATGCCCGCTTCTGTCATGGTGGCCATCTTGACAGCTTCATCCTCGACCTGTTGCAATACATCACATTACGTGAGTTAGTTGACTGAATCTTGTATGGTAGAAAGTAAAAAAGAAAAGAAATCTACAATTCAGTTTTAATTATTGTCACATGAGACAAAAACTTTTTCTGTATAAGCACACAAAGAAGGTTTTATCTGAAGTTGCTGAAACAGGGCAAAAGCTGGCAGACATGAGTGTACAACTATTTCAAAATAGTATATCAATATTGGGAGATAAATCTAGAATACGAGAATGGTAAAGGATTAGAAAATATTGTATGGAAAGTTCTTGCAGAATCTGAATAAATTAGGAGTAAAGGTGATAATTCACTGAATAGCTGAGGTGTTGAGTCACTGAACAGTGAACTGTTACCTTTATTTCTGAATTACGTATTTACATAAGGTTTAAAAAAGTGCTGCAAGTATTGGCAGGAAGAAAGTAACAATGAAAGAGACATAATATAGCTTGTGCAATGTGAATCATGCTTACATTGGAAACATAATCCCTAACTGGATGCCTCAGAATTCCACAAACACTTCTGCTCCTTTTTCCTCAACAAGAACAATGTTCCTTTAGCACCCATACCAGTAGTTGACAATATGGTTATCCAGTACAGCAAAGTTTTCTTTGAAGTACTGGTGCTGAGAAAAGTAGCTAATGTTATTTTAAGGATCTAGGTTTCTGTTTTTATTCATTGATTGATTTTTTATTGTTCCCGCTTTATCATACAAAATAAAATGTACAAGTGATATGGGGTGTCAATGAGAAAAAATTTGTAAGGTTTGAAATTATATATAAACTTTGTTGGAAGATGCTAGTTGCTCTCATTCTCAAATACTGGATGAATATAGTCTGGGTATTTGCATGCAGTGAATTATGCAGCATCAAGACATACACAGTTTCTACATCTATACTCTGCAAATCACTGTGAGGTGCATGGCAGAGGGCATGTCCCACTGTGCCAGTTATTAGGGTTTCTTCCTGTTCCATTCATGTATGGAGCATGGGAAGAATGATTCTTTGAATGTCTCTGTGCATGCAGTAACTGTGGTAATGTTATCTTCATGATCCCCTTGTGAATGGTACACTGGGGGTTGTAGTATATTCCTAGAGTAATCATTTAAAGGCCGGTCTTGAAACTTTGTTAATAGACTTTCTTGGAATAGTTTGCGTCTATCCTCAAGAGTCTTCCAGTTCAGTTCCTTCAGTACTTCTGTGGCACTCCCCCATAGATTAAACAAAACTGTGACCATTCGTGCTGCCCTTCTCTGTGTATGTTCAATAGCGCCTGTTAGGCCTATATGGTATAGGTTTACACAATTCAACAGGTATTCTAGAACCAGTGGCCCAAGTTTGTAAGCAATCTCCTTTGTAGATTGATTGCAGTTCCCCAGTATTCTACCAATAAACCAAAGTCTATCACCTGCCTTATCCACAACTGAACCTATGTGATCATTCCATTTCATATCCCTACAAAGTGTTGCACCCAGGTATTTGTATAGGGTTGGCCAATTCCAACAGTGACTCATTGATATTATAGTCATAGGATACTAAGTTTTTTGTTTTATGATGTGCAAAATTTTACATTTCCCAAAATTCAAAGAAAGTTGTCAAACTCTGCACTACTTTGAAATTTTATCAAGATCTGAAACCTTATCAAGATATGATAGATTATTTATGCAGCTTCTTCCATATAATATTTCATTATAGATAGGTGCATCATCTAAAAAAGCCTGATTTTACTATTAAAATTGTCTAACTGTAACACCAGTCTTACTGTGACAAACCTTCAGCATAAAATTAAACTTGTTAATGAGTAGATTCTGATAGAAGTTAAAATTTTTAAATTTGCTCAATAATTATACAAAACTTTGAAAATAAAATTTTTGTTAATGTGAGTGCTGCAAAACTGCTGAATTGGTCGCTAAATGAAAAGCCACTAGTTAAAAAACTAATGACTTTATTTCGTGCCTTTCAGGAGATACCCACCATCAGATAGGCATGATCATCTAGGTTTTCAGATGCATAAAGACATGTTGTAGCTGATACAGCTGTAATGGCAGACTGCCATGACATGACTTGACAGATGTATCAGATAGAATGTGTCTTTATGCTTCTGAATACCTAGATGATCATGACTGTCTGATGATGAGTATCTCCTGAAAGGTGTCAAATAACATCACTGGTTTTTTTAACTAGTGGAATTTCATTTAGCGAGCAATTCAGCAATTTTGCAGCACTCATATTAATCTGGAGTATGGTTCCATTCTTTCTGAGTCACTTTATGTCACAATGAAAATTTTTGTTGCCCCTGCAAGTTGTTAGATAGGCAACCTGCAATTGGAGCAGGTGTGCCACGAAGTGGGTTTATCATTTACTAATAATGATTCTTGATAGACATCAAGCCATGCACGAAAACGTGTAAGTCGTGCAGTGTTTTATTATTTAAAACAGTTACAAATTTAAAATAAATCAGCCTTTCCTACAGTGGACAATTTGCTGTTATATTCAAGAATCAAACCTGAATACACAGGAAAAAAAACTGGTCAGTGTCATATCAGCATGGACTGAATATGACTGACAAAAGTATTCAAATGTACATGTAAGCTTTACATATTTCAATGTATAGAGCCTTGTTCTGGACGTAAAAAAGGGCACACAGAGAGAGAATGGATAGCGACTGGTCAAATATTTACCAAGGAAAATCGCCAAACAGCCATGCATTTTGAGAAGTTATTTTATTTTGACATCTAATTTCGGTATTTCAATATGCCATTTTCAGGTCCCATATGCACTTCATGTATACACATTCAGGTAACTTCGACAAGAGGTCTTCAAAGCAAGCACTTGAATAATGAATTCACTGTATCCAGATACTGATGACTCCGGAATGGCGATATCGATACATCTGAATGTCTAAACATTAAGTCCATACTGGGCCTGAAGATCACAGACTGAAATGCCGAAACTGGTTCACAAAACATAATAAATTCTCAAAATCGATGGCTGTTTGGTAATATTCCTTGGTAAATATACCATTGCACCTATAACCACCTACAAAATAATGAATGAGCAGTGATTTGAAAACTGGGAACTGCTAAAAAAATTGGTCCAACTCTGTTCCCTGCTAGATAAAATTTACTCACAGTTCCAATTCAATATAATGTTTACACCGATGGACATACCTGTTCTTCATCACCCTGTGACAACACCGTCTCCACTGCTTTCTGATTTGAATTAGCATTCTGTAAAATTGTTTCAAATTTTGCATCAGCGGCAAGGCAGAGTTCTATCAGTTCAGTAAATATTTCCAGTTTTGAAGCACAGTCGAGGCATATACTTTTAGGCTTAAGGTCATCTTCAGTAACCTACAAAAAATTTAAAATTACTGTTTTGAAGGAGCAACTGGTGATATGTGTTCAGCAAAAAGAAAAACAGCTATAGATAAAACTTAAGTAAACAAATAAATTCATTATCTAAGTCATAAGTGAAGGAATCGAATTGTGCTTTGAGATTAAATGGACTATTGATGCAGCTTTGTAATTTAACCTCATCCAAAGTCATCACAAAAAACAAATTAAGTATGAAAATTTAATTGACTTGCAAAATGTTACATAGTTTGCCTTACACAAATTAAAAAGAGCCGTCATATTTATTGAAGGCAACTACAAGGGACAGTCAAATGAAAAACACCCATTGTAACATACAGTCCACGCGTCAGGTGGTGCCACTGTAGTTACATTTCGATACTGTCCCCACTGTGGTAGGGGAACAGCATAGTGCCACATCACAAGTGCACACAGTTGTTGGGTTATGACCTTGGTTTTGTGTTTGTCCAGCTGTTGACACTGAGACAAGCAAAGAAGAGCAGAGAGGTGTGGTTCATTTTCTGGTGGCTGAGGTGTTGGAGTACATGAAAGTAATCGTCACACGCTTGCTGCATACGGTGAACACTGCATGTCCCTGACATGTGAACAAGTGACAGAGGAGATTCCAGGAGTGGTGCACATCGCTGCAAGATGATCTGTGCCCACGACAGGCCAATTAAGCCATTCCCCTGATGTAATGGGGAGGACTGATGGCCTTATCCACGAAGACTTATGAATTTGTCTTCACATCGGCATTAGCTATGGCTCCGTGCATGTCACCATAAAAAACCACTTGATTTACCATAAAACTTGGGTGCTGTTGGTGCTGCATTACATGACAGAGAGGTAAAAGATGGACAGAATGCCGACAAGTCTGAATCATTTACTGCGGTACAACGTGGAAGAGCACGCGTTTCTGTCCCTTACTCGCATCGGGGGCAAAATGTGGTGCCACCATTTTGAGCCTGAGGGCAAACAACAAAATCAACAATGGAAACATGCCACATCTCTCCTACCAAAGAAATCCGAGGCTGTTCACACTCGATCTGATAATGTCATGATGACCTCCTTCTTCAACTGCAGGGGCCCTCTGCTCATCAAGTTCTTCAAGCGTGGAACCACAGTCAATTCTCAGCGCTATGAAGAGACTTTGCACAAACTGAGAGGGAACATCTGTCCAAGCTGCTGGAGATGGCGATCACATGTGCATGAGGTGTGCTTGCTTTAGTGAATGGATCTGTGTGTGTGTGTGTGTGTGTGTGTGTGTGTGTGTGTGTGTGTTTTCTTTTCTGAAGAAGGCTTTGGCTGAAAGCTAAATGTGTAACAGTCTTTCTGTTGTGCCTATCCGCAACTCAACATGTCATCTTTATAGATTACATGTACTCGCAATAGGGATTATGGAAAACCATCCGCTGCAAAATGGAATGACAACAAAGAAAGTTTGTGCTGGACCAGGAATCAAACCCAGATTTCCTACTTATCCCGAGCGTCACCTTACCATTTGGCTATTCATGCATGACTCACGGCCAGACCCAAACTTCCCACGTTGTCAACCATGCGTCTACAATCCATACTCATACACATCCATTATGTAAATTCTCGTACAGACAAAACATTCTACTTTAAGTTGCTTGCGCGGTGTCGGTGGATAAATATGATATTCTGTGCCTATGTTATTCTGAAGTATGATGCAAAGTTCCTTTGGATTTGCATGCATGTCCAAAGAAACTTTGTATCATAACTCAGAATAACACAGGAACTGCAATAGTGTATGTGTCATCTTCATGGTGAGTAGAAATTTAACCTTTTCCTTGAAGATGAGTTACCCCAGAATTGCTAAATATGTCAACTTACTGATTTTTCCCTACCCAAGTTTTACAATTATTCTAAGTGCAAATTTGACTGAACTAAGTTGTTTTAGGAGTTCCAAAATGTGCTTTTTATAGTTTGAATAGTTATCAACCTGGACAGGTAAGAATTTTGAAATTTCTGCCCTATTTAATATTTCTTCATCATATGTTACACATATCATTGGTGTAGTGTCCCTAGATATGCAGAACTGAAATGTTAAGCCTTTTTAGAATTAAAAATAGTCAGCGATACTTTTAAGAACATTGTTTACTATTTCTTCTATATGCATGCTTAGACCCATTACAATACTAGAGTCATTTGTAAAAAGAATTAATTCCGCTTGTTGTATATCAGAGGGAAGATCATTTATATACAAGGTATGGCCACAAAGTGAGTTCGATTTGGTTGTATAAAACAAACATGTGCAGATACAGAAAAAATATTTATTGTACAAAAATCTACAACTGTTAAACTACTTTTCTACATAGCTTCCGAAATTTTGTAGGCACTTGTCATAGTGTGGCACACATTTTTGTATGCCTTCTTCATAGGAGGTTGCTGCCTGTGTATTCAACCATGTGGTAACATGTTCTTTCAGCATGTCATCGTCATTGAAGTGTTGACCACCAAGGACAGATTTTAGGTGTAAGAAGAGATGAAAGTCGCTAGGGGTGAGGTCCAGGCTGTACGGAGGATGATCAAACGTGTCCCAGTGAAATTCTCACAAGAGTTGTTTGATCACATTTGCTGTGTGAGGTCGAGCATTATCGAGGAAAAACACCACCTTTTGACAGTAATCCTTGGTGCTTGTTCTGTATTGTGCAGCGCAATTTCTTAATGGTCTCGCAGCAACCATTTGCATTGATTGTTTCGCCTCATGGTAAGAAATCAATCGGCAAAATGTATTTTCTGTCCCAAAAAATGGTGCACATGTCTTTCCAAGGTGTCAAGATTTGCTTAGGCTTAACCTTCGTTGGGGATGAAGTGTTCTTCCATTCCACTGATTGCCATTTTGTTTCAGGAGAGTCGTACGATACCCAAGTTTCATCCTGCGTGACTATCCGAGAAAGAAAACCATCGCAGTCTTCATTGTAGCTTGTCAAAAACTGAAGTGCACAGCCCATCCGTTGTTTTTTGTATTGTTCAGTAATAATTTTGCGTACCCAAAGTCAGAAAAGCTTTTGAAATTTCAGTTTTTCAGTAACAATTTCATAAATTAGTGATCATGATATTTGCAGAACTTCCACAGCAAGGGTACTAAGTGTAAACTTACGGCTGTATTCAAGCTTCTCTTCAATTGTGTGAACGTTCATCAGTAACCACAGACGGGCATCCACTTCATTCTTCATCGAGCACTTGGATCATGTCCTTCATTGAACAGTCTGACGCATCTTCTAACCATTGAATCACTTATAGCATTTTTCTGTAAACCTCACAGATTTGCCGATAAATTTCCTTCAGCTTAACTTTCTTTGCATTTAGAAAACGAATTACAAATTAAGTAGACAGAAAAAGTATGAAATTAAGAAGTAATATCATTAGAAGAGTTGTGTTTCAAAATAACAAAGATTAACAAGTGCTCATAGCTCTAAAGGAATGCATTTCTGAGCACATGTTTACTGGACTTTTTTTTCTTGTTTTGGTCCATACTATCAGTTCCCAAAATATGGAAAGCAAAGAACTTGCAGTAGAAGAGATTTGTTTCACAGTATCGAAGATGAAAAATTGCTCATAGCTCTTAAGGTATGCATTTTGACCCTATGTTTACTGAGACTTTTTTCTTCTGGTACCGTGTACTTTCAACTGTATGCATTTACGCCTTTAATTATGATACACCCTGTAGAAAGAAGTTAAGCAGAGAAGCAGTGAGATTTCTGAGCAGCACATACAGACTAACACTTGCAGCATCTAACTACAACAATTAGACCAGCCATCAAAAACTACAACAACTACACCAGTCCTCAAAATATGTGCACAAAAATACAACTGTTAACTGAAGTATACCTTCAATGAAAAACAGCATTAGAGAATCATTACCAGAAGCAAGGATATGTCAAAAGAAGGTGAGCTAATTGGTCCATAAGGACTTGACTTGGCAGAAGAAGGGATAGAAGCGAGCTATATAGTTAGACAAAGATTGGAATATGTTAAACACTTGTCCGAAGACATGGGGTGAAGTAAGTGTGCAGACATGAAAAGATTAACACAAGATAAGAGATGCTTGCATCAAAGAGATTTATGACATAAAAACAGCAGTAATAGGCAAGTTCAATGATGGCGAAGAGTTCTCGGGCTTCCAGCCGGGTGGCGGTATCTTCAAACTGCAACGTTTCGACGAGTGACATACTCGTCATCTTCTGGCGAAGTGCCCAGACTTTGCAGTCGCTTTATACCTGCGGCGTGCCCCCCACCACCTGGCCGCGAGAGGCTGGATCCAGAGGAGCCGGCGGGCGAGGTGGAGGGGGGAGTGGGTGCACCGTTTGTGTCTCCGTCAGAGCATTCCGGTTGCATCTCGTGAGCTGGACGGTTCTTGGCCCAGCGTACCATCCGCTTCCTTCCTGATCAGTATGTCCATGAATGGAATACAGCCATTCTCTTCTACTTCCATCGTGAAGGTGATATTCTCATGTATGCCGTTTAGGTGGTCCATAAAGTCCTCCAGTGCCTGCCTGCCATGCTGCCAAATCACGAAAGTGTTGTCCACATAGTGGAAGAAGTACCTGGGTTTATGGTGAGCAGTTTGTAGTGCCACCTCCTCAAAGTGTTCCATATAAAGATTCGTGATCCCTGGAGCAAGGGGAGATCCCATGGCCACTCCATCCACTTGTTCATAATGCTCTCCATTGCACTTGAAGTAGGGGTCGTAAGTGCATATTCAAAGAGCACACTGTTTTGGCTCGAAGTGCTGATTAAGGAGTGCCAAGGCATTTCGTAGAGGTACTTTCGTGAACAAGGAGGTGACATCGAAGCTCACGAGTAGGTCATCTCACTGTATTTGGATGTCCTTCAGTATTCTTACGAAATCTGCGGAGTTTTTCACGTGATGACTGCAGTGTCCCACCAGTGGTTTTAATAGTGTCGCCAGGTATTTGGCCAGTCCATAACTGTGCGAGTTGATAGTGTCCAGAATCGGCCGTAGAGGCACCCCATCTTTGTGAATCTTGGGCAATCCATACAGGCGCGGTGTCGTTGACGCTCTGGGATACAGCCGTTTCTGCACTGCCTCTGGTAGATCTGAGTCCTTCAGTAGCACCACGGTTTTCCTGGTCATCTTTGATGTAGGGTCCTTGTTGAGTTTCCTGTAGGTTGGGTCTTGCAGCAGAGAGCAGATTTTCTGTTGGTAGTCGACTGTGCAAATCAGCACCGTCACATTTCCCTTGTCTGCTGGGAGGACCATGATGTCAGCATCATCCCTCAGTGCGCGGATAGCCTCTCGCTCTGGTGCAGTAATGTTGGCTTTCGGGAGTCGTGACTTGTCGATGATCCTGCAGGTCTCCCTTTGGATCTGCTCAGCTTCCTCCTTGGGTAGGCCCCGGATTGCTTCCTCTACGCTGCTGATGACGTCCTGTTTTGGTATGGTCCTTGGTGGAGGTGCAAAGTTCAACCCTTTCATGAGAACAGAAGTTGTGGCTGCATCTAGCACCTTATCTATCAAATTTACAATAGCTCTGGTGCTATTTGTCACCTTCTGCGTCGACTGAGCTCCAGAGTCTGTCGAATTTGTCGATCTGTTTTGTGGCAACATTCCACGAGAATCTTGTAAACAGGGACGAAGGTTATCAACTGAGCGCGACCTGGAATCCAGCATTAGCCACAATACGCCAGGAATGCACCAAGAACCATCCAGCTCACGAGACGCGACCGGAATGCTCTGACGGAGACACGAACAGCGCACCCGCTTCCCCCTCCACCCCGCCCGCCGGCTCCTCTGGATCCAGCCTCCCGCGGCCATGTGGTGGGGGGCACGCCGCAGGTATAAAGGGACCGGCATCCGCAAAGTCTCGGCACTTCGCCAGAAGATGACGAGTATGTCACTCGCTGAAACGTTGCCACCCGGCTGGAAGCCCGAGAACTCTTCACCAGCTGTATACGCCGGGAAAGCATACATTCACGTTTACAAGTTCAGTGATGTAATACATCAGAAAAGTTTAAATTAATAGAGAAACAGGCACCATCAGATTAATAAATGAGGGGGCATCAAAAATTTTCTAGCCTAATAAATAATGACAGAAATTTCATAATACCAATTTATTTTTCAATATAATACCCGTGTATACTAATACGCTTGCAGGGATGCTAAGATAACCATTGCAAACCATTCAAATAAAAGATCCTTCATTACGAGTCCAACCAAGTGTTCACAGCATCAATCACTGCATCATCATTGTCAAATTGTTATTCTTTTAGGTCCTTTTTTAGGTTTGAAAAAAGAAAAAAGTCTGATGGAGCCAAATCTAGAGAATATGGCGGATGACATAACAATTCCAACCCACAGTCACACTGAGTTTCCAGTGTCGTGGAGGGCTTTGTAGGCCGGCGCATTGTCCTGATGCAAAAGATCTCTGTGTGCCAATTTTCCACACCTTTTTTTTCTTTATCTCTTCTCTCAAACAGCACAGGAGGGTGCAATAGTATGATGCATTGATAGTTACACCCTTTTGCAAGTAATCCACCATCTGCATCCCAGAAGACTGATGCCATCACCTCACCGGCTGATTTTTACACCCAGAATTATTTTGGGGTGGGGGATGAAGGATGTTTCCATTGTTGTGACTGTTGTTTGTCTCAAGCTCACAGTGGTGAACCCACACTTTGTCCATTGTCACATACCCTGCAAGAAAGCTGTCTTCATCCACTTCAAATTGGCAAACGATTTCTTCACAACACTTCATACGTTCCCGTTTCTGATCTGCATTCAAGTCTTTCGGGACCCACCGACATGAAACTTTCTGCATTCGCAAAATACCCACAACAATGTCATGGGCATGCACATGGGAGATTGAAAATGTTGTTTCAATGTGCTGCAACATTGCTCGATGATCCTGCAAAATCATATCGTGAATTGCAGTCACTGTTTAATCAGTGACAACTGTGACAGACCTTCCGCTCCTTGGCACATCTGCCACACTCATTCTTCCATGTTTGAAGTTGGACATTCAGTTTTCCACTGTTGCATAAGACGGAGCACTCTCCTTACGTGTAATCTGCATGTCCTTCACAATTTACTTGGGCATCATTCCTTTCAAATGAAGATATTCAATCACAGTATGGTCCTTGATTCTCTCGATATTTGCCATTTTGCTTACACTATGGTATACAATGCATTCTAGCGCCAAAACTAATGAAGGTGGAGCCACGGAATTTGATCTGTATACCCACAAAGGGCCACCATAAAAGTAGGTGGTGGTGTTTGTGCGAGACATTACAATAACTATCTTGGGCTAGAAACTTTTTGACTGCCTCTTGTACACAACCCAAATAAAATTCATTGAAATGAAAGGAATGTAGGCGGTGGGGACGAAATCAACAAAGATGGAGTAACTGCTTTCAATGCAAGCATTGCTCTATCTTATGCAAGCCTGTTCTCCAAATACCTACTGCAACCTACATCTGTTTCAACCTGCTTACTGTAATCAACCCTTGATCTTCCTTAGAAATAGCTCCCACCCCCACCCCAACCCCCCTCCCCACATACACTTCCCTACAATACTAAATTCCTTGATGTCTCAGAATGTTTCCAATCGGCTAAACCCTTTTTGTTGTCAAATTGCGTCACAAGTTTCTTTTTTCCCCAATTTGATACATTAGTTATCCAATCTATCCATCTAATCTTCATCATTCTTCTGCAGCATTGCATTTCAAAGGCTGGTAATCTCTTCTTGTCTGAACTGCTTATTGTTCACGTTTCACATTCCTACAAACCTACATTCCAGACAAATGCCTTCAGAAAATTCATTCTAACACTTAAATTTACATTTGACATTAACAAACTCGTATTCATCAAATACAACAATGAAACTAATCAATTACTGGTAATATAATGTAAATGGATAGATAAAAAATCTACTCACCAAGTAGTGGTAGGTGAACACACACACACACACAAGGATTTACCTTTTACAAGCTTTCGGTGCAAGGCTCCTTCTTGTAGAAGAGTTGAAGGGGAAGGGAAAGGGATGAAGGAAAAGGACTGGATTGGTTTAGGGAAAGGGGTACACTTCAGGAAAGTCACCCAGAATTCTGGGTCAGGGGAGACTTACTGGAGGGGGTGAGAAGGAAATACTTTCCTTCTCATTCTATCCGGTAAGTCTCTCGTGACCGCTCCAGGTTCTAGGCGACTTTCCTGAAGTGTATCCCTTTTCTTAAACCAATCCAGTCCTTTTCTACCACCCCTCTTCCTTATCCTTCAACTCTTCTACCAGAAGAAGGAACCACTGGCTCCAAAAGCATGTGTATGTTCCCCTGCCACTCCTTGGTCAGTAGATATTTTATCTATTCATTTACATTTACATGTCTTCATCAGATAAGCTATTCTTACCATTGCCAGTCTACCTATTTCTCCTTGCTATCCTGGCTATCATCAGTTACTCTGCTGCCCAAATAGCAAAACTTGACTACTTTCAAAGCCTCTTTTTCCTAATCTAAGCCCTCAGCATAGCCTGATATATAGGGTGATTATAATTAAACTTTAAAAATGCTGTTGAAATAACACCACTGGTCAGAATGATGTCAAATTGATATGGAATATTATCTGACAAGGGGGGAAACAGATGGCAGAAGAAAAAAAAGTGAGAATTGATCAATAGATCGCACTGTATGTGTCAGAATATGTAAATGAAAACACCTGTCATGCATACAACCCACTGAAGTTGCTATGAACACACCAGGCACAGGGCTTTTCCTCCTTTCGCATCTGTGACGTTCACCATTACAGTCTCAATGCAGGATCATGATCTGCTTGTAAAGCTGTATTACAAGAATGATGACTGCGCACACGTCGCTCTGCAGAAGTTCCAGACTCTGAACGATTTGAAAAAAGGTGTTGTTCCGATGACTGCAATGGGTCGCGAGAAATATTTCAGAAATTTGAAAAGACGGGTTGTTTTGGTGTGCAACCTGGTAGAGGGAGAAAATGAATTGATTCGACATCAGTGGAAGCAGTGGCCACAGCAATGCAGGAGGAGACGAGTGGTGGTGTGCAAATGTGTAGTGCACAGAGAATTGCCCAAATATTGAACATACTCATGAGCACAGTTCGTAAAATCATACGAAACATCCTTCTTTGCTATCTATTCATAATTACCCATGTGCAGAAGTCGCTTCCTGTTGACATTCCAGCAAGAGAGACCTTTGCGTCAGAATTTCTTGCTCAGATGGAAGTGGACAATGATTAGCTGTAGAAGATTTTGTGGACAGACGAAGCCCACTTCAATCTGACAGGATATGTGAATACACAGAACTGTTGAATATGGGCAATGGAAAATCCACACACAAATCAATGAGTACCACTTCATCCTGTGGTGCAGATTTACGGAACAATTTATCATAGGGCCACATTTTTTCAAAGAGATGTGTGTTTCCGGTCCTGTTACCTGTACCGTCTCTGGTAAGCGCTACGAGTGTCTTTTGCGCAACCACGTCATTCCAGCTCCCCAGCAGTGTGGATGGGATCATTTTTATGCAAGGTGGCACACCTCCACACATTGCAAGTCCAGATAAGCAGCTGCTCAAGTGCCATTTCGGAAGTGCTAGAATTATCAGCTGCCATTTCCCTACAGCCTGGCTAAGCCCCATTTCAGAAATGCTAGAATTATCAGCTGCCATTTCCCTACATACTGGCCATCCCAATCACCGATCTTAATCCGTGTGACTTCTGGCTGTGGAGCTGTCTGAAAGATGTTGTGTTCAGTGTTCTGACTGCAAACTTAGCTGCATTGAAGGTATGCATTGCGCAACACATTCTGAATATGAACCCAGAAACACTTCGATTAGTTGTGGAACATGTTGTTCCTCGATTTCAACTTGTTGCACAAAATAGTGGACAGCATATTGAACACGTTTTGCACCAGTCACACGGAAATTAATAATCCAATTTGATTTTGACTGATGCTTTTTACGTGGTTTTTGGCCTCAGGAGAATTAAAAACCTATGTGATTGATGCTTTTTATGTGGTTTTTGGCCTCAGGACAATTAAAAACTGATGTCATTGATGCTTTTTATGTGGTTTTTGGAGCCGGGGCATGTAAAAACAGATTTTTCCCATCCCATGTGATATGACCTTGCCATGATGGATGGACTTATGTAACTAACAGTATCACACTGAGTAGTACAGTTTGTTTAACATCAAACATGCTCCTTAGGCATTGTTGTATGAGTCATGTGTCATTTGTAATCTACCACTATTAAATTATGATGCTACATTTTTGACCATTTATTTTTCTTGTGCCTCACATTTTCCCCCTTATCCAGTAATATTCTGTTACAATTTGACCTTATTCTGACCAGTGGTGTAATTTCTACAGTGGTTTGAAAGTTTAACTTTAATTATGATCACCCTGTACTTTGATTACATTCCATTATCCTTGTTTTGGTTTTATTGGTGTTATCTTATACCCTGTTTTCAAAACATCTACATCCACCTGACTACTCTGCAATTCACACTTAAGTGCCTGGCAGGGGTTTTTCAAACCACCTTCAGACATTTTTCTACTGTTCCACTTTCTAATGGCACGTGGGAAAAATGAACACTTCAGTCCTTCTGTACTGGCTTTGAGTTCTCTTATTTTATTACAATGATTATTTCTCCTGATGTAGGTTGGTGTCATTAAAATATTTTGCATTCAGAGGAAAAAGTTCATGACTGAAATTTCGTGAAAAGATTTCGCTGCTTTGTTTTAAAGATTGCCACGAAAACTCACTTGTCACATCCATGACACTCCCTTCCCTTTGCATTATTATACAGAATGAGCTGCCCCTCTTTGGACCTTTTCGGTTTCCTCCATCAATCCCATCCGGTAAGGATTCCATATCACACAGTGATACTCCAGCACAGGATGGACAAGCATAGTGTAGACGGTCGCTTTAGTAGGTCTGCCAATGAAACACAGTCCTTGGTTCACCTTTCCATAACGTTATCTATGTAATCGTTCCAATTTACATTGTTCATAACTGTAATTCCTGGATATTTAGTTGAATTCACAGCCTTTAGATTTGTGTGATTTATTATGTAATTTAAATTTAATGGATTTCTTTGAATACTCATGTGGATAACCCCACACTTTTTATTCTGTAGCATCAATTCCACTTCACACAATGCAGGTAACTTATCTCAACCATTTTGCAAATGGCTCAAATGGCTCTGAGCACTATGGGACTTAACATCTATGGTCATCAGTCCCCTAGAACTTAGAACTACTTAAGCCTAACTAACCTAAGGACAGCACACAACACCCAGCCATCACGAGGCAGAGAAAATCCCTGACACCGCCGGGAATCGAACCCGGCAACCCGGGCATGGGAAGCGAGAACGCTACCGCACGACCACGAGATGTGGGCAACCATTTTGCAATTGGTCTTGATTGTTTGGCGACTTGACCAGATGATAAATGACAGCATCATCTGTAAACACTCTAAGAGTGTTGGCTCAGATTGCCTCCTAAATCATTTATATAGATTAGGAACAGCACAGGGGCTATGACACTTCCTAAGGAAATGTCAGATATATCTCCTGTTTTAATCCCTTACTTTTCATCAGTTACTACATACTGCGACTTTTCAGACAGAAAATCACAAATCCAGTTGCACAACTGAAGCAATATTCCATAGGCACACAATTTAATTAGAAATTGCCTGTGAGGAACAGTGTAAAAGCCTTCTGGAAATCTAGAAATATGGAATCAATTTGAGAGTCCCTACTGAAAGCACCCATTACTTCATGGAAATAAAGAGCTAGTTTGTTTCATAAGAACAATATTTTCTGAATCCATGCTGACTATGTGACAATAGACCATTTTCTTCAAGGTAATTCCTTATGTTCGAACGCAGTATATGTTCCAAAATCATTCTGCAAATTGATGTCAGTGATTTGGGTCAGTAATTCATTGGATTACTTCTACTTCCTTTTTTTGTGTATTGGTGTGACCTGTGCAACTTTCCACAATTTAGGTACAAATCTTTCATCAGGAGAGCAGCTGTATACGATTGTTGAATATGGAACTACTGTATCACCACACTCTCAAAGATGCCTTTTTGGTATACAATCTGGACTGTAAGACTTGCTTTACTAAATGACTTAACCTGCTTCACACCAATGATATCCACTTTTAAGTTACTCATATTGGGAGCTGTTTGTGGATCGAATTCTGGAATATTTACTTCGTCTTTTTTTGTGAAGGTATTTCAAAAAACTTGTTTAGTAACTCCGCTTTAGTGGCACTGGCATTAGTACTGTTACCATCACATCACACAGTAAAACTGTTCTTCAACATCCTTTGCTATCTCTGACAGAATTACAGTGTCACTGGCAAACCTCCCAGTTTCTATTTTTTTCCCTGTACTTTAAGTACAAGGGTTGACTGAAAAGAAATGCCTCCACCTTCATGACAGCATTGGTATGCGGCAGGTACTGGCTTGTTCCATAGTGTCTTCCCTACAGCTCCAGTTGGCGGGAAGCCTTAGTATTGAATGGTTGTGTTGTTACAGTGTAAAGTGTGGAACCCTGTGCAGATGGTCGGTCAATGCGATTTAAGCAATGTGCAGTCACTGAATTCTTGACAACAGAAAGTTTCATCCCAAAGGAGATTCATCAGAGAATGAAAGCAGTTTATGGTGATTGTGTTAATGCGAATACTGTGCGCCGTTGGGTGAGTAAGTTTAAACATGCTGAGGTGGGAACATCTGACCTGAGTGACAAACAAAGAATTGTACGTCCTGTGACAGCAGCCATGGAGTTTCACAAGCAAACTGTTGACTGACTGATTCAGGATAATCGTCGTATCACTTGGAGAAAATTGCAAGCACAATTGGCATTTCACAAGAATGTGGGTCACATTATTGCTTTGCTTGGCTATTAGAAGATCTTTGCACGATGGATACCCAGGATACTGACTCCTGAAATGAAAGCGTACATACTTGAAATTTTCCAAGAACTCTCACGTTGCGAGAATGAAGGTGACGCCTTTCTCCATTCAATTGTGACAGGAGACAAAACGTGGGTACATCATCACGACCCGGAGATGAAACGTCGTTCTATGAAATACCGACACAAAGACTCACCCCAGAAAAAGAAATTAAAGACGCAGCCCTGAGCTGGAGAAATCATGATCACAGTGTCCTGGGATGCAGATGGTCTTATCCATGTTTAGAGCACTACATCACAACACAGTGAACTCTAAAATGATGGCTAACAAGGGTCCAAAAGGAAAAGGGAAATGTTTTCTTGCAGCATGACAATGCCAAATCACACACTTCATGTGTCACCACAGCAGAACTTCAGCGACTGTATGGCATCCTCCATACAGTCCAGATTTAACACTGTCTGACTTCCATCTGTTCCCAATAATGAAAGATGATCAGCAGGGACATCATTATGCTTCTGATGATGACGCTGAGAGAACTGTGAGACTGTGGTTGCAAAAACAGACTGTCGGCTTCTTCTGTGTCGGCTTCAGAAAACTTGTTCATCATCGGCAGAAATGTATCCCCATTGGCTGGTGATTATGTGGAAAAGTGAATATTGGTAATTAAAGATCACATTCTAAGGATTATTTCTGCATTTTATTTTTTAAAATATTCCCATCCAAACCCAATTAACGATGGTGGAGGCATTTCTTTTCATTCAACCCTCATACTTTTCCAAAATTTTTCATTGGTTACCTTTACTGCTTGCTCAATGTAGAGATTGAATAACAACTGGAATAGGCCACATCCTGTCTCACTCCCTTCTGAACTACTGCTTCTCTCTCATGTCCTTCGGCTCTTATAACTGCAGTTTAGTTTTTGGTACAAGTTGTAAATAACATTTCACTGTCTGTGTTTTATCCTTGTAGCATTCAAAATTTCGATGTGTGTAGTCCAGTCAACATTGTCAAAAGCTTTCTCTAAATCTATGAATGTGTGTTTGCCTTTCTTCAGTTTATCTTGTAAGATAAGTCACATAGTCAGAATTATCTAGCATGTTCGTACATTTCTCCAGAACCCAGCTGATCTTCTCCAAGGTTGGCTTCTAGCAGTTTCTTCATTGTTCTGTAAATAATTCATATTACTATTTTGCAACCATGACTTGTTAAACTGATAGTTCAGTAATATTCACACCTGTTAGCACTTGCTTTCTTTGGAACTGGAATTATTGCATAGAGTTTTGTCACGGTTGGCTTTCCCAAGGCTATCAGTAGTTCTGAGGGAATGCTGCTTACTCAAGGGACCTTGATTCAACTTAGTTCTTTCAGTGTTCATCACACAGTATCACATCTCCCATATCAACTTCATTCCCTTTCATAATATTGCCTTTAAGTATGTTTCCCCTGTATAGCCTCCCCATGTATTCCTTCCACCTTTCCCATCTCTGATACTGATTTTCCATTGCAGTTCTTGATATTCATACTGCTGTTTCTGTTATCTCCAAAGGCCTCTTTAATGTTTCTCAAGGCAATATCTACTTTTCCACTAATTATACATGCTCCTATAGCCTAGCTCTTGTCCTGTAGATATTCCTGCTTAGCTATTCTGCTCTTTCTGTCAATAATACTTTTTACATCTCTGCATTCCTTTTCACCAGCTTCTTTTGCTGCATTTACACAATTCCTCCTTTCACCAGTTGAATTCAATACCGCCAATGATATCCATAGATTTCTACTAGACTTTGTCTTTTTATCTGCATATTTCATTCTCTGCTACCTTCATTATTTTATGTCTCAAAGCTATGCATTTGTCTCCTATTGTATTCCTTTCCCTTGTTTCAGTCAATCGTTGGTCAATAACCCTTTTGAAATTCTCAGCAGCCTCTAGTTCCTTCAATTTATCCAGACCACAACCTCCTACCTTTCTGCAATTTCTTCATATTTGATCTACAGTTCATAACCAACAAATTATGGTCAGAATGTCCGCAGCTTGTGGTCTTGCGGCAGCGTTCTCGCTTCCCGTGCACGGGGTCCCGGGTTCGATTCTCGGCGGGGTCAGGGATTTTCTCTGCCTCGAGATGACTGGGTGTTGTGTGTCTTTCATCCTCATTCACTCGCAAGTCGCTGTGGTGGTGTTAAAGAACTTGTAGAGAGGTGGCCTAACTGCCCCGCAAGAGGTCTCCCGGCCACCAATGCCATACGCTCATTATTATCATCATTATGGACACAGTCGCACCTGTCCTTGGAAATGCCTCACAGTTTAAAATCTAGCTTTAGAATCTTTGTATCCTATTAAATAATTAATTTTAAACCTTCCAGTGTCTCCAGGTCTGCTACATTTATACACCCTTCTTTCACAATTCTTAAACCAAGTGCTACCGATGATTAAATAATGCTCTGTGGAAAATTCTACCAGTCGGCTACCTCTTTCGTTCCTTTACCTCAGTCCATATTCACCTGTTACTTTTCCTTCTCTTCCTTTACTATTCCAGTCTCCCACCACACTTTAATTTTCCTCTTTCTTAAGTATCTGAATATTTTCTTTTATCTCACTATGAATTCTTTCATTCTCTACATCTTCTGTGGAGCTAGACAGAATATAAACTTGCACTACTGGTTGCTGCGTACAGATGCAAGCTGAGTGGGTGACCCTTCACTGACAGCTCCAGGCTGTGTTGGATTCCATCATGCAGCTTGAAGCTGCTGCCAATGGGCATCACTGTAGGGGGATCAGATGTGGTCATCCAAGGGTTGTTGAGTACATCCCACATGTCCCCCTTTCGGTCCACTGCTATTGTTGCCCCGGTTACCGCCTGCACTGAGACTGACCTCTAACCCATGGTTGAGTGGGAGGTCACTCCAGGGTCTGGCAGGCAGCGAACTACTTTCCTTGGGGTTCATCACAAGGGCACACCGGTTTCCTGACAAACAGGTTTCAGGTGCTATCTGTGGCTGATAATTTCCCTGAGCCAGGTGCAGATGCTCCCCCTGTTCTAGAGGAAGCCTCTCAACCCACAAGGTCTGGGAATTCACAGAAGGTGGGTTTGCTAGTAGTTGGGAACTCCAGCATTAGGCCCTCTAATGGGGCCCCTTAGGGATATGGCTGCAGAGGACGGGAAGGAGTCCTGTGTGCACTCCGTGTGCATACCGGATGGAGTCATTCCAGATGTGGAAATGGTGCTTTCAGATGCCATGAAGAGCAAAGGGTGCAGACATCTGCAAGTGGTGACTCACGTCGGTATCAACGATGCATGTAGCTTCTGATCAGAAGAGATTCTCTGCACTTCGGCTGGCTAGCTGAAGCGGTAAGGACTGGTAGTCTTGCTTGCGAGATGAAGGCAGAGCTCACCATCTGCAGCACTGTTGACACGACTGACTGTGGTCCTTTGGTTTTGGTACAGAGCCAAAGGGAGGGTCTGAATCAGAGGCTCAGGAAGTTCTGCAACAGTGAAGGCTGCACATTCCTTGACTTGCGCCATCAGGTGGTGGGTTTCCGAGTTCCACTTAATACGAGTCCACTACACACATGAAGCAGCTACATGGGTAGTGGGGGCTGCGTGGAAGGGACGGGTGGTTTTTTTTAGGTTGGAGGGTCTCAAGAAACTACAGAAAGGATGCCAGTCTAAAAGGGTGCAGGGCAAACACATGAAGGTAGAGAGAGCAAAAATTGATACTGTAGTTGTAAATTGTGGTAGCTGTGTTGGGAAAGGACTATAGCTCCAAGCATTAATAGAGAGCACTGAAGCTCAAATCATTTTAGGCACAGAAACCTGGCTAAAGCTGGAAATAAGTTCAGCTGAATTTTTTTCAAAGGACCTAATCATTTTCAGAAAGGACAGATTAAATAGTCAGTGGTGGAGTGTTTATTGCTACCAGAAGTAGTTTACCTTGTAGTGAAATTGAAGTGGATAGTTCCTGTGCGTTAATATGGGTAGATGTTATACTTGAGAACTTGAATAAATTAATAACTGGTTCATCTTACCGACCTTCTGACTCAAATAATGCAGTTGCTGAACAGTTCAAAGAAAAATTGAATCTCATTTCAAATAGGTTCCCCACTCATACAATTTTAGTTGGTGGTGACTTCAATCTGCCATCACATGTTTAAAGCTAGCAATAGGCATAAAATATTGTCCGAAATTGTACTGAATGCTTTAAAATTATTTTGAACAATTAGTTGAGCAGCCGACTTGAACTGTAAATGGTTGCAAAGACATACTTGACCTATTAGCCGTTGGATAAGCAGCTGAGCAGCAAGTCGTATACTCCTAGCTCACTCGTTTGTTACATAGTTTAATTCTTAATTTCTTTGCGTGTTTTTGGTACTTGCATTGTTTAATTCATAAATTTCGGGCGTATTATAGTATTTGAGAGTTGTAGCATCGCGGTTTAGTACCTGTTGTTGTTGTTGTGGTCTTCAGTCCTGAGACTGGTTTGATGCAGCTCTCCATGCTACTCTATCCTGTGCAAGCTTCTTCATCTCCCAGTACCTACTGCAACCTACATCCTTCTGAATCTGCTTAGTGTATTGATCTCTTGGTCTCCCTCTACGATTTTTACCCTCCACGCTGCCCTCCAATGCTAAATTTGTGATCCCTTGATGCCTCAAAACATGTCCTACCAACCGATCCCTTCTTCTAGTCAAGTTGTGCCACAAACTTCTCTTCTCCCCAATCCTATTCGATACCTCCTCATTAGTTACGTGATCTACCCACCTTATCTTCAGCATTCTTCTGTAGCACCACATTTCGAAAGCTTCTATTCTCTTCTTGTCCAAACCGGTTATCGTCCATGTTTCACTTCCATACATGGCTACACTCCATACAAATACTTTCAGAAACGACTTCCTGACACTTAAATCTATACTCGATGTTAACAAATTTCTCTTCTTCAGAAACGATTTCCTTGCCATTGCCAGTCTACATTTTATATCCTCTCTACTTCGACCATCTTCAGTTATTTTACTCCCTAAATAGCAAAATTCCTTTACTACTTTAAGTGTCTCATTTCCTAATCTAATCCCCTCAGCATCACCTGATTTAATTTGACTACATTCCATTATCCTCGTTTTGCTTTTGTTGATGTTCATCTTATATCCTCCTTTCAGGACACTGTCCATTCCGTTCAACTGCTCTTCCAAGTCCTTTGCTGTCTCTGACAGAATTACAATGTCATCGGCGAACCTCAAAGTTTTTACTTCTTCTCCATGAATTTTAATACCTACTCCGAATTTTTCTTTTGTTTCCTTTACTGCTTGCTCAATATACAGATTGAATAACATCGGGGAGAGGCTACAACTCTGTCTCACTCCTTTCCCAACCACTGCTTCCCTTTCATGCCCCTCGACTCTTATAACTGCCATCTGGTTTCTGTACAAATTGTAAATAGCCTTTCGCTCCCTGTATTTTACCCCTGCCACCTTCAGAATTTGAAAGAGAGTATTCCAGTTAACGTTGTCAAAAGCTTTCTCTAAGTCTACAAATGCTAGAAACATAGGTTTGCCTTTTCTTAATCTTTCTTCTAAGATAAGTCTTAAGGTTAGTCTTGCCTCACGTGTTCCAACATTTCTACGGAATCCAAACTGATCTTCCCCGAGGTCCGCTTCTACCAGTTTTTCCATTCGTCTATAAAGAATTCGCGTTAGTATTTTGCAGCTGTGACTTATTAAACTGATAGTTCGGTAATTTTCACGTCTGTCAACACCTGCTTTCTTTGGGATTGGAATTATTATATTCTTCTTGAAGTCTGTGGGTATTTCGCCTGTCTCATACATCCTGCTCACCAGATGGTAGAGTTTTGTCATGACTGGCTCTCCCGAGGCCATTAGTAGTTCTAATGGAATGTTGTCTACTCCCGGGGCCTTGTTTCGACTCAGGTCTTTCAGTGCTCTGTCAAACTCTTCATGCAGTATCTTATCTCCCATTTCATCTTCATCTACATCCTCTTCCATTTCCATAATATTGTCCTCAAGTACATCGCCCTTGTATAAACCCTCTATATACTCCTTCCACCTTTCTGCCTTCCCTTCTTTGCTTAGAACTGGGTTGCCATCTGAGCTCTTGATATTCATACAAGTGGTTCTCTTCTCTCCAAAGGTCTCTTTAATTTTTCTGTAGGCAGTATCTATCTTACCCCTAGTGAGACAAGCCTCTACATCCTTACATTTGTCCTCTAGCCATCCCTGCTTAGCCATTTTGCACTTTCTGTCGATCTCATTTTTGAGACGTTTGTATTCCCTTTTGCCTGCTTCATTTACTGCATTTTTATATTTTCTCCTTTCATCAATTAAATTCAATATTTCTTCTGTTACCCAAGGATTTCTATTAGCCCTCGTCTTTTTACCTACTTGATCCTCTGCTGCCTTCACTACTTCATCCCTCAGAGCTACCCATTCTTCTTCTACTGTATTTCTTTCCCCCATTCCTGTCAATTGTTCCCTTATGCTCTCCCTGAAAATCTCTACAACCTCTGGTTCTTTCAGTTTATCCAGATCCCATCTCCTTAAATTCCCACCTTTTTGCAGTTTCTTCATTTTCAATCTGCAGTTCATAACCAATAGATTGTGGTCAGAATCCACATCTGCCCCTGGAAATGTCTTACAATTTAAAACCTGGTTCCTAAATCTCTGTCTTACCATTATATAATCTATCTGATACCTATTAGTATCTCCAGGATTCTTCCAGGTATACAACCTTCTTTTATGATTCTTGAACCAAGTGTTAGCTATGATTAAGTTATGCTCTGTGCAAAATTCTACAAGGCGGCTTCCTCTTCCATTTCTTCCCCCCAATCCATATTCACCTACTATGTTTCCTTCTCTCCCTTCTCCTACTGACGAATTCCAGTCACCCATGACTATTAAATTTTCGTCTCCCTTCACTACCTGAATAATTTCTTTTATCTCGTCATATATTTCATCAATTTCTTCATCATCTGCAGAGCTAGTTGGCATATAAACTTGTACTACTGTAGTAGGCATGGGCTTTGTGTCTATCTTGGCCACAATAATGCGTTCACTATGCTGTTTGTAGTAGCTAACCCGCACTCCTATTTTTTTATTCATTATTAAACCTACTCCTGCATTACCCCTATTTGATTTTGTATTGATAACCCTGTAATCACCTGACCAAAAGTCTTGTTCCTCCTGCCACCGAACTTCACTAATTCCCACTATATCTAACTTTAACCTATCCATTTCCCTTTTTAAATTTTCTAACCGACCTGCCCGATTAAGGGATCTGACATTCCACGCTCCGATCCGTAGAATGCCAGTTTTCTTTCTCCTGATAACGACGTCCTCTTCAGTAGTCCCCGCCCGGAGGTCCGAATGGGGGACTATTTTACCTCCGGAATATTTTACCCAAGAGGACGCCATCATCATTTAATCATACAGTAAAGCTGCATGTCCTTGGGAAAAATTACGGCTGTAGTTTCCCCTTGCTTTCAGCCGTTCGCAGTACCAGCACAGCAAGGCCGTTTTGGTTAATGTTACAAGGCCAGATCAGTCAATCATCCAGACTGTTGCCCTTGCAACTACTGAAAAGGCTGCTGCCCCTCTTCAGGAACCACATGTTTGTCTGGCCTCTCAACAGATACCCCTCCGTTGTGGTTGCACCTACGGTACGGCCATCTGTATCGCTGAGACACGCAAGCCTCCCCACCAACGGCAAGGTCCATGGTTCATGGGGGAAGCATAAATTTTCTCAGCATGTTATAGTCTTAGGTGGAGATTTCAATTTACCAGATATAGACTGGGACACTCAGATGTTTAGGATGGGTGGTAGGGACAGAGCATCGAGTGACATTATACTGAGTGCACTATCCGAAAATTACCTCGAGCAATTAAACAGAGAACCGACTCGTGGAGATAACATCTTGGACCTACTGATAACAAACAGACCCGAACTTTTCGACTCTTTAAGTGCAGAACAGGGAATCAGTGATCATAAGGCCGTTGCAGCATCCCTGAATATGGAAGTTAATAGGAATATAAAAAAAGGGAGGAAGGTTTATCTGTTTAGCAAGAGTAATAGAAGGCAGATTTCAGACTACCTAACAGGTCAAAACGAAAATTTCTATTCCGACACTGACAATGTTGAGTGTTTATGGAAAAAGTTCAAGGCAATCGTAAAATGCGTTTTAGACAGGTACGTGCCGAGTAAAACTGTGAGGGCCGGGAAAAACCCACCGTGGTACAACAACAAAGTTAGGAAACTACTGCGAAAGCAAAGAGAGCTCCACTCCAAGTTTAAACGCAGCCAAAACCTCTCAGACAAACAGAAGCTAAACGATGTCAAAGTTAGCATAAGGAGGGCTATGCGTGAAGCGTTCATTGAATTCGAAAGTAAAATTCTATGTACCGACTTGACAGAAAATCCTAGGAAGTTCTGGTCTTACGTTAAATCAGTAAGTGGCTCGAAACAGCATATCCAGACACTACGGGATGATGATGGCATTGAAACAGAGGATGACACGCGTAAAGCTGAAATACTGAACACCTTTTTCCAAAGCTGTTTCACAGAGGAAGACCGCACTGCAGTTCCTTCTCTAAATCCTCGCACAAACGAAAAAATGGCTGACATCGAAATAAGTGTCCAAGGAATAGAAAAGCAACTGGAATCACTCAATAGAGGAAAGTCCACTGGACCTGACGGGATTCCAATTCGATTCTACACAGAGTACGCGAAAGAACTTGCCCCCCTTCTAACAGCCGTGTACCGCAAGTCTCTAGAGGAACGGAGGGTTCCAAATGATTGGAAAAGAGCACAGATAGTCCCAGTCTTCAAGAAGGGTCGTCGAGCAGATGCGCAAAACTATAGACCTATACCTCTTACGTCGATCTCTTGTAGAATTTTAGAACATGTTTTTTGCTCGCGTATCATGTCATTTCTGGAAACCCAGAATCTACTATGTAGGAATCAACATGGATTCCGGAAACAGCGATCGTGTGAGACCCAACTCGCCTTATTTGTTCATGAGACCCAGAAAATATTAGATACAGGCTCCCAGGTAGATGCTATTTTTCTTGACTTCCGGAAGGCGTTCGATACAGTTCCGCACTGTCGCCTGATAAACAAAGTAAGAGCCTACGGAATATCAGACCAGCTGTGTGGCTGGATTGAAGAGTTTTTAGCAAACAGAACACAGCATGTTGTTATCAATGGAGAGATGTCTACAGACGTTAAAGTAACCTCTGGCGTGCCACAGGGGAGTGTTATGGGACCATTGCTTTTCACAATATATATAAATGACTTAGTAGGTAGTGTCGGAAGTTCCATGCGGCTTTTCGCGGATGATGCTGTAGTATACAGAGAAGTTGCAGCATTAGAAAATTGTAGCGAAATGCAGGAAGATCTGCAGCGGATAGGCACTTGGTGCAGGGAGTGGCAACTGACCCTTAACATAGACAAATGTAATGTATTGCGAATACATAGAAAGAAGGATCCTTTATTGTATGATTATATGATAGTGGAACAAACACTGGTAGCAGTTACGTCTGTAAAATATCTGGGAGTATGCATGCGGAACGATTTGAAGTGGAATAATCATATAAAATTAATTGATGGTAAGGCGGGTACCAGGTTGAGATTCATTGGGAGAGTGCTTAGAAAATGTAGTCCATCAACAAAGGAGGTGGCTTACAAAACACTCGTTCGACCTATACTTGAGTATTGCTCATCAGTGTGGGATCCGTACCAGGTCGGGTTGACGGAGGAGATAGAGAAGATCCAAAGAAGAGCGGCGCGTTTCGTCACCGGGTTATTTGGTAACCGTGATAGCGTTACGGAGATGTTTAATAAACTCAAGTGGCAGACTCTGCAAGAGAGGCGCACTGCATCGCGGTGTAGCTTGCTCGCCAGGTTTCGAGAGGGTGCGTTTCTGGATGAGGTATCGAATATATTGCTTCCCCCTACTTATACCTCCCGAGGAGATCACGAATGTAAAATTAGAGAGATTAGAGCGCGCACGGAGGCTTTCAGACAGTCGTTCTTCCCGCGAACCATACGCGACTGGAACAGGAAAGGGAGGTAATGACAGTGGCACGTAAAGTGCCCTCCGCCACACACTGTTGGGTGGCTTGCGGAGTATCAATGTAAATGTAAATGTAAATAATCCTGAACAAATAGAGAGCATCATGATGGATACAGTGATTAGTGACCACAAGATGGCTGTAGCGAGACTGAATATAACAACATCCAAATCCACAAAAAACAAATGCAAAGTACATCTAAAAAGAGAGAAAGAAAGAGAGAGAGAGAGAGAGAGAGAGAGAGAGAGAGAGAGAGAGAGCAGATATAAATTTGCTAGACGCCTATCTAAGAGGGAATCTCCACTCCTTCCAATCTGACTATGTAAGCACAGACCAAATGTGGTTTGAATTCAAAGAAACTATATCAACAGCAATTGAGAGATACATAAATTGATAAGTGATAGTACTGATCCCCCTGGTACACTAAATGGGTCAGAACACCCTCGCAAAAGCACCAAAAAGATCATACCAAATTTTAAAAAAACACACCATCCACCAAATTCGTGAAATTTTACAGAAACTCAAAATTTAGCACGAACTTTAATGTGAGATGCTTTTAATAGTTTACACAATGAAACTCTGTGTCAAAATCTTGCAACAAACCCAAAGAGATTCTGGTCATATGTAAAGTACAACAGCGGCAAGACGCAATCAATATCTTCACAGTGCGATAACAATGGTTATATCACAGATGTCAGTGCCACTAAAGCAGTTACTAACACCATTTTCCAAAGCTTGTTCACCAAAGACGATGAAGTAAATATTCCAGAATTCAAATCTAGAACAAGTGCCAACAAGAATAATTCAGAAATAAGATATCCTTGATGTGGTGAAGCAGCTTGAATCACTTAATAAAGGCAAGGCTTCCAGTTCAGACTGCATACCAGTCACATTCCTTTCAGAGTATGCTGATACAATAGCTCCATATCTAAAAAAGATCTGTACCTAACGAATGGAAAGTTGCACAAGTCATACCCAAGAAAGGAATTAGGAATAATCTGATGAATTACAGACTCATAACACTAATGTTGATTCACAGTAGGGTTTTGGAACATATTCTGTGTTCGAACATAATTAATTATCTCAAAGAAAATGATTTATTCACTATTTATTGACTAACAATCACCGATTCAGGAAAAACTGTTCTTATGAAATATAACTAGCTCTCTATTCTCACGAAATAGTGAGTACTATTAACAAGGGTTGTCAAATTGATTCCATATTCTTAGATTTCCAGAACACTTTTGACACCTTTCCTCACAAGTGTCTCCTAATCGAATTGTGTGCCTATTTCGCATCGTCTCAGTTATGTGTCTGCATTTGTGAGTTCCTGTAAAGTAGGTTCGTAGTAACTAATACAAAGTCGTCGAGTAAAACAGAAGTAATATCTAGCGTTCCCCAAGGAAGTATTACAGGCCCTCTGCTGTTCCTGATCTACATAAATGGCGCAGGAGACAATCTGAGCATCCCTCTTAGATTGTTTGCAGATGATGCTGTCATTTATCATCTTATAAAGTCATCAGATGATAAAAACCAACTGCAAAATGATTTAGACAAGATATCTGTGTGGTGCAAACAGTGGCAACTGACTCTAAATAATGAAAAGTGTGAAGTTATCCATGTGAGTACTAAAAGAAATCCACTAAATTTCAGTTACACGATAAATCACACAACTCTAAAGGCTGTAACTTCAACTAAATACTTAGGAATTACAATTATGAATAACTTCAACTGGAATTATCACATAGATAATATTGTGGATAAAGCAAACCAAATACTGTGATTTATTGGTAGAACACTTAGAAAATGCAACAGATCGACTAAAGAGACAGTGTACACCACGCTTGTCCGCCCTCTTCTGGAGTATTGCTGTGTGGCATGGGATCCGCATCAGATGGGACTTACGGAGGACACTGAAAAAGTTCAAAGAAGGGCAGCTTCTTTTGAATTATCGTGAAATAGGGGAGAGAATGAAATGGACATGATGCGTGAATTACGATGGGAGTCATTAAAACAAAAGTGTTTTTTACTGCAGAAGAATCTTCTCATGAAATTTCAATCACCAACTTTCTCCTCTAAATGTGAAAATATTCTGTTGGCTCCCACCTACAAAGCGAGAAATGATCATCATGATAAAATAAGACAAATCAGAGCTCACACAAAGATTTAAGTGCTTGTTTCTCCTGCACGCTGTTCGAGTGTGGGATCACAGAGAAATAGCTCGAAGGTGGCTCGATGAACCCTCTGCTGCCCACTTAATTGTGAATTGCAGAGTAATGATGTAGATGTAGATAATGTAACAGGCATTGGCTTTATGTCTATCTTGGCTATGATAATGGGTTCACTATGTTGTTCATAGTGTCTTACCTACATTCCTGTTTTCTTATTCATTATTAGATGTAGTCCAGCATTAGTCTTTATAGTGTTTTCCTGGCAGATTAAAGATGTGTGTTGGATTAGTGCAATCAACTTAAGATCTGTAGCTTTCGCAAGACATGGTTTAACAAACGATGCCATCCAAACACACTTCATAAGGTAGATAGACATCTACACACATCTCGTATGACAGATAAGAAAAGGAGCTATTCGACTACTGAACCTATGAAATAAGAATGAAAGTGTAAAATCAAACAACGGAAACTGCAGGTAGGAATATCAACAATGCAGGAAAAGCTAGATTGCTACCTACCATAAAGAAGACCTTTTATAGACACAATTAAAATACACTTACATGAAGCTTTTGACAGCACCTAACTTATCAAATATGGGGGATGGGGAGGGGGGTTATATGGTGTGCCCTTGTTGAAGAAAAAATTCAATCTCAAGGGAGTTTCAAGGTTTTATGTCAAGACATGAACTGTGCTCAAATGACTCAGCTTAAAGCCTACTAAAAGCAAGATCTATATTTCAAGTCCCATTTTAAACCTTAATTTTTATTACTTTATGTAGTTTGCATAACAAATATGTTTTAACTTCTTCATTGTTTCAAAAGCGTCAAGTAGGAAAACAAAATATGTCATGGAAAGGAAGATTAGGGTTCAGCATCAGATCAACACTAATAGAGGTGGAGGTCAAGCCTGAATTGAGAAAGGGTAGAGAACAAAATCAGCCATGTCCCAGTCAAAGGAGCCATCCCATAACTTGTCTTAATTGATTTAGTGAAAGACAAACCTGTATGCGGTCTAAATTTCATGTTATTGTGGTCTTCAGTCCAAAAACTGCTTTGATGCAGCTGACCATGTTAATCCATCCTGTGCAAGCCTCTTCATCTCCAAATAACTACTGCAACCTACATCCTTCTGAATCTGCTTACTGTATTCGTCTTAGGTCATCCCCAACATTTATTACCCCTCCCCCCTCTCCATTATCAAATTGATGATTCCTAATCCCTTCTTTTAATCACGGTGTGCCAGAAATTTCTTTTCTCCCCAGTCTGATTCAGTGCCTCTTCATTAGCTACTCAATCTACTCATCTAATCTTCAGCACTTTTCTATAGCATCATCTTTCAAAAGTTTTTATTCTCTTCTTGTCTGAACTGCTTATCAAAAAATGCATTACTTCCTTACATTCCAACAATTATTTTCAGAAAAGATTTAACACTTACATTTATATCAGACATTCACAAATTCCCTCTTCTTTTAGAATTTTTTTTCTTGCTATTGCCAGCATTCTATATCCAGTCTACTTCAGCCACCGTCAGTTATTTTGCTGCCTAAATAGCTCTTTTCCTAATCTAATTCCATTATCATAAACTGATTTAATTCAATTAAATTCCAATACCCTTGTTTCATTTTTGTTTATTTTTATTTTATAATCTCTTTTCAAAACATCATCAATTCCGCTCAACTGCTCTTCTTTAATTCCCTTCCTAAACGTCTCCTTGACTTGCTTTACTGCCAGCTCAATACACCGACTGAATAACGTTCGGGGTAAGCTACAGCCCAATCTCAAGTGCTCCTTGGCTACTACTTCACTTTCATTTCCTTCAACTCTTGTAACTGCAGTCAGGTTTCTATACCAGTAGCAAGTAACCTTTTATTTGAAACTTCCTGGCAGATTAAAACTGTGTGCCCGACCGAGACTCGAACTCGGGACCTTTGCCTTTCGCGGGCAAGTGCTCTACCAACTGAGCTACCGAAGCACGACTCACGCCCGGTACTCACAGCTTTACTTCTGCCAGTACCTCGTCTCCTACCTTCCAAACTTTACAGAAGCTCTCCTGCGATCCTTTCTTTCAGGAGTGCTAGTTCTGCAAGGTTCGCAGGAGAGCTTCTGTAAAGTTTGGAAGGTAGGAGACGAGGTACTGGCAGAAGTAAAGCTGTGAGTACCGGGCGTGAGTCGTGCTTCGGTAGCTCAGTTGGTAGAGCACTTGCCCGCCAAAGGCAAAGGTCCCGAGTTCGAGTCTCGGTCGGGCACACAGTTTTAATCTGCTAGGAAGTTTCACATCAGCGCACACTCTGCTGCAGAGTGAAAATCTCATTCTGGAACCTTTTATTTCATGTATTTTATCCCTGCTACCTTCAAAATTTGGAAAGAAGTAGCCAAGTCAACACTGTCAAAAGCTTTCCCTAAATATACGAATGCTATAAAAGTAGGTTTGCCTTTCTTTACCTTACCTTTCAAGATAAGTCGTAGGGTTAGTATTGCCTCACACGTTCTTACAGTTCTCTGGAACCCAAACTGACCATCACAAGGGTCAACTTCTGCTATTTTTTTCCATTCTTATGTACATAAACTGTGTCGTCATCTTGCAACCATGATTTATTAAACTGATGGTTTGGTAGTACTCATACCTGTCAGCACCTGCCTTCTTTGAAATTGGATTTATTACACTCTTTCTGAAGTCTGAGGGCATTTCCCATCTGATACATCCTGCACACCTTATAGAAAAATTTTGTAAAAGCTGGCTCTCCCAAGGATCTCAATAATTCTGAGAGAGTGTTGTCTACTCCAGGTGCCTTGTTTACACTTAGGTATATCAGCAAGACATTCTTCTTGTGGTATTGTACCTCCCATCTCATCTTCACTTTCTCCCTGTTCTCTTTCTATAATGCTGTCCTCAGGTTTGTTTTCCTTACACAAAAGATACACTGTATCACGAAAAGGTATGGCCGAACTTTCAGGGGACATTTCACATGCTTCACTGCTTGTGTTGACCTGCAACTAACCTCTTTGCTCTACTGGCATCAAGCACATAATATGAACTGTTTAATGTTCATCATGGACTTTGTTTATGGTACAGTGCAATGGTAGTGTACTCATATGCAGAGCTGGCAGATACCCATTTGCTGTACAGGTTAGCAGAAGATAACAGCTGTGGGGCTCAACATTTGTACCAGGAGGGATTTCCAGAACAACAATTCCCCGACAGGAGGACACCTGAAGCATCTGATCGCTATCTTAAAGGGCATGAGATGTTTGAGCCATTTGTTCATGATGGGGGAGGCCTAGAATGATGACGACACCTCAACTCGAAGAGGAACTTCTTTGTCTAGTTGATGACATCCCTAGTGTCAAAATGACTGACTGGAGAGTGCTACATGAGAACATGCTCTACCCATACCATGTACAGTTTCTGCAGGCACAATTAGCAGCCGATTTTCCTGCAGGGGTACACTTCTGAGAATAGTTCATTCAACAATGTGTCAACCCTCCCTTTAGTGCAAATGTGCTCTTTACAGATGGAGCTTATTTTTAATGTGATCAGATTGTAAATTTTCACAATAAGCATATATAGGCTGTCAGGAATCCTCATGGAATTGTGCAATCATGTCATCAACACAGATTTTCCATTGATGTTTGGTCAGCATTGTTGGGAACTGTTTGATAGGACCTCGTGTTCTTCAATCCAGGCTCTATGAAGAAACTTGCCATGCTTTCTTAGAGAATACTCTACTTGTTCTGCTAGAATGTGTGCTTTTGCGAGTTTGACAAAACATGTACTTCATAAACGATGGAGCTGTTCCTCATTTCAGTGCTGATGTTCATTGGCTTCTAAACAATAGACTTTGTTACAGATGGATAAGTAGAGGTGAACCAATTCCTTGGTCTCCATGCTCTCTGGCACTAAACCCACTAGACTTTTATTTGTGGGAGACTTAGCAGTCTCCTGTGACCAGATGCCTGGTACAAGATTTATTGTGAAAGGCTGTGAAACAGCGCATCAGGGGTTCAACACGAGGGCAAGCTGGTGCACATATCGTTGCCAACAGAGGGCATTTTGAAGATTTCATTTAGGACAGTGTTTCATATTATGCTCATACATTCTTTTCCTGTGCATTTCCCATAATTAATGTGTTGAAGAGTTGTAGAAACTGAGCTCTAGCATGGAAATAAAGAATTTCTGGACCCAGGTACATATAAAATATTTTCTTCCTCTACATGTGGGGAATGTTTCCTAAAAGTTCAGCCATATCATTTTGTTACACCCTGTACATTCCTTCCACCTTTTCCTTCTTTATTTAGAACTGGCTTGCCATCTGAGCTCCTAACATTCATACAGCTGCTTCTCTTTCCCCCAATGGTCTCTTCAATTGTCCGACGGATGACACTGTGGTCAGTCAGACCCAACTGTGTCCAGAATGGTGGTGATTGCTTGCTTACAAATGAGGCAGTCTCTAAATCTTGCACGTTCTCCTCCCATATTTATTTTAGTCATGCTAACGTACATGTGTGTCTACTCTTGCTTTTTGTTTATTATTTCTGTCTCAGAATTGACATAATTATAATATCCTTCATTACTTTATACATAAAACAACTGGGGATCAAAATTGGAGCAGGTGTACATGTCCACAATTATATTACAGACACTACTACAGTGTATAATTCTCTGATACATAAATAAGTAGACTACTCATGAAAAAAAGTAAATAATGACTGACTGACTAAACTGTCCTGATCTAACTTTGGTTTAGTAAGAAGTAAATTACATATAGCTTTATGAAGAAAATAAAATATCAAGCAGACAATTATATACGAAATTGTAGGTTTTGACAAAATGTATGAGTAACTTCACGAATGTCTGTCATGGTGTGAAGTGCAGACACATATCTCTGATAACAGATTGTTATCCTAATATTTTTATTGCAGTGTACTGTCACTTTTGTGACTTCGGACTTACAGAGACTGTGCACAGCACATAGAACTGACAAGTTGCTCTGCAATTATAACTAATCTGAAGATGTTCAACATTTGATCAAAACTGATAGTCCTTATTACAACAAATGTGACTACAAATAATAGAATGTGTGAAACTATTTCACATTTGCCTCTACTGATACGCAGAATCCTGCTCATAAATAAACAGAGCACCTGTGCCCTCTGCTCCTCAGTCAGCAGTTAACCTGTGAACCAGCCACTGACCAGCAATCTTCTGATCTCCCTGTACCATCCCGGCCCTGAAAAACAACCACACCCTTCATCAGGACTTGGACTACTACTAGTTGTGACCTGAGGTGAGGGATATCCTACCCATATTTGTGAAAGCAGCCATGTTACATATCAGCTGTGCTGCATTCTATGTGGGCATGACAAGTCAGCAACTGTCTACTTACATGAACGGCCACAGTCAGACTGTGACAAACTGCAAACTTCACCAAGCAATTGCCAAACATGCCGTGCATAAGAAAACAGATGACTTCAACAGTTGCTTCACTATGTAGGCAATTTGGATACTCTCTTCCAGCACAAGTTTCGCTGAATTACAAAGATGGGAATTGTCTCACCAACATATTCTGCATTCTCACCCCCTTGGCCTGAACCTCTGCTAACCTGATCCAACTGTTCCACTTTACCTGTTCCCTTCTCTCTTCTGCTCACACAACTACTTCCCCAGCCAGATCATGTACCGCCTTCTCCCATTACTCTTCCCCTCTTCCACTCGCATGTGAGCATAATCTCTCTCTCTTCCCCTCCCCCCTTCCCCTCTCATCCCCTCTCTCACCCCTTTTTCCACCCCTCTCCCTTTCTCTCTTCCAGACTTGTTTCCCCCCTTTATGTCCAGATGCTTAACTACAGGTCTTACAAAGTCTTCCCACACACTTAAATTTTTCAGTTCTTTACAAATGCGCTATAATAATCCATAATTCATAGATTACTATCAAACATATAAAGAAATATATAGGAGGGTACTGGTTGCTGCAAGAAGTCATTCGGTAACAAAATAATATAGAATGCAGAAAATAAAAGCAGAGTCATGAGGAATATCATAAGACAGGATACTGGAAAAGGCAGAACCTATAAATCAGAGGCACAATGCGCCACTGCTGACTGTTAACAAAGGTCTGAGCACATGGAATAGGTGGCTCTAAGACTTCTTATTAATAGAATCTGGTACGTTATTCTGGATGGTGAGTGTTCATCAGAGATATGGGTGTCATCAGAGTGCCCCAGGGAATTGTGATACAGCTTCTCTTATTCTCTATGTACATAAATGATTTGGCTGACAGAGTGGGCACTGATCTGCAACTGTTTGTTGATTTCACTGTTGCATGTAGGAAAATGTCTTTACTGACTGACTGTAGGAGGATACAGGATGACTTAGACAAGATTTCTATTTGGCTTGATGAACAGCAGCTTGCTCTAAAGGTAGAAAAATGCAAGTTAATGCAAATGAGCTGGAAAAACAAACCTGTAATGTTCAAATACAGTATCAGTGATATGCTGCTTGATACAGTCATACTGATTAAACATTTAGGCCAAGACGTAATACTGCAAAACAATATAGGATAGACTGTGCACATTAAGGCCAGTTGTAGGGAATGTGAATGGTTGGCTTTGGTTTATTGGGAGAATTCTAGGAAAGTATAGCTCTTCAATAAAGAAGACTATGTACGGAACACTAATGCAATCCCTTCTTGAGTACTGCTTGAGTGTTTATGATGCCCATAAGATCAGATTAAAGGAAGACATCAAACTAATTCAGAGGCATGCTGCTAGATTTGTAACATGTAGGTTTCATCAAAACACTAGTGTTATAGAGATGCCTGGAGAGAAGATGAAGTTATTTTCGTGAAACACTATTGACAAAATTTCAAGAAGCGGCATTAGTGCGTGACTGCAGAATGATTCTACAGCCAACAATGTATATTTCTTGGAAGGATCATGAAGACAAAGCATTAGGGCATATACTGAGGTGTACAGACAGTTGTTTTTCACAGGTTCCATTTTCCTGTGGAACAGGAAAGGGAATCGTTAAGTTGTGGTACAAGGTACCCTGTGCCATGCACCATATGGTGGCTTGCGATGTATGATTTTAGATGTAGAAAATTGGAAGTCGAATGGCTAAAGTGCACTTACAGTATCAGCACCTCTTGCATTTAGTGATGATGTTGGCATTTTGTTGAGATTGGTCAAAGCCAATTGAGTGACTGTTTAGGATAGCCAATGACAATCACTGAATCTAACAATTTCTTTCAGAATAAGAAACAAATGGACAAATGGAGTACTCTTCTTTTATATGCTGAATCCCAGAATGACTTTTACTGATCTGTTTATTACGAATTTTATGGTTGGCTATGGATTTTCATATTTATTTGGAGACATGCTGACAATTTGACTTTTAGTAAGGCCTGAGATGTAAATTAGGTTGGAATGTGATAATTAGTTTCTCATTTCGTGAAGCCAACAAATTCCAAAACAAAAACACAATTGCAGTAACAGATTGATATGCAATGTAGCTCAAGATACAGTATATAAATTTGTCATTGCAAACTATTGTAAGGAAAACAAGTTGACATATTCCCACTGTGGAGGGTGTGACCATCTAAAAAAGAACTGTAAAAATACCAAGCAAGCTCCAGTGCGCATTCCATGTTAGAAAGGGAAGAAACCATGCAGCCAAAGAAGTACAGACTGTGAAACGTAGGGCCTGTCAAATGTTCTTGGAATGAGAGATTCAAATAACCAAATATGGATTCTGAACCATTGTGCATGATGCTGGTGAGCATCACAGGAAACCACAGAGTAAATACAAACACAGCAAAATCATGTCGAAGAAGATGAAACATGTCCAGGAAGAAAACTGATACATCCAAGCTCACTGATCAAATGGATTATAAAATCAGCTGTCATCTTTGTAAGAAATGGAAGCCTCCATCAAAGAGAATGATGGATGCAGAAAGTGTCAAAATATTCTGAGCCAATGTGAAGGGTAGAATGAGAAGAGACATAGCAACCCAAACCGAAAATATGACTGACCACATAGACAAGGGCAATAACGAGATGGAATTTAGAAAGGTCAATAATAAGAATAATGGAGAGGAGTGGAGTTTGTAGAAGTGGCTAAGAAGAAAGGAAAACAATGAATGGACAGCAGGCCTACCTCTAGAGGAGGAAGACTTAAAGAAGTACATACTATCAAATTTTTAAAAAATAGTTGAAAGTGTAGTAAATGCAAGGTGTGATAGCATGCAACATGTTGTAATAATGATGTGTGATAGCATTCAACAGCTAATAGAGGAAGATTACAAAAATGTGTAGAATCACAGAATCTATAGATGACAATGAGAACCACGAAAAGCATACAAACAATGATGGAGATGGCAGGAAAAATGGAAGGGGTTTATGGCTGGGGCTGCAGTCTGTTTACACAATGTGAAAATGCAATGAGACTGACTAAATTAGAGGATATGCATGTGTTAACCATAGCAATAAGGCACCTGGTTAGGCATGGTCATCCAAAAGGCTGCACCATAAATCTTCCTGTCATGGAGGAAACTGATCATATTCAGCTCACTGTCAACAAATTGCCTGCAAAAGCGAAGGAACAGCACACACTACTTGAAGTCGTATTTAAGAAGGAACAGAAGACATTTGATACTGAGCATCTGTACAGGCAATTAGTGATGACACACAACCAAATTGTACATGATTACAGGTTACACTGCGGCATAACTATGTTCTCACTAGGTTTCCATAGCATTCAATTACAATCCAATCTCATCCCAGCAGCAACGAAACAGAGGCAGATGATTAAAACTGGCTAGATAAACGCAATGCGCAGTGCATTGTGTTGCAAGAACTTGGGAAAGTGTTAGAGGTGTTGGACCTACAAATACTATGTACACAGCAGCCATAGTCTAGAAACAGGGCATCACCTCACATGCCAATTACACCACAGATCATAACATCAGGTCAACTTCCAGTGGCTCAGATATTGGTGCCAGATAAAGATATAACAGTGACAACTCTGTGACGAACATGTGTGACAATAGAAATAATGACTGCCTTAGGAAAATTTTACATAACTAATCACAGATAGGCACAACAAAAAAACTGCTACAAATAGAGCTTTGGGCCATTAAGGCCTTCATCACCAATAGAGGACAGACAGATGGACGCATGCATACACACACACACACACACACACACACACACACACACACACACGACTGCAGTATCAGGCAACTGAAACCACACTGCGAGCAGCAGCACCAGTGCATGATGGAGTGGCGACTGGGTGGGGCTAAGGAGGAGGCTGGGGCGGGGAAGGGGAGGGTTAGTATGGTGGGTGTGGCAGACAGTGAAGTGCTGCAGGTTAATGAAGGTTAGTCACTGTCCTGACCCATCCAGCCCCTTCCCTGTTCCCATTCCAGAACTACACAGCTATCATTCCACCATCACACCTAGTCTTTTTACTTCTCTCCTTTTCCGCTCCATAGGTGGAGCATCACATGGTACACTGCTCCTTGACCTACCATCCACCTTCTTACGTGCATATCATTATAGCTATGAGATTTTTTTCTGGAATTGAGAGCACAAAACATTGATAAAAAATTTACACTGCAGAAAAGGGCATAACAATAACAACTAGAAATCAAATGTTTTTTATTCCAGTCTTTGATCGCAATATCACTTTAGGGCATGGTGTAGAAAAGATCTGAGAAATGGTCATTACGGACTGCAACCGCCCATCGTCAAAAGAACGGATATTGTGATCAAACACTGGAATAAAAACTATATGACAGTATTGGATCACTGTTTGTATATGCAAGTATGTCGCAGCTGGTATAACTAGAAATATTAGTCAGGTGCATTGTAAATAACTGTATAAGAAACTGGGCACTCTTACTGAACCACATGAGTACATCTAAACATATAACAAGGAAAAACAAACAATAGTCTCAAAACAGTATTTACTGTTGGCAAATAAACTCGTGTAACAAATTACCCAAGGAGACAAAAAAGAAATTACTAAACTAGACCTGTTTAAAATGGCAGCTAAAACACTCCTCACTAGTAACACATATTTTACAGAGTTTACTTGGAGGACTCAGAGCAGTGGTTTATAATGAGGGAAACGACTACAAAACCTTGTCACATTACAATAGTTCGATGCGACAAGGAAATCATGCCAAGCTCTATAGTCCATTATAGTAATGTCTTGTCACTCTCCTGAGTTCAACATCTGACTCATCAGAGGGAGGATGCTAACTGGGTTTCTCAGGCTGCCTGAGGTAAGGCCCTGAAGATGTGCATGGGTAATAGCTGGATTTCTACAGGCCTGGAGTCAGTTTTACGAATGGACTGGAGTTACTGCAATGGGCCAGATTTAGATTTTTCTAAATAATTTCATTTAAATTTGAGATGGTTCCTTCATCAAGACTATGGCCAACCACCTGTCCTATCCTCACAAATGCATAGTTATACATTCTATGTTTCTGTATAGTTTTGAGGTAGTGCTTTCATTGTGTTACTATGACAAATCCAGTACCAGTGTAAGATGATAAGTGGGTGAATAAATAAATTATCAAACTGATGATTCCTTTAAGCCTGATAGTGTGTCCTGTACTAAATCCTATAGCTACTATTCACAACGCTGATAATCAGATACCATTCTTTTAAATACAAATTCCCCTTGGCCTCCTACTGGCTTAGCAAACTGAAGACAAACTGTGATGACAAACTGTGATGACAATCACTCAAATGTGTAAAACACAACATCTTAGTGTTTCCATCACCTTATGGTTACTAGTAAACAGCGGGTCAAAATGAAATTTTAGACTTAAACTTTATTCCTCTAGGCATTATTGAGAATTACAACAGTAAGTTTTAGTGTACCCTACAGCAACATATACTTTCTTTAAATATGAAGTGAGATGAGTGTGTGTTTTTTCCTACGTTAACAACCTGAAACACTCACAACACTGTGATCTCAACGCTAATGGTAGAAATTCGTATCTCTGATCAAAAATCAATGATTTCAATAATCATAAATACCTAGTACAGAATAAACAAATATCAACAATTAATCTCCGTAATGTGGCTACATTATTCGCTCTAATACACAGAATGGCTGTAAATATGAAATATGAAGAGTCCTGTTTAAAAAGTTTAGTAGAGCAATTTGAGCGATTACTAGATTTAATTAGTGCGCATATGCTTGTCATCAAATACAAAGGGCACAGTATCTCAGAGCGACTACGTTTTTACGCGATACCATCTAAAATTTCACACTGTCGCTACGATATAGCAAATCTTTGTAAGACCACACAATAAAATACCGGCAACTATGACGGCAATTAAAATTAACAACAAAACAGAACACCATTTTTGAGGATACAACAGGGTTGCCTTACTTCAACAGGTAGGCAGCATTTCTTTATTTTAACGTCGATTCGCTCCTTATCTGCGCCAAATATCGGTATGAGGACGTCGGAAATATTTGCACACAACCGGCACACATTATTTGGGAATTTGTCGTTGACACACCACATAACGGCAGGCAATCATGACTTCCCTAACAGAATATCACTGGTATAATAACAAACTTCGCTTTGTGGCTTCTTCATCATTTCAGAATTTATTAACCAACTACCACACTGTATTTTTCACTGTTATACAAACATCACAGGCCTACGCTTCTAATGCTCTTGTTTTGCTATTCGGTGTAAACAGAGAATCGATAAATCAGTTCGATAGTTAAACTGATCGATCAAGCTATCGACACTGTTGACAGCCAAAATTAAATTGAATTGAATTTTCAGTTTTATCTTTGCGAGATCTCAGAAGTCATCTGAATGTGTCGAACAGTTACGACACATGCATAAGCAATAGATTTCTGCACAACTAATTACTAATTTCTGTGCTATTAAACAAGTCTCCTATTACTTATTACGCATTTATAACAATCAATTAAGGTATAAATAACTAACTGTTCGCTGATAGAGCACTTCCAAATTGTACAATCACAATAATAAACCTAAATGTGTTTCAATCACTCTATTTTTGTTCACGCAGAGTATCTGATTTATTTAAAGCATAATTCACAGACATAGCAAACAACTGGACAGAAAATAGCAAAAAAAACTTCTGGCAAACACAGATAAGCTTAAAAATCCATTTCAATAGAAGTGTCACATATCGATACCATGCTATCGGCGTTTCGCAATTAATAACAGAATAGAAAGTTTCCGTTGGGCCCCAAAAACCGGTCGCGTGGGATCTGGCGGACCCAATGGTACACGCCCATTGTTCATGCCTCCAGCGGCTCTCGACAACGAGCGCCTCCTGCCGTCGCGATGGCGGATGGCTGGTGGCAGCCAATCGGCCCACTCATGCTTGGAGCCTCTACCTTCTGACACTTTGGTAGCTCGACTCTAATTCGTGCTACATGTTTGTAATGAGTTTTCATATGCTTGAATAAATACTAGTCAAGTGAATCTTTTGTTTATTGTGTCATATTGTTCACTAATCAATTCTGTTCCTGTCCAGCTTTCCTATGGCGAAAGTTGCCACACCACTCTGTAGCCCACCACACTTACTGTTGTGTACGAAGTCATACACAATGTAAATGAAAAAAAAATTCTTTTTGTATCCAACAGATGACAAGAAAATACTGAATATTATAAAGGAATTAAAATCAAAATTTTCTTCAGACGTTGACAGTGTTCCTGATTACATATTTAAAAAAATGGGCAACAATACTGACTAAGTCCCTAAGTCATCTTTCAACTCTTCGTTGTATTGTGTTTTTCCAGAAAAACTAAAAATAGTCAAGTTAAGAGTTCCATTCAAGAAGGAAGGCAAGACAAATGAAAAGAACTATAGACCAATATCTCTGTTGTCTGGTTTTTCTAAAATAGTGGAAAGAAGTATTCTACAAAAGAATTATTTCATTCATAGAGAAAAATTTTTATCAAGTACCCAACATGGATTCAGAAAACTCAGGTCGTCAGAAACTGCAATTTTTGATGTTTTTAATGAACCTTGACTGAAAAAGAACAGAAAAAACATGTATTATCCATATTTCTGGACCTCACAAAAGCTTATGATGCGATACACCGCAAATTACTGTGTACAAAAATCGGAATAGTAGGAATTAGGTTCTTACACACAAGAATGGCTGGTGTCATACCTGAGAAGTAGAGAGCAGATAGTAGAAATCATGCATCAGGAAGAAAAGAAATTAAGTATGGTGTGCCCAGTGTTGTTCTTGATATTTATAATTATATAAAATTTCTGGATGACATAAATGTATTGATAAAAGGCAAAACTGCTACAGAACTACAATATGAAGTACAATGCAGAATGATTCATCACTAACAATCTTATTGTTAACATAGAGAAAACTGTCTCAATGCATCTTCACACTACACAAAACAAACATCCATTAACCACCACCATAAATTAATTCAATAAACAATCAGATATTGTAAACTTAACAAAATCTCACAGAACAGGGATTCAGAATAATATGAACTGGGATACAAACATAAATTATTTAAGAAGGTAAGTATGACATGCTATGGCATAAAAATACTTGCTAGGTGTACAACAAAAGAAATATTAAAATGTGTATTATGCCCAAGTGGGATTACTGCAGCGATATGGGATAATTTTTTGGGGCAACTAGCCACTAACAAAAACTGTTTCATAGCACTGATGAGAAGCATTAGGGCAACTGAAAATACTACTGCCAGAAACTGTTGCAAACTCCTTTTTAAAGCACTCTAGATAGTATCACTCTGCCATTCTTGTTCATTTTTGAGATAATTACTTCAACAGAGAATTTCAGAGGCTATAAACATCCCAGAATGTACAAATTAAGCAGCCCACACATATGACACAAGACAAAAATTGGACCTTCAGTGAGTCTGTAAGTACAATTTCAGACGAAATGGACCACTGAAAACTGGCAAAAAAACTTTACAGTAAACTTCCCCACTACATCAAGACAATAAAAGAAATACAAAAATTCAAAGTGGCTCTAAAAGCATTTGAAAGACTGGTGATATTATGCTGTAACTGAATATCTGTTGACATAAATTTAAATTATTACCTTTTTTGTTATTTGCCTAAGGCTACCTTGGTTATCTATTGTACTACATTTTAGATTGTACTATTTTTAATGTATTATATTTCATTGTTTTTCTATACTGCATTATGTGCTTAAATTATTTACGCTATTGAATCAATGTTACTGCCTTGTATCACGAATTTAAAACTGTATACTAATGAACAAAGTAAGCTGTATCCTACATCAAAGATTTGATTACTGAATTCTTAATAAATAAAAAAATAAGAAACCTCGTAACTGTAACAGGAATATTTTTATTTTAACTGATTCACTGATGTTTGAAAATGAAGTGTTTAACTGATTTATTTGCAAAGCACTTCTGTATCTTTTGTTATTGTAGTGGAATAATACCGATATATATCTGTACCTCATATTATATTTATGGTATGACATACTGCTCATATCTAAAATAATTCTGATGATATTCATTAAACATTGCAAATGATGGCACAGTTCACGGAAAGTAGGTCTGTTGTAGGACTCTAGTCACTGAATTCTTTTGGTAGTCCTGTCAGCGCAACTGTGATTAGGACTGTTCAGCTTTGTTAGATGTGTATATTCCAAGCCTGCTAGAGTGTGTAAATTATCCTCCATTTGAATATTGTGGAACAATAATCTTATTCATCAGAACAGGGAACAACTGCATTCAACTCACTTATGAACAGTTAGGTGACATTTTACATTAGTGTAGAATAGTCTCTTAAAAGGCTGAAACAGTTAACAATGAATCTGTAGTCAAGCTGTATGTAACTATGATGAGTCTCTCCAAGAGGAAGACAAAAACAAGGAGTTTAGATCACTGCCAGTGCAA